>NC_090941.1:140713693-141051818 GCF_040938575.1 Ambystoma mexicanum | reverse complement strand
TTGTGCAGGGGAATCTGGTGATAGGCATCACGCATGTCCAGCTTAGAGAAGATCGCCGCCTCTTTCATCATGAGGACGATTTCGTTGATGCTGGGGAGTGGAAAGCTATCCGTGATTACCTCTAGATTGAGGCTTCTTAGGTCGATGCAGATCCTGAGGTCGTTGCTGGATTTCTTTTTGACCAAAACTACTGGACTCAGCCACTCTGAGGATTCCACGGTCTCTATGGTTCCTTCTTCGACCATCTTCCGAAGGTGGGCATCCAATGCGGGTCTCGCTGTGGCAGGTGCTGCCCTGACTTTGTGTTTCACCGGGATCGCGTTGGGTTTCAGGCGAATCTTGTGGACAAAGTTTCTCACCTTCCCTGGGTTCTCGGAAAACAGGTTCGGGAACATCTCCTTGAAATCTTGCGCTGCTCCTGAGCAGACCATGAGTACCTGTTCCGGAGTGCTGGGATCTAGTTTCATGCTGAGTTTGTGTTGATCGTCCCATCCCAGCACGGCTGGGCCTTTGGGTGAGAAATACACCTTGGTGGTGGTAGACCTCCCTTTGAAATCGATCCGGGCTTTGATGTAGCCTAAAAGGTCGACAGTTGCACCACCGAACACCGTTGGTTTTTGCCTGGTCGTTCTGATCTCTACTTTTGCTTGTCCCATCATCTCCTTGTATTTGTTGATGGGGAGGATAGTGAGGTCAGATCCCGAGTCTGCCATGACGCGCGTTTCCATTCCATCAACCTTAATGGTGCAGTGGGGCTTTTCCCTCCTAACATGGGGGGCGTTGACCATGACGACCATGGGTCTGTCCTGTAGATCGTCATCATCGCTTGAAGCGCAGTCACCATTGACACGGGAAACAGTTTTCTCCCGCCACGTGCATGCCGGAACCACGTGACCAATGCGTCCGCACTTAGAGCACTCCTTATTCCTGGCGGGGCAGTCGCGATCAATCGCCATGTGCTTGGTGCTGGCGCATCTATAGCATTTGGGTGCCTCCTTTTGCCTGGGTCCTTTGTCTCTGGGGCCGTCGCGGGACTGCTTGTCTCTGCACCCTCTCCATTGTAGTGCCGCAAGTTCGGGCACGGGCAGGTGACTTCCCACCTCTTTGCGTCTGCTGGAGGTTTCTTCCTCCGCCCTGGCAATTTGGATGGCCTTGTCAAGGGTGACCTCCTTTTCTTGTATCAACTTGTCCTGCACTTTCCTAGAGTTAGTGTGAACGACGAGCATGTCGCAGATGACCTGTTCTGCGTTTTCGCCAAAGGCGCAAAGAGAAGCCAGCTCCCTCATCCTGGTGATGTAGTCGTCCACAGGTTCGCTCCCTTCTTGTTTGCGGGTGTAGAACCTCAGCCTGTGCAGTACAACGTTCTCCTTATTGGTGAACCTCTTCACAATGCGACGAGTTGCTTCCTTGTAGACATCGTTGTCGTCGTCGTCATCATCGGCCGCAGGTATTGCCTTCAAACTGGCAAAAATGCGCTGACCTTCAACCCCCAATGCATTTAACAGCATCGCCCTCTTCCTGACGGGGGCATACCGCGTGCCGCCCACTGCTTCCAGATAGGTGGAGAAAAGGGGCTCCCACTGCATCCATGGAATTGCTGGTGTCCCTGGTGAAGGGAGAAAGGCAGGGGGCGGTGTGGCGCCTTGCATGGTGGGCCCGTGGGTATTTTGATATCCTCGTCGCCAATTATGTTGTGGCCTTAAAGGACGACAGGATGCTGTAAGGGGTTCCAACTGTCTTTATTGTAAGACAAACGGGTGGACCTTAAACTGCCTTAACTCGGGACAAACATTTACCTACAGTTCGGTTCAGTTCAACTTCATGGCTTCCCAGTTAACTCACTGTGGGAAGGGTGTGCACAATGATGGCACGCTGCAAGCTTCTAGGGCCCCCATGTAGCCTCCTGTGGCTGTGGACTTTTGCCCTAGAAGCTGTGACTGGAGGCTGCTCAAAACCTCCTGTTATTGCCTCCTTATCAGGAGCAGCGCTGTGGCATGACCTACTTGGTCTGCCGCTGCATCAACACTGGCGTGAACGTTTTCCCGCGGAGTGTGGGCTCGCGAGATCACGTTATGCCGAGATCTCGCGAGAACACGCTCCCGCGATCATGTCATGTCCCCACACAGACCTTCTCCCCTCCAGTTTTCATTCTGAGGTGGGTGGAAAGACTGGGGGGCGGATCGCGTGCTTTCGAACTGTACAAGCTGCTAAAATCCCTCGTTGTGGGGGCAGCATGTGCGGCAGTATCACTGCACGCATTTCTTAAAAGGCTGCCACTTTTCTAATTATGAAAAGTGCGCTTGAACTTTCAGTACATTAGAAAAGTGGTGCTGCAGTCTGGGTAAGGCCTTAATCGATAAGGGGAAACGTGGGCAGTAGATGTTAACGGCACCTCACAGGGGCCATATTTTAGCTCCTGTTTTTTTATATGGAAAAATCCATTCCCATTTCTCTTTCGCTCCCTGGGCTGCTGGTCCTCGAGTTGTCATCACAATTTTATATAACGTAGAAGCCGATGTTTTGGAGTGCCCAGCAGTGAATATGTACCCCAGGCCCAAATGTATTGTGGGTTCAGCTGGGAATACACCCCAAACCTTTGCCATAGCCGATCTCATGCGCAAATAATGCAATTTCTGTAGCAGAGTTTCTCCTACTATCCTCTTGATATCTTCCCAGGATATGAATTGCTTATCGGGGAAGAGGTCTCCAAAGTGATGGATGCCCTTGTTTTTCCAGCGCGTAACAATTTTTGAGTCCTGTGCAGGGGGTATGTAGGGTGCCTCCCAAAGTGGCATATTCAGATGATATAGGACCTCCTGTCCGGACATCCATGCTATTCTGGCCCAGGCACTGCATGTTACTGGGACGTGCTACTACTGCTTTATGTAAGAGTTGCACTGGGTTTCTCTTGTGTATGTCAGTGGTTGTGTGTTGCGCCTGTAGTTCGGCAGTGGCCCATTGTGTCACATAGTGAGCCTGTGCTGCCAGGTAATATAGTTTAAAATCGGGGGCCGCCAGCCCCCCGTGTGGATATTGACAGGAGAGTTTCTGCCAACCTATTCTTGGCTGACCCTTCCACACAAATGCTGCGCATGCTCCCTGAATTTTCGAGAAGAGGGATCTACCTGTCCACACAGGGACAGTGCTAAATAGATAAAATAGCTTGGCTAAAATTATCATCTTAACCAGTGCAAGCCTGCCCATGAGAGAGATTGGTAGAGATAGCCATTGCTCTCGTTTAGAGTAGAGTGCTACAGCAAGTGTCTCGTAATTTAAGACACTGGTAAGTTGTGCTGTCCTTGCCACTTGCACGCCCAGGTATTTCATTTGTTTGGGACTCCACTGTAGGCCATGGAGTGTCGTGGGCTTCGAGGTGGCCTCCATCAGAGGGAATATCTTAGATTTGGCTGTGTTTCATTTTAGACCGTATACTCCCCAAATTCTTTGACGGCATTCAATGCCTTCCCCATGTTACGTTCGGGGTTCCTCAAGTATAGCATGATATCATCGGCGTATAACGTGATGATCTCAGTTGTGTCTGTAAGCTGGATCCCAAGCCTGCTAAATTTGGACCTCAATAGGTCAGCTAATGGCTCTATAACTAATGTGAACAAGAGGGGTGACAACGGGCAGCCCTGTTGTGTGCCTCCTGCAAGTTCTATTATATCTGATAGTTTCCCATTGACACAGACCCTTGCGTATGGTTGGGTATATAACACTCTACCCATTTTATAAAGCTTGGGCCGAACCCATAATTGTGCAGGACCCTAAACAAGAAGGGCCAATGGAAGGTATTGAAGGCCTCCTGCATGTCCAATGCCAGTGCTACCCCTGGCATATTCTTGGGAATCGAGGCCAGTATATCAAAGCAGCGGTGGTTATTCGTTGCTGTAGACCTATCCAGTATAAAAACTGCTGGGTCCCTGTGGACTATGTGTGGCATCAGGGGGGTCAACCGTGTGGCAAGGATTTTCGTGAAGATTTACGCGTCCGTGTTGATCAACGAGAGTGACCTGTAAGAACTGCAGTCCTCAAGGCTTTTCCCGGGTTTGAGCAACAGCGTAATAATCACCTCTCGAGTGGTTCCGGGTAGTTTGCCCGTATATAGAGCTTTGTTCCAAACAACATAGGGTCTGGCTACCAGGGCATCAGTGAATTCTTTATAAAACTCGACCCCAAGGCCGTCGGAAGCTTGGTGCTTTACAGATGGCCAGGGATTTAATGGCTTCTGCTATATCTGCTTGTGTAATCGGGGCTTCTAATGCCTCTTTCGTCCCTGCAGATAGAAGTGCGGTCGGTATATTTGACAAGTATTCATCTATCTCCTCTTCAGTGGCCGCACTCTGGGGGGAGTATAGTTGGGAGTAGGAGTCATAAAACACCTTTTCTATCGGTTTCTGGCTTGTCACTACTGCCCCATCGGGACAGGTTATGCAGGGAATAAGAGTGCTACCCCTCCTCCCCCTCACCATATTCGCCAGGAGCCGTCCTTGCCGTTCCTGTTCACCATACCGTCTTGTGGCAGCTGGTTTGTCAAAGTAACAGACCTCACGGTCCGCTGCAGCCCTGTATTCCTCAAGTTGGGTCTTAATGCCTAATTTAGTTTGTGAACTGCGGTCTGTAACGTACTTCTCTGGTAATCTAGCAATCTCCTCTTCCCATCTTTCAGTTCACTACGGATATATTTTAGTACCCCAAATTCTCTGGACATAGTAATGCCTCTTATATATACTTTGGAGGCCTGCCACAGTGTCTACTGTGTCTCCATCGTGCCATCATTGTGTTCAAAATATTCGTTGATGTGCTGGGTCAGGTTGCTCTTATATACATGATCTGCCATTGTTGTAGCTTTGAATCTCCATGGGGGCCTTTGTGGTGAGACTCTAGGGATTAGCATATGCATCCCGATTGGGGAATGGTCTGACATCGTTCTAGGAACTATAGTTGCTTTAGACACACATCCTAGTGCCTTTTGCGACAGTAGCCAGATGTCAATCCTCGAGTGCATGTCATGCACAGACGAGTAAAACATGTAGGTCTGTTGTGTGCCATTCAGAGAGTGCCACACGTCACAGAGTCCCAGGTCCGTTATGTGAGTGTGTATCGTGCGGGCTGTATTAGTAAGAGTTCTTGGGGCATCGGATGTGCGGTTCAGGCGAGTGTCTAGAATTGTATTGAAGTCGCCTCCGGAAATTAACTGGGCCGTGGGGTAGTTGGCACATTTCTTGAATAGTTCAGAGAAAAACACTGGATCGTCTATGTACGGACCATATAAATTCAAAAGTAGTACCTCTTCTTCCTCTAGCTTCTTGTGTACCATAACGTATCGTCCCTCTGGGTCGCTTTCTGTGTTGTAGTGGGTGAATGGCAGTGCTTTATGTATCAGTGTAAGCACACCGCGTGCTCTACTGGAGAACGGCGTGTAATAGAGATGTTTACCCCACCCGGGTGCTATATTTTCAGCTTGATGCCCTAATAAATGGGTCTCCTGAAGGTACACAATTTGGGCCCCCAGTCTGTTAATGTATGCCATTATTTTCTTCCTTTTAACTGGCATCCCCAGCCCTCGTACATTCCAGTTTAATAATGTGATCCCATTCATTTTGTTCTTAGCCATTTGTAGCCGCGCTAACTAATAAGTCTGCATTGTGGAAATGTCTCAAAAATGTCTTGTACGCTCTCGTGATCTGTGCCTGTGCATTTTTAACTGTAACACCCCTCAAAACATCCCCACCCTCCTCCCCCACCCTCATAGTTCCCCGAACTTCAACTATGCTGTAACCCTCCTCGCCCCCATCCTTAGTTGTCCTTGCAGTTGATGCACACGCATAGGGGAACGCTGCCGTGGTGGCCGAGGCCAAAGATCATCGTTCGTCTGCCCACTTAGCTTTTTAAACTAATTTGTTGCTTGAACACATAATGAAAACAGAGGTTTCCGTTATTCCACGTGTATCGTATACTGTCTATTAGATTTCAGGTATATACTCTCCTCAATTGTACTTGTTGACGTCATCTATGTTTTTGTATTGTCACTCCTACCCAGGCGAGGGGGATTTTGTTCCTGCTGCCCTCTGCCTCAGTTGATGTCTGTTTCACATGCGCCGACATGTGTGCTTATACAAAGTTGGCGGCCTCTTCCGGAAAGGTAAAAAAGTATGTCTTATTATTGTGCTGTATGCAAAGCCTAGCTGGGTACAGCATCGCATAGGAGACTTTGCGTTCACAAAGCAGTCTTTTGACACCTGTGAAAGAGTGCCTCTTCTGTTGTACCACGAGATTGTAATCCGCAAATATTCGAACGACATTTGAGCCCAATTTCAGTTCTTGCTTGTGTCTGGTGGTCCGTTGGACCAGGTCTCTAGCTCTGTAGTTCATTATTCTTGCAATGATTGGTCTTCGATAGGCACCGGGTCTAGGGCGCAGCACCTGGGATCTGTGCACTCTTTCCACCACAAACATGGAGGACCAACCCGGGTCTCCAAGCAAATCTTTGAGTAACTCCTCCACCGCAAGCTCCATCAGGGCTTTAAGTGTGTCCTCCGGGACCCCTATTATGCGAATATTATTTCGGCGTGACCTGGCCTCCAAGTCCTCACACTTAAGTTTCAGTGATACTAGGTCCTTTGCCATCTCTGTCACTGTGTTGCGTAATGCCTCTAGTGTATCCTCCGTCATAATGATTTGAGCCGGTGACCTTTTCTAGTTGGTTCCTGATGGTCGTCACATTTGTGTTGATCCTGTCCAGCTTATCATTCAGGGCTGCGAATCCCTGCTGCATGGATGCGAACAATGCTTGGAAGTCTATAGTGGCCACTAGAGGGGTAGGGGTAGCCTGAGGGGTCGGCACAGCCTTGGGATCAGCCATGGTATCTGTTCTTACTATCTATGCTGGTGAGCAAATGTCTTTTCACAAAAAGATAACATCACTTTTAACATGAGCAACTAAATGCACCTAATCTTCTCTTTAGTACTCTCTTGATTTGACTACTGTGCCAGTCCATCTGTGGCCTTCCAATCTGTGCTTGTTCACCTCTTCACAAAGTCCTGAACTTTGCTGTCCGTACACTCTTCAACCTTCCCCCCTTCACCTCCACCTCCCAATCCTGTCATCAGTTAGGCGTGTTATCTCTGAGACAGAGGGCAAAGTACAAACTTATTCTCATCATCTCTAAAACTATGGACCTGATCACGACTTGGGCGGTAACGGTAACGCTATTAGCGCGGGCGGTATTAGCCCTACCGCCAAACTCCCCGGCGCTAATAACGCCGGATCACGAGTTCGGCGGTACTGTCAATCCCCATTCCCCATTGAGCCCATTCGGGAATGCCCCATTCCCCATTGGGCTCAATGGGGAAATGTCGCGCTAATACCGCCGGCAGATTTCCCGCCGGCGGTAATAGCGCGAATTTTTGGCGGATTTCCCCCCAGCTCAGAGCTGGGGAGAAATCCGCCGAAGTCCTGCTTTGGCGGACCCTTAAATCCGGCGGTAATAGCGCTACCGCCGGATTTAAGGGTTACCGCCGAAGTCGTGATGAGGCTCTATATGTGTACTTGCCTCACCATACCTATTGGACCATCTCACTCCCTACTCTCCCCCTTGCTGCCTACAATCATCGGCGGCTCAACTCCTTGCCACCTCTACTGCCCCTTGCGTGCCCTCTCTTTTCCTCTCTCTTCCTCACCTTGCACCCTTATTCTGCAATGCTCCTCATCTCCTTGACTCCCACTCATTCTGTATTGAAATCCAACCTCTTAGCTCTTTCTCTTTCTGAAGAACCACTTGCATAATTCTACACCACTGCATCCCTCTGCTCTCCTCTCCCACTATCTCTCTACGACAACCCAACAGCACTTATTCCTCACTGCTTCATCCTAAAACTTAGCACTTCCTCCACTATCTCATTCCTTTATCATGTGCTGATGTCCTTGTCCCTGGTTCATGTTTCTATACCCCCTGTATCATCTGGTCCTATATCCACATCTATCTCACCCATTGTCAAGGACACCGATCCTCCGCTCTATAAATCAATGTTAAAAAACTTTGTGGGCATTTTTGTGCCACAAATGCATTGATTTCCCTGTAATTTTCATTAATTAAATACAATAAATTAAGTACATAATGATAGGGAAAGCAAAAATGTATACCTTAAAGTTAAGGCTAAAACATGAAACAAGGCTTTAAGAAAATCCCTTGACTTTTTCATTACAGCTAATGCAAGCTCATACTAAAACTGCTCTGGTTCAGCAGAGTCTACAATTAACATTCTGACCTATGACAACCACCTTGTTTCTTAAATATTAAAAAATAAAGTCACAGTTAATTTATAAACACATTTTAGGGCCGATTCATGTAAAAGTATGCACTTTTCCCGCAAGTGCCACGTGACGAGAATGACACTGCGCGAGCCTGCGCGCAGAGTGAAAAATGCACGCTCTGGGTATTCATTAAATTGTTTGCTCAAAGTAACTGAATACGCAAGTTGTGACCGGAACGCCTCCGACATGCCACCACGCAAAGCAAAAAGACCCAGAAACAGTTACCTTTGCGTGATCCCCGGGTGCAAATACATGCACCCTTTAAACAGTGTGTGGGGCCCCTGGCAAGCAGGCCTGTATCTCGGGGACACTGTGTGGGATCCCTGTAACTGTTATCGCACTGCGACAATGTGTGTATGATTTATCGTAACTCAGGTAAAACTCATAAAATCTGTGTGCGAACCCCTGTAAACCGTCCCTGCACCCTGTTACACTGCATATGCGCACCCCTACGTTAAATCGGAACCCCGGCTGCATACACAGACCCCTAAATCCAACACACCGATCTTATCTCTACGCATTGAATCCTATACGCAAGTGCCTGTTCGCCTGCCTTTGGGTGGCGGATAGTATGAGAGCTTTGCATGGCCATTTCCTTGCCATGCGGTTGCATGGTCGGATCCATGAATACTTAATGTTCTGCGTAATAGCCGGAGTGCGATGGACTGCCTGCAGGCCGTCCCTCGTAACGCCAACATTTTCCCCTGTTCTTCCTCATTTTCCATGTTCCGCCCCCTACTATGTCCTCTGTGCAAGCCACACCTTCGCTCTGCGGGGTGTTTCGCGCAAAGGACTCAGCCTCTCGCAGTTTCGTGCCGAGCCTACGCGAGGTCCACGCAAAGCACCATGAATCGACCAGTGATTTTGCGCACCGGTTTGCGCGTAATATACCAATTGTCCATGTAGATAATTCCATGGATCGAGACCTTTGTGTATTCACTTAGCAGTATTTAACTAACATGTTTCCTTCAGAAGCGCAACTCCAAATCCTATATTGCTAATACCATGATGTGCTTATAACCTTATACACTTCAGAAGGCGTGGCAAGCCACGATAATACCCCCTCTGTCGGAGAATGCCATGTTCTTTTTACAATTTCTAAGCATGGAAATGAGAGACTTTTGAAATGTAACTAAACTAGAAATGTGCATCGGCGTTGCTTTGTCGTTTCCTTCCGGTGTGTATTTGGATCTAATGATATCCCTGAATGATTGTGGGGAGGTAATAGTGCATTTAAAAAGCTGCGCGGGATTACATATTATATATATATATATATATATATATATATATACACAATGAAAAATAACAAAATAAAAATCATAATGTGGTAACAATATGAACTACAAAGGATGTAAAAATTCTGAGGAAGAAAATTCAGAGGAAGAAAATTCCGAATTTCGAGGGATGCATTTCGCTGCAAATATATGTAGTGGGGTGGGTAAGGGTAATAATAAATGTGGGAGCTATAGGGAGGGCTGCGGGGGTTCCCCCTGCACATATATATATGTGTCAAAATGCATTTTCTTTGTAAATAGAAATGTGACATTTTCGTCCTGGGAATGTTTTTTCAGCATAATCACAGAGATCCAAAAGATGCATTAATCTTTCCATTGAATGGTGCTTACCTGAAATTATGAAAACGACTCCAGCTAAACAGGTTATTTTGGCCTTGTTTCTATCAGAACCACCAATCGTTGAGCACTTCATGCCAATCAATGCAAATATTGAGCCGAATCCCCCCAAACACACAGAAGCGATCATGAGTGCTCTGCATGCCTGGATGTAACCTATGGAGACAATAACATCAATAAATAATAGCAGGCTTTTATATATTGCTTTATTCAGGATTACTCTGCTTCTAAGCAATGTAACAATAGGGCGTATTAGCATTAGAAGTTGTTAATACCCTTCTCTCAGCCAATCAGAACGTTCGGAATGCAGGCACTAACTACCGTATTAACTGCATTCCAAGCATTTTGGCTTCAGGCGCAGCCAGGGAAACAACAGAAAGTGTTTCTCTGCATGCACGGAACTGAGAGCCAATTCACCAGCAAGACTTGTTTGTAAAAGACACTTCAATTTAGCAAAGGAAAGCTAAAACATGGAGCAATGTTGTCACTGTCCTGTAGACTTCACTTCTTCACACCTTATGCATGCTCATGATAAAACTGTTCCAGTTCTACCCACTTTACTATTCAAATGCTCACCCTATAAAGACAACCTTATAATTCAAATATTAAATAGTAATACCACATTTAATTTACTAACATGTTTTGTGTATTTTCTTTACTCATTATTAAAATAACGTTTTTACCACTTAAGCAATAAGCCCTGAGCAGGGGGCCATTACCACTTCAGGCAATGCCCCGGGGCCCATAGTTACAGGATTGAACAAAGCAAGTGCCTTAATTAAGGCCCCGGTCATTACCTGAAGTGGTAATCCCCCCCTGAGAGGGGATTATTGCTATTAGTACCCCGGCCCGTAAAACTGGGATACTAAAAGCATTTTATTTCTGTTCCAAAACGCTCCGGCGTTTCGGAAAGAAAAAGTAAAACAAATGGCCGCCAGGAAAGGGAAAACAGAGTCCAATTTCCCTTTCCATGGTGGCTATTGAAAACAATTAAACAAAAGTAAACAAACAAAATGGCCACAATGGAAAGGGAGAAGGGACTACTCATAGTCCCTTCTCCGCTTTCCCTGGCTGCCTGTCGCAGACAGTCTTTCCAGCACGTTCGCTCCCGAAAAGCAGGCAAGTGTGGGGGGGAGGGAGGGAAGGGAAATATGGAGAAGGTGGGGGAGCTAGAAGACTTACCTCATTCCCTGGCAAGGTGAGATGGCGGCCACCAGCCTGCATTCTGAGCCTTCCCATTGGCTGGGAGGCCGCCACACCCCCCCTCGCCAGCTACTAATATGCAATAATAGCCCTAGTGACCTCTTGTGGGAATATTGTTGCTGTGACTCTTCACAATTTATGGCCCTTACCTTGGCCTTAACTTCGGTGGGAGAGGGGTGGGTGGGTTCATTGTCATGCGATAAGGCTATATTATATTATTATACAATTTAACAGTACTCAATTCATTGACCTCGGAAGGAAGGAGGACTGGGTCAGCCCTGCAGAGATTCAAACCACTGGGCTGTCTTACCAGGATGATTCATGCAGTGTGTTGGCACAGTAGAATAAGAAGCCTGCTAGGTTTTGATGCCAACATTTAAACTGCATTTATTTAATGTAACTTTTTAAAATGTCTTCTCCCCTGATATTCATGGCATTTGATATTCAGTGTGCAGGTCGAGGAGGACCAACAAATAAGCATGACTCGCTGTAGTATTTGGCAAAAGACTTTTGGACATACCTGGAGTGTGGCAAGATGACTGACTTTTAAGTGACATATGGGACAGGGTGGGCAGAGCCCAAGACAATTCCACATGTGGCGATTTCTTCCCCAATACAACGGTCATCACTTGAAATTTTAGCCAAAAGGATTTCAATGTTTTCTTTTCTTTTTACACGCTCGATTTCTTAAGACTTTTATTTCTTTCTCAATCGTGATCAGGCAATTCTAATGACAGTTGCCAGAGTGAATCATAAATGTGTCAGTTCCCTCTAGGGTTTAGTCTGGTAACGGGGAGTTCCTTCTAACTGTGATCAACATAAATGACATCCTTCAGTCGTCTTTGGACTTGATCTTGCACTTTCAACTACATTTACAGACATACAACATAACAAGTGGGTTCACTTCTGTTAGAATGGAGCCGGAAGTTTACACCACATTCACCAACATGCGCCATACATGACATATTTCATTTGTTTCAGTCTTAAGCTGACTATATAAAGCATTACACTAGCTGTACACTCATCTACTAGCATGCAATATAAATGACTTTCCTCTGTTTCAGTCCTCTTTGTACTTGTGCTGACAATGGGAACTGTGATATGGGAGTCCCGGGGTCGGGTCCTCCTGTATGGCGTGAGCCCCCCCGCATACAAAGACACATCAGGCAGTGTATCGTGTCCGGGCTCCATGTGTGCCCTGCTCGAGCTACATGGTCTGCCCCTTTTATTTGGCAGCCGCACGCAATGGTGTTACATCACTCCACCGTGTGCGCAACTTAAAGGGGACACCACACTCCTCCTTTTCCATAACAAACAAATAACAGTGTAACACGTAACCACCACCCACTCAAAGATGTGGCAAAACAACTTCAAACACCCCATCATTGCGGGCACGTATCATAGTCTCCACCTGCATGACTCAGGGGTTCAGTACATAGTCATTGAAGTGGGCTGCCTCCCCCTCCCAGTTTGTTGAGGATACCCGCTGCCTCCTTCCCAGCTCGGACTCTCCCCACCTGTGTGCCCCAGACTCCGGGGAACCTTTGGGCTGGATGCCCCACCACCTTCATCCGGCTCTGCTTTGCAGTCTCGGCCTGGGGACACCCCCAGCCGTGTGCCTTCTCATACTCTCTTGAAAAAACAGGCGTTTCTGGTCACTGTAGCTGTTCCATCGGTGGCCGTCACCATCGACCACTTCACAGCGACGATGTCTATAGGGCTTGGTTCATACGTCAGTGACAGTTTACGATTACCTCATCTCCTGGTTCCAACTGGTACTGCCGAAGCCCCCGTCTCAAACTCTCGCTCTCATTTCAGCATCTTCTTTCTTCTTCCACCTTAGTATCGTCAATGACAGCTGGCTCCCATTAATTTGCATTGGGCATCTCCTAAACACGTCCTCAGCGAGGGCCACCCCAGTCGAGCAGTGTGGAGTTGCTCTATACTACCGACGAAACTTGTATAGGACTCTGTGAAGGCATTGGCCCTCATTCCGAGTTGGGACTACACCATGGAGTAAATAGCTCCATGGTTGGTAACCATGGAGCTATTTACTCCATGGAATACCGGCATGGTGAATGGAGTAATTTCCGGTCCATTCCAAGGTTGGATGGACCGGTAATTCCCCATTCACCATTGCCCTTCCCCATCCCCATTTCTGCCCCCATAGGGCTCAATGGGAATGGGGAAGGAGGTAATTACGGCACCGTAAATTACGGTGCCGTAATTTACTCCAAGGTCACTTTGCGGGTCCCGTAATTTACTCCTGCTAAAAGCAGGAGGTAAAGAGGGACCCGCAAAGGGAACTCGGAATACGGAGGTAAGGGATTACCGCCATCGGTGCCCTTACAGGCGCCGGTAATCCCTTACCTCCAACCTCGGAATGACCCCCATTGACTTTACTCGTGGGCAATTCGGAACACCTTTTTGAGTGTTCTCATAAATTACCCTGCCTCACCATTAGCATGGTGCCAGACAGGGGCATGCATATCAGGGGTGACTTTCCTGTGGTGAACCCCATACTCTTTCAGGAACTCAACAAAACTCTCGCCTTGGAAGGGCGGTCCATTGTCCGAGCACAAGGTCTGCAGGAGTCTATGGGTTGCAAAGATTTTCGCAAATGCCACTGCCATGTCCTCGAAAACACCACTGACTCCACTAACTCCACTTCTGGTTACCTAGACCACTGGTCCACCACCACCAGGAAGTGGACATCCCGACCCATGGATCCAAAGTCTGCATGTACTGCCTCCCATGGCTGTATTCCTTGAGGCATTGACTCAATTGTGGGGTCCTTCTGCGCTGGGGATGCCACCTGACACCATACACAGGCTGCCACAACACCTCTACTCTCTTCTCCATGTCCAGGAACCCAAATTTTAGCATCAGCCTGTCCTTTGTCTTGGCCATCCCCTGGTGACCATGGTGCGCCAGTTCAATGACTTGCTGTACCATGTGGGCATTTATAAACTAAAGGGTAACTCCCCACTCTGCCTGGGACTGGGAAGCAGAACAGGTAATCAAACCAGCAAAGAATTCCCTACAGGAAAGAATTCAAACTTTAACAGTGTAAAAATTCACTGCGCGCTGTCTCAATATGCAATGGCTGGAAAAGGATCACTGCTGGTTAGGTGCATTCTTGTACTACCTAGTGTAGTGTCCTTATGCTGGCTCTCTGCTCTGCGGGGAGCCATCATGGCGTGTTATTAAATAATATGTTTTATTACACCCTCATGGCGACTTTCAAATGTATCGGAGTGGAAACACTCTATATTGGACTCTCAGCATATATATGAAGTAAAATTCACGTAGTTTATTTCTATAGCTAACAAAATTTAAACAAATTATATAGTGACAGTTTCTAGATGCAAACAAATGTTAAATAGGCAGTAATAAATCAGGAAACCTAAAGTCGAAATCAGTAATAGAAAGAAACGTAGGAAAGGGAGAGGGAATTGGAAAGGTCTAAAATAAAGACAATTGGTATTTTAGAACCAAACATCATTTTAAATACATCAACAAGCTGGTTGCAGGACAGAAGTTGCATAAATAAAGCAATAAATCATGACCAAAGTCTAGTCATTGATTAGTCAGTTTCTCATAACATGTACAGCAATTATACATATAGTTTGGAGAAATTGTCCTGATAGTTGTATGATTCTACTATTAAGTAGAGCTTTTTGAATCTACTCTGGGTCTACGTATGGCGCCTGCGTGGTTCTTGAAAGGCGCAACACTAGTGCGTGACTGGGTGCTGACGCAATGGTGGATTACGTTTCGGCGTGATGGTGGAATATCCGCCTTCCTCAGAACCAGAGTCAGATGTGCACTGGGGGGGACCCCTGAGGAAAAAAGAGAAAAGGGGGAACTGTATGGTCACGAATATGGCAGCTATCAAGTGTATGAAAGCCCCTAGGGGACACAAATGATTAGGCTTGAAAGGGTCCACCTGGGGGAGTGATAGGTAGCGGAACCAGTGCAGATAGTTAAAGGTGGAAGCAGCTGCCGAGGCATGCATATCAGTTAAGAATAGACAAGGGTAAAAATTAGCTGTTGGGGGCAGAGAATGTTGAACAAAAGGAAGATGTGCACTGAAGTACAAGGGGGTGCACTGATTCCCATAGATCCTGTGTGAAGGCACAATATACAGGGAAAACAAGTTGCATGCTCACCAGCAACTAAAAGTGTATCACATGCAAAGTATCCAGATTTTAGAAACAAAGACTCACAATACTGTGTGTCTTGGGAGGCTCCAGTGGCTGGAGCGAGTCCTAGTCCCCAAATGGCCAGAGCGGTGTAGTAATCAAGTGCTCAGTGTTTCCGATGCTTTAATGTCTCTACTATATGGAGATGACATGTGGATGAAGGGGAGAGAGATACTGTAAACCCTCATGATCTACAGATTAACACCTCCTGGATCCACCATAGCTGCTCCAGTGCCATCCAAGCCTCCTGGGTCCTTTTGCCTAGGCCACCCAGCACAGACTCCCACATCCCTTTTTGCAGTGCGATCCGAAGGATCCTGAAACATTCGTCCCTCTCGGACGCATTTCGTGTTCCTGAAACAGGCATCGAGTTTGGAGTCACCGCCTCCACAACAAGCTGCACATGCTCCTCAGCCTCCTCAGTACTGGACATGTCTCTCTCTTCACCTAGGGCCTTGGGATGGCACGATAAATAGTTTGCTACATTGTTCGCCCCTGGGCGGTAAATCAGGGAGACCCCATATTTGAGCAGCCCCAGCATCCATCGCTCAATCCTGGCAGGTGGTTTGGATGACGATCCTGCCATAATCAGCAGCAGGGGCTTGTGATCCGTTATGACTGCCATCGGCTTTCCCAGTATGTAAAAACGGAAATGCTGGTACCCCCACAGTACCGCCAAGGCCTTGCGCTCAATCTGTGAATATCTCTACTCAATTTCAATTTCAATTTCTTTATTTGTAAAGCGCGCCTTGCCTTCGGGCATCTGGACGCATATTTAATGGTTACAGCAGACATTTAAATGGCGGCATAGAATACATCATATAAAGGAAAGTATAGTCTCTATTTACAATATTTACAATATTTACAGAGGTAAGTACATACACATCATATGCAGGGTGGCTAAGTTAGCAGTGCAGAGATGGAGCAGGAAACGGTGCTAGTTGTCACTGTTCTGGAGCCACAATTTAGTATTGCGTTTGAAGGCATACGGGGAGGGTTCGGACCTGAGTGTGGAAGGCATTGTGTTCCTTAGTTTGGTTGCTAGAACAGGGAAGCTCCAGCTGCCCGCTTTCTGTCGCTTGAATTTGGGGAGGGTCAGACATTGGCTTGTGTAGATCTCTGCGGTCGAATGGAGGTGCGAGGTGCAAATCGATTGGAGAGATATGTTGGAGCCTGGTTGGAGAGAAACTTGTGGGTAAGTGTCAGGGTTTTGGGGGAGATTCTTTGGGTTACTGAGAGCCAACCCATGTTGCGTCTGGTGGCTGAGATGGGGTTGTTTCTAGGAATAAATTGTGAGGGGTAACCATCTACACAGGCTGCGCTTATAACCTGTTATATACTCACTAGATGTGGTAAGTTTAAGCCGGGTGGAAGAGGAGTATTCACAAAAAGTCACAACTGATTTGTAGTTCAATTGATTTATGATTCAAAAAGCCCAGTTTTTTACTAGGGGGAAGAGTGTCAAAGCAAGGAGCAATTGGAAATGGGAGAGAAAAGAAAGAAAAACATGGTATTAAATTACTACGTACACACCATGACTTTAAGGGTAAGTATGTAGGTTATGATAAATATAGCATACCTTATTATAATTGTTCTCAGAATGGTCAAAGTCATGCTATAGAAAAAATAAAGCAACGGATGATTTCCAAAACATGTTGCTGGTCAGTTCAGTAAGCTGTGAAATATGAAGCAAATAGAGCATATTTAGTCTATTGTAATTTACGGTTTTGTGTAACATATATAATAGAAGAGAGGCAAATATTACCTTAACTCAGAACAAGTCATGATGTATTGCTTGGCCGAGGTGCCGTGGCTGTAGCACTAATGCAGTATAAAAGTTCGTATTTGGTGTGATTATTCCGGATATCTAGCCGTGTTCTGTAAAATGATTGGAAAACCGTGTTTGTAGAAAATGAAATTAAAAGCGAGCAATGTAATTTGCCAAATGCGATAGCAAGTGCTTACCGGCTTGGGGATTTGGCGTGCTCAGTGGCGGGTAGTTTCTCAAATGCTGAAAGCAATCGCAGTTCTGAGGCGTTACTATAGTAAACTCCACACGATCTGTCAGGTGGCGCAGTCACCTGACCTTGTTGCTAGGACACATGAACCAAGCCGGAAGACAGGGAAATGCTAGTCCAAACGTAAAATGCTAATTCAAAGTAGTGAATGAGTCGTCTGATGGGACAGAGAAAATAACATGTGTTCCTGCTAGAGGAAACCCGTGATTGGTTTATAAGCAAGTATTAATTAAGATGTGGAATATTTTGAAACGGATGTATCGATCGTTGGGGGGGTATTTACGAGGATGTTGGATATGCAGTTGATAGCTGAAAAGAGATTGTGACAAGTAAATATTAGCTGTTGCAGGTGGAAGGTAAACAGATAAATCTGTGATAGCATATAACTTATGCTCGAAAGCTGTAAGTAAATTATTCGAAGAGTTGCCATTACACGTATGTCTGGTTGTATTGAATTAGTTAGCAAAAATAATTCTAATACTGTTGTGGTGAAAAATATGAGGACATGTCATAATTTGCAAAGTCGAAAGGATGTGAACAATTGTGATCCTGTAAGGAAGTGCGTTTGCATTTTCAAGAACTTAAAAGTCAAAAAACAAAGGTAGTAAACCTTAAAATCTAAAAGTTCACAATACCCCCCCAACGATCGACACATCCGTTTCAAAATATTCCACATCTTAATTAATACTTGCTTATAAACCAATCACGGGTTTCCTCTAGCAGGAACACATGTTATTTTCTCTGTCCCATCAGACGACTCATTCACTACTTTGAATTAGCATTTTACGTTTGGACTAGCATTTCCCTGTCTTCCGCCTTGGTTCATGTGTCCTAGCAACAAGGTCAGGTGACTGCGCCACCTGACAGATCGTGTGGAGGTTACTATAGTAACGCCTCAGAACTGCGATTGCTTTCAGCATTTGAGAAACTACCCGCCACTGAGCACGCCAAATCCCCAAGCCGGTAAGCACTTGCTATCGCATTTGGCAAATTACATTGCTCGCTTTTAATTTCATTTTCTACAAACACGGTTTTCCAATCATTTTACAGAACACGGCTAGATATCCGGAATAATCACACCAAATACGAACTTTTATACTGCATTAGTGCTACAGCCACGGCACCTCGGCCAAGCAATACATCATGACTTGTTCTGAGTTAAGGTAATATTTGCCTCTCTTCTATTATATATGTTACACAAAACCGTAAATTACAATAGACTAAATATGCTCTATTTGCTTCATATTTCACAGCTTACTGAACTGACCAGCAACATGTTTTGGAAATCATCCGTTGCTTTATTTTTTCTATAGCATGACTTTGACCATTCTGAGAACAATTATAATAAGGTATGCTATATTTATCATAACCTACATACTTACCCTTAAAGTCATGGTGTGTACGTAGTAATTTAATACCATGTTTTTCTTTCTTTTCTCTCCCATTTCCAATTGCTCCTTGCTTTGACACTCTTCCCCCTAGTAAAAAACTGGGCTTTTTGAATCATAAATCAATTGAACTACAAATCAGTTGTGACTTTTTGTGAATACTCCTCTTCCACCCGGCTTAAACTTACCACATCTAGTGAGTATATAACAGGTTATAAGCGCAGCGTGTGTAGATGGTTACCCCTCACAATTTGTTTCAGTTCAGGTGATAGTGGTAGATCACCTTACCATCCACACGACAGCAGCTCAACCCATACCTTAATTTAATCACATATTAAGATTTCCAGGTGTGCGCTCTCCTGATTAGGGCTCTACTCCCACAACCTTTTTGTTTCTAGGAATGTTGAGAGCTGCTCTGATGGCGTTGTTCTGGGTGACCTGGAGCTTATTTAGGTACCTTTGGCTGGTACCCAGGTAGAGCACATTGCAGTAGTCGATCTTGGACATGCCAAGGGTTCTGGCTAAGATGATGCAGTTAGCCGTGGAGTGAAAGGTGCAACACGCGGTGATCAGTTTGCACGTGTAGGCAGAGGCAGATGTAACTGAATTGGTTTGTCTGGAGAGGGACAGGGTGGAGTCATGGTAGATCCCAAGGGTTTTGGTGTCTTTAGAAACCTTGATGATGTTGCCGTCAATGGTGAAAGACTTTAAAGCAGGATCCAGTTTACTGAGGTGGTAGTGTATCGTCGTTAAGACATAGCTCATGTTGAGCCATCCAGGCTTGTATGACCAGGTAGACGTCATTCAGAGATTTGGTGTCAGCCAAGTAGTCTCCAGTAATAGGGATGAGTATCTGGGTGTCATCGGCATAATTTGTGTAGGTGATACCCAGATAGTCAAGAATATCAAAGAGAGGTTTGGTGAGCACGTTCTATAGTGTAGGGGATACGCAGGAGCCCTGAGGCACGCCGCAGGGGACAGGTGAAGATTCAGCGGCCGCTGACGTGGAGAAGACTCGCATGGATCTATTGTCAAGGAATGATCTGATCTAAGAGGTGGCAGCATCTGAGAAGTTGCCGGTTGATGAGAGGTACTGACAAAGGATGCGGTGGTTAACAAGGTCGAAAGCTGCGGATAGGGCTAATAGTAGCAGCATTGCGAGTTTCCCTTTGTCTTTGAGGTCCTCAATTTGTATTTGCAGATCAATGAGGGCCGTTTCTGTTCCGTGCCTGGGTCTGAAACCTGATTGCCTGAGGCCGAGGAGTTTATTGGATTCGAGGAATTCCTGGATCTGAAGGTAAGCAGCCCGATAAAGGATTTTAAGCAAGAAGGGGACCGTGGTAATGGGCCTATAATTGGTTGGTGTGCTAGGGTCGAGAGTGGGTTTTTTAAGTAGGGGTATGACCCATGCATCTTTTAGATTGTTAGGGACAGTGCCTGTTTTAAAGGATGTGTTGATGAAGGTGGTGATGAAGGGGGCTAGTTCCTGTGCCGCATCCTTGATGGTTGAGGCGGGATATAGGTCACCTTGGCAGTTGGTTGGCTTGAGCTTGTTGATGATGTTTTCAACTTCAGATGTACTGAGAGCTGTGAAGCTGAAAGGCTTGTGAGTAGATCCGGGGGAGGTGATGTGAGTGGGATGGGGTTGGGTGTCGGTTTGGAGGCACGATTGTTTGGCGTTAATTTTGGCTTGGAGCGTGGTGATTTTACCCAGTAGGGCATCTTAAATGTTTGTACACCAATCTGGGGGGGTTGCGGGAGATTCAAGTTCCTTGAGGATCTTGAAAAGTTCTTTAGTGTTGGATTTGGCTTCCATGATGCGGCCGTTGTAGGTGTCTTTCTTTGACTGGAATATGGCTTCTCTGTAGTTAAGTGAGTCAATGGTTAGGTGGTCTTTGTTGGTGTCGGAGGGGTGACATTTCCAGCGCGATTCAGCAGAGCGTTTGGCTTTGCGGAGTTCTCTTAGGTGAGGGGTGAACCACGAGTTAAGGTGGGCTCGGGGTTTGGGTCTCCTCAATTTGATGGGGGCAATAGCGTTCAGGGCTTTAAGCATGGACTGGTTGTATGTGTCAACTAGTACTGTGGGATCCGTGCATGTGAGGGAAATTTTGTTTAAAAGCGGGAGGATGAGGGGGAGTAGTTTAGCCTTGGTGATGGCTCTTTTGTTTCTGGTCTGGGTGGTGGGGGCAGGTTCTTTTTTGGGGCATAGGTCAGTGGTTTTGATTTCGAAGACGATTGTGTGATGGTCTGACCATGCGCAAGGAGTGTTGTCCTTGAGGTTGATGCAACAGTTAGATTCAGCTAGCCAGTCGAGGGTTCGCCCTTTGG
Source organism: Ambystoma mexicanum (assembly GCF_040938575.1). Taxonomy (NCBI): domain Eukaryota; kingdom Metazoa; phylum Chordata; class Amphibia; order Caudata; family Ambystomatidae; genus Ambystoma; species Ambystoma mexicanum. Next base: position 141,030,728 of record NC_090941.1, on the reverse strand, counting down.
AATGGGTGGGTTCTGTGATGTGATGGGTGAAGCCTTTGTCAGTTAATGTGTTAGCCACATCTAATGCTGAAGGGTCATTAGGGTCTTGGAATCCAAGATTGAAGTCACCAAGTAGGATGATTTGTGATTTGATTTTGGCTTTATCGCCTATGATGGACATGATGTCATCTGAGAAGGTGGATATGGGTCCGGGTGGTCGATATATGAGGTGGAGTGTGGCCGTTTCATTGGGGGAGATGGGGAGTTTGACCGTGAGAAGTTCTGCGGATGGGATTTGTTGGCTGTTAATGCTTCTAATACCGATGGAGATTTTATGGATGAATGCGACACCACCACCTTTAGATTGGTTGGTAATGCGGTCGCATCTGATAATAGTGTAACCGGCGGGAATGGCGAGCGCGAGTAGAGGTCCTGAGGCGCTATGTAGCCAAGTCTCGGTTATGGCCACGAAATCAAGGTCATGGGTTGTAATGAGATCAGCAATGTCTAGGGCGTGCACAGGGAGTGACCGGGCATTAATCAAGGCACCTTTGATTAGAGGAGCGTTGGGTGGGTTGTTCGGTGTGGGTGAATGTGAGATGATGCTGCTGCGGGGAGATGGTGTAGATGGAGGGCTCTGAGGGGGGTGAGAGAGCCTCTGGGGAGTACGGGTGTGGCACGGTAATCTTGAGCCCAATCTTGCATTCCTGAGGGTCACTGAGCAAGGTTGGTTGGGCTTTGGCCTAGTGGCAAAATGTTCCAACCACAGCACAGGTGAGTTCAAATAGGGATTAAGTGGGGGCGTGGGTGAGTCGGCATGTTGGCAGGGTGTGCCATGAAGAGCATGGGTGGCATGCAAGGTATGTGTTGGTGGGGGGAGGCTGCACACGCTGGTGATGGCTATGGTGGTGAGTAGAGGAAGTAGCCAGGTGGTGTTATATGGTAGGAAGAACAGGCACATAATGAATGGCAGGCTGGGTTTTGGCTGTATTCCTAGGTAGTCTCAGGGTGCAAGTGGATAGCAGTTGCTAGGTTTAAGTTGGGCACAATGGCTGAGTATAAAAAGTGCTGGGTATAGGCACAATAGGCTGCAAATGCTAACAATAGGCAACACAATGGCTAGGTGTAGACAACACACTGTGTACTCAGTGTCCGACAGAGCGCAGCTGGCATATGCTATGGGTCTTGCTTTCCCTTTGCCATCTGTCTGCATAAGTACATCTCCCAGGCCAAACAGGCTAGCATCCATCGCCACTTCCGATGAGAGTGCAGGGTCAAAAAAATGCCATAGTGCCTCCGCCATGAGGGCCCCTTTCACATTCTCAAAAGCCACCTACTCGAGGGGACCCCATTGTCAGGTGGAGTCCTTCTTCGTCAGGCTCATTAGTGGCTCTGAACTTGTGGTAAGGTTCTTAATGAATCAGCCACAGTAGGTGACCATCCCTAGGAAACTATGAACCTCTGTTACGTTCTCTGGGGCCCTTGCTTCCATGATGTCCTTGACCTTGCAGGGATCCGGGGACACCACCCCTTCCTTGAACACGAATCCCAAGAACTTGATGCTCATTTGGAGGAACTTGCACTTTTCTCAATGCAGCGCCAGACCCAAAGCCTGAATGTGTTCTAGAGTTCTCACCAGCTGTGTCATATGCTCCACCTCAGACTTGGTGAAGACCAGGACATCGTCACTGATGTTTAGGACACCTTCCAGGTCAGAGAGGGCTCCTCGATTTAAGTTTTGAAAAACCTCACCGGCCAACAACATACCGAAGCTGAGGGACTTGCATCACAGCCCCTGGTGTGTCATAAACGTTATGTAACGAGATTCTGGATGCAGCACGAACTGGTGGTACCCCCGCCCGCAGGTCCAGCTTCGAGGAGAATCTGGCCCACTGCAACTCTGCAATGATGTCATCAATGGTGGGTGTGAGGTGCCTCTCCCGCTTGATGGCCTTGTTGGGGAGGCGTATATCGACGCAAATCCTGACAGTCTGGTTGCTTGGGCTTGCGGGTGATCCCAATGGGCAACACCCATCGCATCGGGCCTTCCACCTTCTCGATGATATCGAGGTTCACGAGGTTGTCCAATTCCTTATCCACCAGATCCCGTAGTTGAAATGTGACCCTTCAGTGCTTGAGGGATATTGGCTGAATGGACTCATCGATGTTTAGCCTCACGGGCTCTTGCACCATCTGTCCAATTCCTGTGAACACCTCCCCAAACCTCTCGAGGACTGCCTGTACATCCTTTACATACATGCTGTAGGCAAAGCCGATAAAGCAGAGCACTTCTGCTGCAGCACAGCTCAGAAGGATATTACTGCTTACGTACGTCACAAAAAACCATGCCTTGATAGACCTGTTGCCATGCTCAAACTTCGATACAAAGGCCCTTAGCAGCGGGATGTGCCTGTCGCCTTCAAATGTGAATATGCGTGCCTTCGGACACTGCAGGGTTGGGGGTTCTCTCAGCGACTCATAGTGTATCACATTGACCAACGCACCTGTGCCCACCAGCACCGGGATTGGCGACCCATTCACCTGAATCATGCACTTTGGCTGCCTCCTGGCCCTCGCCTTCTAGACACTCACGGTTGAGATATAGACAATGTTTTCATCGTTGTCGTCCTCCTCCAGGTCCTGGACATTTCCATCCTCTTCCTGATCTACCTGCGCCATGTTGGGTGGACGTTACTGTTGGAAAAACCCAGCCGTGATTGGCCCCCACTGAATGATCACGGGCAGTGGGGCTCTGCACATTCAGGCATAATGGTTCATCGAGCCACATCGCCCACACACCTTGGTTTAGCAAGGCATTATGACTGATGCAGAAGATCATATCCGCACTTCAGACATGACTCGGGCCCCCGGGTGATCCTGTCTCTCTGCTGCGCAACCGGCCAACAAGCCCCTCTCGCTCCTTGGCCACGGCCAATTGCATGCACAGGGCAAATTGCTGCATCCATTCTTGATGCCTGCGTCCCCGCCACCTCATGTAACCCCCCTAGATCCAGAATGCGGGGAAACGTGAGGCCTGGCTCTCGAAGGACTTGACGCCAGAGTTTCCCCGACACACAGCCCTGAATGAGCTGGTTCTGGGTCATGGCCTGCTCATTGACCCACACACATGCTACCGCCATTCCCCGGAGACGTCCATAGAACCCATACAGAGATTCATTGTCCTTTTGCCTGGCACTGCACGTCACAAATCTCTCGTAGTCCACATTTGCTAGGGGCATAAAATGTTTGCGCAGTGCATCCTTTGACGCAGCATACGAAACATCCACAGGCTTCAGCAACTAAAATAGCCAGCCGAGTATAGCAGTGCTGCTACCTTACTGTCTTCATCAGGCTCTCCCGTGGCATTGAAGTAGATCCATCCGACCAATCCAAGACTTCCAGTGAGGGCCTAGGCTCGATGGCGCCCCCGAGAAGCCAAACTCAGTCATGGGTGCCAGCGCACCCTGTTGGCGTGGGACTCGGGCGCCCCCTGGGGTGACTAGCGGACCTGCCACAGGCCCTCCATCTGCATGTGATTCATCTGCCATGTTGGTGGGTGCACGAGCACCCTTCTGTAAACAGGGCTACAATCCATGTTGGAGCTTAGTGGCCAGAGGCAGATACACCAGTACCAGAAATAGTGGACAGTCCAGAGTCCAGCACCTCCATTGCCTTTCTTCCTCCTCAACCCCTTGTGCACATCCGCCCTTCCACACAACAGAAAATCAAGTACTGTCAGGAGAGCAGGTACCCCAGAGCTGCACCCAGTGATGCATACAAAGTCACTGAACACCACTGCTCGCCAGCCCAGATGAGGCAGTCACAGGGGAAATAACTCAATAAATTCTGGAGGGTGGCAGAGGGGAACACCAGCGTTGTGTCATTCTTTCTCAGCTCCACCCTCCGGGAAAAAAAAAGAATTCTATGGGCATGGGCTTCTGACCCTGCCTTCCCAGTCATGATCCAGCCCCACGTGGTTGTGAGGTATTCAAAAATTGTGGTCAGGAGGCTCACAAGCACTCTTTTCAGAGCGGCAACCTCCCGCACCACGTGTGGCACAATGGTGGCCAAAAAACGTCATACACACTGGCCAGAAAGTGTGTTGGTGTGTGAATCGTCACCTCCCTGTCACCGGCACATGGCCCCGCTGGTCCATCTTAGGCTATGCGACCACCTCGTCACCATTGTGATATGGGAGTCCAGGGGTCGGGACCTCCCTTATGGCATGATCCCCCCTACCCGTGCATACAAAGACACATCAGGCAGTGAAACTGCTCATCAAGGCCCACGCTTCAAGTTCCTCACTGGCTGACTCACCTGGGCTCTCATCTGTTTCACCTCACCCTGTCTCTTCTGCCCTTATTCCATGTTACCTCCCTCCCCCGCGCCTTGCCCTCCTTCTTACCACTGAGGTGACCTTTCCTACTGTGCCCTCTTCACACGGCCGGCTCTCCTCAGGAGTTCGCTGCCCACCACATCATGGAAATGGCTTACATCTCCATGGCAGCCATTTTTGTACCCACACTTACCTTATGGGCTATACGATAGCGAGAGCCTGCATTTTCTAAAGTTTAAATTGCTCCTAGCACCGATGGTAAGGACGGCCACTGGGGGTATTATTGCTTTAATAATGCATTTTCATAAAACACCATAAACACCAAAATAAAAGGCAACACATTAACACAAATTATGAAATAATGTCTTCACATACAGATGGGAATAGCAATAATTAATCTTAAAATGAGTGCTATATATTAAAATCCCACATAGTAAATGTATAGACATTCTATAAAATATGACACATTTATAACTAGTTAGAACCGATTCAAATGTATGAACATTTTAGTTGTTACAAGGATCCTTGCTGACTAAGCTCCCTTTCCTCCATCATGCATAGCAAATATGTATGTGAAATCACGCAGTGTTACGCAATGCTAACAATCTAATCAACCATCACAATTCAATCTACTTTTTCAAAACTCATAATACTATTTCTCCTAGTTAGTGCTGATATGAGAAATGTTTCAACAACAAAGAAAGGGGGGATACCAGGAAGCATGTACAAATTAAACAGGGCCTGTTTACACTGCGTGAAACCCTGTTTTTTGTGAACTGCTACAAAAGCTTTAGCACAGATATCTGTGTAAAATGTGTGTAAAAGGAAGTGCATCATTTCTTCCAGTGAAACAGTGTCACATATGCATGCTTACACCCACCGCACCCACCTCTGTTTCCCAACCCAAAATGTTGTCATTGGTGCTCGTTTTGAGGTTCCCAGTAATACGCATGATGACAAACAACATATAGCCCTACTTTAGGGTAGTGTAGTGCTCTCTGTCTAGTTTTTTTTAATGTACGGCAAAGCTGTTTACTACTGTATAGGGCTTCTAATTGTTGCTACAATCTTAGGACTGCGAGCAGCCACTGGTAAATTTACTGTAGTTCTTTTTGTGTTCCTGTAACAATATCAGCTAAAATGCACACACTGGGCCTCATTACGGCCATGGCGCTCCTGTAATGAAGGGTGTCGGCACGGGACCGGCACCCTTTATTACGGTACACCCTATTACGAGGTTCCCTTGCGGGACCCGGTAAGGACGCCTGGTAAAACCAGGCATCCTTAGCAGGTCCCGCGAGGGGACCAGGGAGCTAATAACGGGCTCGTTATTAGCTCCCTCCCCATTACCATTGAGCCCTATGGGGGCTCAAATGGGAATGGGGATGGGTTTTTCCAATGAGGACTTATCGGGTCCTCCATGGTTGGAATAGCCCGGTAAGTCCACATTGGAGGAACCCGGTACTGGAACCCGGTATGGAGGCAGCCATGTCCTTATTAAGGGCATGGCTGCCTCCATACTTGTAATGAGGTCCACTGTTTGATTTCAGGGAGCTGTGTCCACATTTTGTTTTAGTTACACTGAGGATATAGTAATTTATACTACTATAATGCAGCTCATAAAAACAAGAAGTAATGAATACATTACTAACTATGAAACACTACACTGTTTAAAAACACAGCACGCAATGCTGTGGGATGTCTTAACCCACTGGTCCAAGCCCTGCAACATCACTGTGCATTGCTGGCAGCAGAAACCTCAGAAATGGCCGCTGGAAAGCATGCTGCTCGCTAGAAATCACCAGAAAGTGCGCAGTGAAAAGCTGAAAAATAGGCCGCCATCCACTTTTGCCTATGTCAGTGGTAACACAGGAGACCACTGCCAAACCCCATCATTTGGCTGCCCACAGAGCAACATCATTGCAAAAGAAGCAGAGCTGTTTCAAAAATCCGTTTTTATTTGGTGTCAAATTTGCAAAAATCATGGCTCACCAACCACCCAAAAAGATCCAACCTCCTTGTTGGGTGGTCAACGTCATTCTCCTTCAAGAATCTACATAAATATAAGGTCCACAGAAGATTGTGTTATCTGAACAAACGCCACTTTTGAGGATTGCTTGCTGGAATTGCTCACCTCTATCAGAAGCCGGCGATTTAAAACCATTTTCTGTAAAGTTGTACATTGAACCCAAACTATGCCAAAGAAAGACTTGCTATCAGAAGCCTAAGAGGTGGATACAATTCAAAACTATATTCTGAAAAGGCTTGAAATAAGAAATGGTTAATGTATTTGTGAAAAATGTGAGTTATATTATAAGATAAGACAATTTTTAGACATTGGGTTTAGGAGTTAAAGTTTCCCACACTGTGCTTCAAACAAATTCCACACCTTTCCCTGAACAAAGGAAACTTCCCCCTGCCCTTGGCTAAGAGATTGACAGGCTGGTGAGAAAAGAAACTAGGAGGGGCACCCTGGCCTGTTGCTCTGAGTAAAGACAAAGGAGTCATTGGGCTGAATAGAAATGCTAATTCGGGTGTGACTGACAACAAACTGCTGGCAGGAAGAAGGACATATGACCCTCTGTGTCAGCCCAGCTCTGGAGGCGGACCAGAATGAGGATTTGGATTTAACATTGGATTAAATATATGTTTTAGAAAAATGCATATAACAAATTGCACTGAACTGACAAAAATGTGAAACTTTGAGATTGTTAAAATGAAAAATTCGCTCACAGTTTAAGACTAAGCTGGAATCCGTGCGGTGTTCTGAGACTAAACCCCGGAATTTTTTCATATTGTAGCTACTGGGTTTATGCTAGGAACGTGAAAAATTACAGAAATGTGCCCAGATGAGGTGTGCATGCATGTCTAAAAATTGGTGCAGAACTCATATTGAGAAACCCACCAAAAGTGCGGAAAAGTTGTCATTTCTGAACCAAAGCTCTTAGGAATATGAGAATTGAACATAAATGTACCTTAGGCAATCTGTCATGCAATTTATGTAGTATTAACAAGTTGTGTATATTGTAAATATGTGTTTTATGAAAAATAAGATATACTGTACAGGGACAAAGGGGAGGGTTTTCCCCTAAGCCATAAACATGACACATGATGACTCAGGATGACACGCTAGTCCTTTCTCCAATCAGGGCACAGGGAATCCTCTGTCCTATCAGATCCTTAGAGGGTTGGGCATAGAGAATCAGCCTCCCCACCCACTTTGGAAATACATAAATAGGGACTGCTGAGGACAGACAGGACACACCCTTTCCACTTCTCAACTGATTTCTTGGCGAAGCACCCTGCAGGAAGATCCAAACATAGATCCAGAAACCAGACTCCAGAACCAAGCTCTAGAACCAAACTCTAGAACCTTGAAGCAGAGAGGCCTAACTTACAAGCTGAACCTTTTTCAGAGGCCTTCAGAACCTTTTGCAACCTGATCCTAACCCCTAAACTTCCAAGGGGCATCTCAAAATCCAACAGCCTGGCTGAGCTGTTTTGCTGTTCTAGCTAAGAACCCTGTGCTAGAACCCAGACCCAGACCCAGAGAGCAGAGCTGTATCCAGAACCCATCAGATCCAGTCCAAAAGGCCGTGCAGACCGCAGTGCCTTGCTGAGAGCAGAACCCAGTGCTGAGACCTGTCCGGTGGCGAGAGAACCCCAGCCAAACCCTTGACCAGATCTTTGACGGGGCCCACTCCATTCCAAAGCCATAGGAGTGAGTATCTAGTCTAGAACTGTCCATAGTCATCTCTTAATTTAAAGTAACCTAATCCAACCACTCTAACCTATCCATAACTGCATTATTAAATCTCTGTTGTCTATCCTAAGTTCTTCTCTCCTCCACATAATCCTTGATAATTGTAGCATCAATCATCTATGCGCTGATATTTTTCTGAAGAGGGACAAGTGTTTTGATGGACAGAAGTCAGAGCGGAGGCACCGCTGTTCTGGTGGCTGCCCGTTGAGTGTCTTGCTTCTTCATAGCCCCTTAGTATAAGTCCATATTGATTCCGAATCTTTAAAGCGCAATCTGTCATTTTGAAATCTTGATTCTGTTTCTGAAAAATCTACCTTCACAAAAACCTCTGTAACTTTTGAACCGCACGTCCTAGAACCGAAATTTAATTTTGAAGTTAAGATCCTAAGCTTATAGTTTTTCCATAATCGTGTTTCACGCATGCGGAAAATTGCTGCGAATCTGCAGTTTGACTTAATTTTACCACATGTCAAAATAGCTGTTTCTTGTTTTCAACTGCTGAATTTTGTTTTCAATCTGATAATCATTCATGAATCATTTCTAGTGTTGACCTGAACCAATCCAAAGTAACTCTCACTAGTGCTGAATCCCAATTAGCGAATTAAAATCATTTTTAGCTTTTTCCCATTCATTGCAAATCACATTCACAAGAATTTTGACCTGTTTTAAAATCATTCCTGTGTCTCTCTAAGCTTGCTGGGGGAACTGGGATTGAACTGCATTATTGATTGTATTCCTGAAACCTGTGTGCCCTCATTTCCACCTCTTCATATTGCATAATAGTGGGGGGAGTGAGTAGTAACAGGGGGAAAAAGTGATTATATTGTCTTTTGATTGAAATCATATCAAGTCTTATTTATGTGCTGCATTCTTTCCTATTACTGCATTTCCTTGAACCATACAAAGTATTCTCTGCTACATTATTTTTCTATTCCTACTCCTAACTGATTAAAGAGATTGTTGATATTGTAATATTACCCATTGCTGATCACCGTTCGTATTCATAAGTGTGCTATTCAGATATTATTCTGTTCATAAAAGTGTGATATATATATTGTTCAATTCTTCAAATAAACCTTTTAATTTGCAAAACAAACCTACTTCTTGGCTCAGTGAGGTCGGGGCGATCCAAAGAGAGGGGCGTTATATAAGGGTTCATCATCCAGATTTAAAGAACTTTTGACATAAAAATATATAAATAAGGGTTTCCATTGGGCATCCCCAACTAGGCATTGACTTAGTTGGAATGCTGGATTGAAGTCACTTACAATGCTCAGTAATGTCGATGGTATATGATGACTGTCATAGAACTAGTGCTCACACAGTCACTTTCGGATAGTAGCAAAGAGAGAGAGACAGCTTTATTTTCTTGCAAGGCAATCAAAAAAGCTACATAGTTACTCTACCGAAGCAATCCCTCAACAACAACCATACCCACCAGATCACCACCTTCATAGGTCAAGCATTGTGACCTGATTTGAACCACAAAAGATCCTTCGCAAAATGAAATACAATTACTAGTGCCAGGAAGGATGCTTCCCTCCCCTGTCCACTCAATGCTTGGAAACTGGTCCGTTAACGATGTAGATGTCTTCTTGTTGGTGCAGTTCATTCTTTAAGGCTCCAGTTTGAGGGACAATCAGTGCCACCATTTCCCATCTCACACCTGCTAGTATTTTTTCATCAGTCCCTGTATGAGTTCCCCATACACAAGTCCACATCAAGTGGCACCGCAGATGTCTGCCGCACGCAAGCGCTGACTCAATAATTTACATCTTCCAATCAAACAATGTCTGGATGGAGTAGGAATGTGTGCTGGGATGACTTCATTGAACACAGGGCCACACACAACTTTGTTGAACAGTACTCAATGGCTGAAACATGAACACTTGAATTTCCTGTTACATCTATTAGTACACTTTGAGGGAAGGACAGATTGTCATTGGGGAGTGCTGTTTGAATGCATGTGTGATCAGGCAGGACTTGAGTGGGACGAGTAGCTGGCCCGAGCATTCAAATTTCTCATCAAATGAATGATCACACTTTGAGGGAAGGTCAATTGTATGTAGGGAACTCTGGTTGACTAAACACAGGTTCACATATGCATTGATTATGTGGGGTAGCTGGCACAAGCACTCGAATTTCTTGTCAAATGTATTAGTATAAATTCAGTGAAGGGTGAAGTCTTTCAGGTTTGTGGCTTGACTGAACATGCACTTTTGTGTGACTTTGTTGAGCACAGTAGCTGACACACGAGTGCCTGAATTTCTTGTCAAATTTATTAGCACACATTGATGGAAGTGCAACCGACCTGGGGGTCACTAGTTGATTAAACACACATTCATGCTTACTTGGTTGATTGAAGCAGACGACACAAACAGGTGAATTTCTTGTCAAATCTTTTAGCACACTTTCAGGGAAATGCAAATATGTTTGGGGCGCACTAGTTGATTGAATGCTCTCTAATACACAACTTGGTTCAGCACAGTAAGTGGCATTGCACTGGAAAGGGAAAATGTCTCTGGCAAGCACTTGTTGATTGAATGCATGCTCATGCACGACTTGGTTGAGTGCAGTAGGTGACACCAGCATTTCTTGTCAAATGCATTAGCACATTTAGATAGAAGGGCAAACATGTTTGGGGCATGCTGGTTGATGGAATGCATGCTCACACACATTTCAGTTGTGTGCAGTAGTTGCCACACATGCAAGGATTTGAATTCCTTGTCAAATTCATTAGCACATTTTGAGCAAAGGGGAAACACTGCTGCGAAAACATTGTTTGCAGGGTCTTGCAGCTGAGGCAAGCAGGTGCAATTCCATCCATGTTTGCCCTACCGGGTTTGGAACAATGCACTCTGGGCTGTCAGTGTCTGAGTTGTGTGCGCCAACAGCCAACAGCACATAAGATGTTCTCTAGGCCAGTAGCCTATTGTGGGATGGGGAGAGGATGGTGTGGAAATGTTGCCCAGTTTACAGCAGAAAACAGCTCTTGCTGCAATTGTTGGGAATATACAAATCATAGGTGGCAGCATAGTACAACAAAAGTTAACAAGCAGAAGTAGCACATAGACCATGGCTAAAAGTACTCAGAGCGCTGAGACACCAGTTGAGGACGCAACTAGATATTCTGATTTCATTACTGACTCAGCTGTGTCTGACACTGCACTACTGCTAGCCCGAATCACACCTTCACTAAGAGTGGAGTTTGGCACAAGTGGGATTGCGGCCAATCCTCCATGTGCATGTCCTACTTTTGCAGGAGTCTGTTGAGGTGTTACCAAAGGGCTTGCCCACCAAATCCCTTTCAGAAGGGGACTTTCTTAATGAAGTGAGTTTGGAGTTGCAGCTCTCGGCAGTAGGTTTGGGGCAGCAGGGGCATGGCCAATCGCCCACGGTCGAGGTGCAGAATGTTTCTCAGCCTGGTACACCTAATGCATCTCCGCTCACTTGTTCCACTAATTTGGCCAATGAATCCACGGTGGTGATGAATCTGGTGATGTGATGATCACCACTACATTGACTATGCCCACCTTTTTTCAAGATAAAGAGGAAATATATATCTGAGAACCCTTATATTATGTCCATTCCCAGCTCTAGCAATGGGATAGAGATCCCGATGGAGGAGCAAGCAAACTCAGAAGTGGCGCTTGCAGGCACAAACCGGCATGAATTCAAAATGCAGCTATCCCACAAAGCATGTGTAGTGTCTACACTCTCTCTGAAACACTTAGTGGGAGACCCTGACAGCACCAATCAGGTCATCACAGTCTACCTGTGACACCAGTTTGAGGAGTCACATCTGGAGTATTGAGCCCGGTTCCAGCAACTACATCTGGAATATTGGCCCCAATTCAGGGGGCCCCTTCCCCAGAGGAAAAAGCAGAAGTTTGAGACTATCTGAAGACATGCATAGAAAATTATGTATGGTTTGAACCACAGGTCACGTGAGGACAGAATAAACAATGATGAAGTGCACACTGGAGGCACAGAAGAACAGGGGAACAGCAGAGAGGCGTTGCTATTTTGAAATGAAATGAGCACATCACAAGGTGCTTTATTCTTCACCAGGCTACAACTAGAGATCAGTGAATTAGGTTCAAAAGGTTTGGGAGAAATTATTCAGGTGTATCACCAAAAGACCGGATGCCACAGAAAAGGAAGTGAATTCCAGGAACAGCAATATAACGGAGTTAATAAAGCTACAGACGAAGACAGGGGCTGTAAATGAAGAGCGGGAAAAAACAAGCAGATTCTTTATTTATTTAATTTCACATTTGCAGCAGCGCTCTCAGCTCACGGGCATCTAGGCTCTAGTTGCATTACCATAAACATAAACAGTGTATTCAAGTCATAAGTGTTTCTGGAGCAATACAGGCCACTCTATGTAAAAAGCATTGCTTTCGATTGTCTGTGGAAGGCCCAGTAGTATTTCTCAACTCTCTGCGCTGCAAGTAGTGAGTTCCAATGTTTTGCTGCAAGGACAGGGAAGCTGGCGCTGCCTGCTTTCGCCCATCAGAATCTTGGAGTTACGAGTCTGTGGGCATAGGTAGATCTAGTGGGTCTTGTCGATCGGACTTTAGGGAATTTCTGGGAGAGCTAAGGGGGGCAGAGTTGGAGAGGTACTTGTGGGTAATGAAAAGTGCCTTGAATGTGATGCGCTCTTGTATTGGGAGCCAGTGAGCAGCTCTTCTTGCGGCAGAGATGTGGTCATGCCTGTGTATGTTGAGGGCGGCCTAGAGTGCATTGTTCTGTATCACCTGTAATTTATGGATTTTTTTTCTCTGGGAAGTGCCAATGAAGAGGGTGTTGCAGTAGTGTAATCTCGATCCATTTACGGCATAGACAATGGTGAGGCCGCTGTCAGCAGAGAGGAACGGCCTGCAGGCATTGATGATTTTTCTGGTGTGGGCAACGGATGACGCAATGGAATTTACTTGACGAGAAAGTGCATGGACAGCATCTAGCTGGACTCCTAAGGTCTTTACCATAGTGAAGAACAGTAATGAGATACCATCCATGGTGAAGGTACTGTAGCGATGGTCAAGGTTTGTTTTTAGCACGGATGGATATCCCACAAGGAGGATCTCTGTCTTTTCGTCATTCAGGCAAAGTAGGTGGGAGGCCATCCAAACCTGAATAGTGTGGTAGATTTCATGTAGTGTGGTGGAGTCCTCAGTATGGACACCTTAGAGGGGAGAAGGATTTGGGTGTTGTCGGTGTAGGTTGTTTATTAAATGTTGCGGGAGTCCGGGAGGTCAAAGAGAGGCTTAGTGAAGATGTTTTAGAGTGTTAGGGAGATGCAAGTGCCTTGTGGTACCCCGCAAGAGATTGGGACGGGGACGTTTGCATTGTCTGCAAAAACTCTGATGGATCTTTCGGCTAGGAAGGAGGTGATCCAGTTAGTTGCTGCTGGCGAGAAGTTGGCTGCTGTGGACAGGTGGTGGCAGAGGATCTTGTGATCGACAAGATCAAACATTGCAGAGAGGTCTAAGAGGAGAAGGTGTGCAGGCTTTCGTGCATCTGTGATTTCGTCAAGTTGGATCTTAAAGTTTCGTAGTGCAGATTCTGTGCCATGACCCAGACGGAAGCCGGATTGGTGGGTTCCAAGGATGCAGTGCGTCTCCAGATATTGTTGGACTTGGTAAGCTGCTCTGTCTAAGATTTTGAGTAGGAATGGGACAGTTGTGATCGGTCGGTAGTTAGTCGGTATGGAAGGGTCAATGGAGATTTTTTTTAAGAGCAGCAGAACCCAGACTTCCTTTAGGCTGGCAGGAACAAGACAGGCAGAGAACGATGCTTTAATGAAAGTGGTGATGAAGGGCGTCAGGGCTTCGCAACAGCCCTTAATGGGCATGGGTCGTCTTTGCAACTGGCTAGTTGAGGCCTTTTAGCGAGGAGGTCACATCGGCTTGAGTGATTTGGTTGAACTGAAATGGCAAAGAGTCCTCCGAGAAGGCAGACGTGGTATTAATGTCAGAAGGTGGTAAGCTTGTGCTGATGGTCTAATTTGATTTTTTCATGGAGGTTGGAAATTTGACCTGCACCAGGTTTCATCTTTGGTGAGGTTGGAGGGCAGACCAGACAGGGATTTCAGTTCTCTGAGGATGTTAAAGAGCTATTGTTACTGTGTGTTTGACATGACATTTGCAATTCTGGTGTTATAAACTGCTTTTTTTGCTAAAAGGATGGTATTTTTATAATCTTCGGCAATAAAAAATTTCGCCACAGAGAAGTTGGATTTTGAGGTGTGTGAAGGAGTGTTTCTCCATTTGGTTTTCCGCCTCTCACTTCTTGGCACAGAGTGTTTTGAGGTCAGGGTAAACCACGCATTGAGGTGCCATGGGGCGATGGTGTCATCAGCATTCGTGATAGTTTTGTGGTAGAAGTGAGCAAGGGTGACGGGTTGGTACTGAGCGGGAGGGTAGGCTGCAGATTGCTTAGTAGAGGTAGCATGTGCTCTTTAGTTAGGTTTCGTGAGCTTCTGGTGATGGTGGGAGGTGAGGGAAGAGTGGTAAGTGGCGATGGTGGGAGGTGAGGTAAGAGTGGTAAGAGTGGTAAGCGTAAGTGGCGGTTAGATGGTGATGGGGATTGAGAATAAGATAACATGGTGGTCTCTCCATGGGAAAGGTGTATTGGAAGATGTAGAGACTTGGCAGCTGAGATCAGAAAGCCAGTGCAGAAGGCAACCTTTAGCATGGGTGGAAGAGGTGATCCTTTGAGTGAACCCTAAAGTGTTGGGGGCGGTGACTACAGCTACAGCATTAGGGTCTCCTTTGTCAGTGAGCCCTAGGTTGAATTTGCCTAAAAGTATAATTTTTGAGGTCAGCTTAATGTTAGCATTTAGGACATGAAGTAGATCCTCTTCGAAGGCGAGGGCTCGGCCTGGAGGGCGGCAAATGATATGCATGGAGATGGTGGAGTAATGAGAGAGTGATCATTTATGTGAGAGCAGGTCACAGTTAGGTATTTGAGGGGGACTGACCTGTCTAATGTTAAGACTGATTAGAGGTTGTGAGGGAAGCACATGGTAGAAGATGGGCCTAGGGTAGGTTTTGCAACCAATTTCATTATTTTGTTGAAAAAATGCTCTTCATGCACACCCTCATTCTATTGGGGGAAATATGTGGGGAAAAAGCATGGAAATTTGACCTCTGGGCCACTTCTCCACATTCACACATTCCGATCACTGGTGGCATGTACATTCGGTGTCGGAACCCCACACCAGAGTTTCTGCTGGGTTTACATGTCACCAGGAATTCCTGGGAATGCCTTCATTTACATTGATTGTGCCTGTATTTCCTGCAACAGCAACAAACTAGCAAAATCTGTGCCAATCAGTGGAGCAACAATGACCTTTATTTTTACCATAGGATCACCTCAGATTCACTGCACATATACAGTAAAAGACACAGAAACACATGAACCGCCTGGGTTTCTCAATTTTTTTGCCACGTTTATGAATCGGGGACACATCCAACTTTAGCACCGGGGGCAGGGGAGCAAACCAATCAGGTTGCCCGAATTGCAGGCTGAATCCCACAACCCAAGCCAGCGTTCCAAGCAACCTTATGGCTGGTTCCCCTGCCCCGCCGTATGGAGCCCCTCCTCTTGTTATGTTATGTTATGTTATTTGGCATTTATATAGTGCTCTATATATCATTGGTATGAACTCAAAGCGCTGGTAGGTTGAACGCCCTCGGGGACCGCAGTCCAGGTCAGTAGAGAGAGAAAGTGTCGTAGGGTGCGTGGGCGCACCAGTTATGTGTGCAGCTGATGTAGTTGTCAGATGGTAGCTGAATCCTAGCGTTATGTGGAGAAGATATCAGTTGAATGTGTGCAGTCTGGTGAGTGGACACCCAGACTGGATTCTGGCTCCGTTAGGCCTGCAGGACGCTTATGTGAGCAGCTAGGCACAGAGGCCTACCCAGAGCGCTCAAGTTTCCTGTGGCCATGCGTGAGAAGGTAATTCAGTCCTGTTTTTGGACGGAATTCTGGGAATTGCAGTTTTCCTAAATTTTGGATGGGGGAGAAACAACTAGAAGTTCCAGAATGGAAAGGGGACAAAGAGGCCAGATGGCCTTCTCATGCATGGCCATGAGAAACTTTGATCTTTGCCTACCACTTAGTGGACATGTAGTTCAAAACACCCATGAATATGCTCACTAGTGGGTAGCCTGGGAGGCTTAAACTCCTCTAGAGGCCGTGTTCTCAGATCAACATTAAACGTATACCCCAAACTCGCCCATTCACCCACGCATGATTCAGTTCACCATTGACACAATGCATTAAAGCTCCATATGTGAGAACTGCGGCCGGTCATATAATGTGTATCTTAAACAAACTAACCTTAGGAAATGGGAATAACTTGCAGACAATTCCCACCAGCTGCTATTGCATTATTTTGCCATTCACTACGTCAACGCACTACTGTTAGCCAAAACTAAAAATTAATTAACACTCAAAGTCAAGGTTGACGTGTACGAGGGCCTGTAGAACTGTGACGTACTTGAGATATAAGCTATGAATTGCGAGTGTCTTTCTTCACTTGTGCAGATTGAGAGCGTTGTGTGTGTGCCCTACTAGGCAGCTGGTTAAGGTATTGTGTTTATGTCACGTTAAGTCGTCAACGGTCTCGGCAGTGAGGCAAGTGACGCCACCTGCCCTGGCTCACAGCGAACATCTGTCTTTCCTCATTCAGGTGTCTGGGCATTGGGCAACGAATAACTGTTGCTGGCCCCGGAGCGCATACAGGTGGCGAGCTCGTGCTGCCTACGCAGGTGCTACACCCAGAATCGAGGCCCGGGCCCACAGTGCATGTCCATGGCAACAGCCCCCGCCCAATGTAGTATTAATAACAACAAGAATGTAGAGGCAGGCGGGCGGGTTTTCAGAGGCCTCGGTGGGGGTGTGCGCAATGAAGGGTACTTTTGCCAGCCTTACACCCAGAAAAACAACCAGCATGATGAAGAAATACAATTGGCTGCCTGGACCGATGACTTTATTGCCTTATAGTTTCGAAGTGTCCATGTACCAGCGTGCACACACCTGGCCTGCTAAACCTCCTCACATGGCACTTCAATTAATTCTCTCTCTCTGCCCCCCCCCCCCCCTCCCCTCTGTATTTACCTGTGTGCTGCGCTCTGCTGGTTCCCAATTAGGCTCACACTCTATAAATACGATACATAGATACCTATATACCAGAGCCAGGGCAGCCTGAGAATTAATGGGTTGCGCCCAATTAAGCGGGGGTTTGGGTGGATCCAGCAAGAGGCAAAGACGAGCTAAGCCAGCAATTAACTCATTCCTGACATTCCGCCTTCTGACAACACAGGACTCATACGTGCGCCCTGCCCCAATAACACAATTCCCTTACCTGCCAACCTGCTCCCCATGCCAAGAACACAAAAGGCATACCCGACGGCACAATTTCGGCACATACGGCACAGTGAGATTAAATGATATGCCCAGGATCACACACGCAGACTTTAAAAAAAACGTTATTGTTTACCATTAACAAGTGATCCATACAGTGCAGACTAGTCCCCACACCCTAACCCTTTGCCATCAACTCACTCAAAGTTACAGTAAGGAGACAACAAGATACACACAATTCTTTTTGTTTTGTAGATGTCACGTAGGAAATATTTAGGGGTGTCGGCTATGAGAACTCACTGCGTCTGTCACCAAGAGTTCAGGCCACTGCATTCTGTCAGGGACCAGGGGTGGACACTGCGGACTGTGTTTTCAGGGAAATGACCAATTGATATTGTCTGTAGGGGGGGCCAATAATCAAATGGGCGGCTGGAGGCAGGAAGAGTTGACGTGTACTTTGTCTCCCTCTGTTCGTATAAACTCATATGTTCCGACCATCTCGGAAATGCAGGGGGTTTGGATCTACCCCATGTTCTTGCCACCAGATACCTGGCCACTGCTGAGGCCATACCTAACAGATTTTTCTGGACGTGAGAACATCCTTCGATTAAGGCCAGTAGCCAGAGTTCAGGTGAGTAGCTCTTTGTTGGGGGGTAGCATTTCTGTCATTGCCTCTTCTATAGCGACCCAGAAAGATCTAATGCAGGGGCAGCTCCATGCAACATGGTAAAAGTCAGCTGGTTCAGTTCCGCATCTCATACAAGCAGGAGATCTCTCCGGGAAAAACCTACTCAGGGTGAGCGGGGAGTATTATACCTGATGGACGAATTTGTAATGGATCAGTCTGTATCGACAGTTCAAGTATATATAGCGGGTTTGTACAAAGATATGTTTCCATTGGTCCTCGCTCAGAGGTTTACCCAGTGATGACCCCCATGTGGTTTTGTATGTGTGTATCGTGGCCTCACTCCCGGCTCTGACCAGCTTGTAGATGGTGGATACCAGTTTCCCAGTGGATACAGGTTTGATCACATAGCATTGTGCTGGTTGGGGGGTGTGGGCTTGCGGAAAGTCGGGCCATTTGATCCTTAGAATGCCTCGAAGTCTATAGTAATGGAGCAGTGTCACAGCGTTGGGCGCGCCCCTAGTACGAAGCTCCTCCCAGAGTATAAAAAAACAGTCTAGTACTAGGTCCCCTACGGTCTGAACTCCTAGTGCTTGAAAAGGTTCTCTAAATGATCTTTCGTGTGTGAGAGGGATTCCGGATATATTGTATATTGGCAGATAGGGCAAATAGAAGGGGGTAGTCCCTATCAGCTGATTCATCCGTTCCCAGGCTTTACATGTTACTGCTATGGGCTGAACTTCCCTTCTCGGTACTGCGTCTCTGTTGCCCCATAGCATGCCCATAAGTTAATCGGGGTAGGAGACTGCTCTCTCTAACAGGGAGTGTGGAGAGTCGGGGTTAGGAGGGTTCCAACCGGCTATGTATTGTACCTGGGCTGCCAAGTAGTATATGTGTATGTCTGGGTATTCCAGATGGCCGAGTTCATATGACCGGGCTAGCATGTAGTAGGCTATCCTAGGCTGTTTCCCTGCCCATACCAGTCTGATCATCATCCTACATATACAATTCCAGTAACTGAGGGGGTGCCATATTGGTAGATTGTTAAAGATGTATAGAAGTTTGGGGAGTATCACCATCTTAGCTAGGGCTATGCGGGCCGCCTGGGTTATGGGGAGTAATATCCAGGTATCTACCTTTTGTTCCAATATCTCCAATGGAGTGACATAATTATCACTGTATAAGCTGTCCTGCGTGGTGGAAACTGTGATGCCAAGGTATCGCATCCCCTTGGGACACCAGCAAAACTTGTCGAATCCCTCGGTGTGCATGTAGTTGTCAGACATGACAGACCAAAGGCTCCATCGCGAGGGCGAATAGGACAGGGGAAAAGGGGCAGCCCTAGCGGGTGCTGCGTGTGGGGTAGATGTATGTCGATGTCGTCCCATTTGTGTATATTGCAGCTCTGGAGGCTGTGTATAGCAATTTAACCCAACGGATATAGGTGAGTCCAAACCCAGAACGGCGAAGCACCTCAAAGAGAAAAGGCCACTCAACAGAGTAAAATGCCTTTTCGGTGTCCAGGGCTGCAATTACCAATGGGACCTCAGGGTTTACATTGTGTAAGAGGGCGAACAGGCGTCTTAGGTCATTTTGAGTGAACCTACCTGAGATGAACCCGGCTTGGTCAGGTAGGACCAAGGCTGGCATGTGTGGGAGTATGCGATCTGTTAGCATCTTCGCTAATATTTTGTTATCCATGTTGATTAGAGATAAAGGCCTGTAAAATGACAATAATCTGGGATTTTTCCCAGGTTTAAGAAGTATGGTTACCAGGGCGGATCTGGTGGATTCTGGCAGAGTACCGCTGGCTATTGCGCTAGCGTACATACCCAACAGGGCGGCTATCACCAAGTCAGTATAAGCCTTATAGAATTTTGTGGTTATGCCGTCCAGTCCTGGGGCCTTCCCACTGGGCAGAGATTGTATTGCTTTGCGAACCTCCTCATCAGTAATGGGTTCATTAAGGGCAGTCCGCTGGACCTGATCTAACCACCCCAGGACTATCTCGTCTAGATAATGTGTCAGTTCGTCATGTCCTGGTGTAGGGCGAGATGTATACAACTGCTCATAGCATTCCCTAAATTCGCTATTGATCCCTTGCAGGTCAGTTATAAGACTCCCATTCTGGTTTTCAATTTCTGCTATGCTGGTGGATAGGCGTTCCTTGCAAATGGCCCAAGCCAGGGTTTTACTAGGCCGGTCCCCCTCCCTGTGTTTCACTGCTAGTATTGGGTCCCCTATGTACTTTTCTTCACTTATTGCCAATTGTAGGAGCTCTTCCCTGAGCGTCCGAAGTTCACAGCGTACCTCGGGTGTGTCCAATATGCCCTGTCTATTCTCCTTTTCACAAATGTTGTTCTCCAGTATTCGCATGGAATGCTGTAGAGCTTTCAGGACCTCATCCTCTTTCAAGATACAGCATCCCCTTATATAAACTTTGAAGGCTTCCCAGATTATGCCTTGATCAGCAATAGACCCCTCGTTGGCTAGGAAGTAGGTACGAATATCCTGCTCAATTTCTGTATGAAAAGCTACATCCTCGAGGGCAGCAGCTCTGAACCACCATCGAAGTTGACCTGAGGGACACCCAGAGATCACAAAGCGGACCAACACCGGGGAAAGATCAGACAGGGTCTGGGGGAGGATGGACATCTTGGTGACATTCCGAAGTATGGGGGGATCTGGGGGGTTGCCATTATATAGTCAATCCTAGAAGTGCTGCTGTGCACCCTGGAAATAATATGTATTCTCTATTGTCGAGGTGTTTGCACTGCTATTTATCATTTAAATCATGGTATTATGAAATGGAGGACCATGTCTTAACCTCTTGTGGAAGGGTCAGTTGTGTTGTTGCGGACCTGTCGAGGTCTAATGTGAGGGCTAAGTTAAAATCGCCTACCCAGACGGTCTCGTATTCTGGGAACTTGTTAATGTGCCTGGCGCACTGGTGGAAAAACTCGGGGGAGTTGGTTTTCGGTGCATAGATATTTATGAGGAGGAGTTTAGTGGCAAGTATCTCACCCGCTAGCATTATAAATCGCCCCTCCTCATCTTTGACCTGTTCGTGCAGTCTATATTGTAGTGTGATGTGTATGTAGATAGCTACACCTCTGGAGTGAGAGGTATGGGAGGAATCATATCTGTGGATACCCCATCGAGGAAGCCTGGGAAGTGGGGTACCTTAGGTCAAGTGTGCCACTTGTAGGCATAATACGTTTGCCCCGTGGTTCCTGCTATAGTTCGCCATCAATCGAGATTTCTTCTAATTAGTAAGCCCTCTTACATTTCAGGTGAGAATAGTCAGTGCCGCCCCAGGCCGACCACGCATCATTGGGCTAGCCATGTCCTAAACGGGGTTGTGGCGGACAATGTTGTGGAATATGAGGTGTGACCGTGCCTTGCGATAGCCGTAGTGGCTGCCTGTGTTAAACCATTATGAACTGTGTGAGTCATTGCGTGTCTTCTTGAACCCTTAAGAACTAAAACCGTCAAACATGTCCACCCGTATTGTGGTTTCCCCCCTCCGCAGTCCCTCGCACACCAGAAACAGTAACCTACCGGCTCCCATCCCGCCCCCTACCATTAACTAGACCCATACACCTAAAAAAAAGAGTCTGCCGTGCTTGTGGGTAGTGAAGCGCTAAGGGCGGCCAGGGTGCTCCATTTGCAATGGCCATAAAGCGTTGCCACTGGGACCAGCTAAAAAAACTCTGGGGCTACTTTGGTACCTTTAATATAATAGCATAGTGGGGGTCATCATGGTATTGTGGTCATTCAGGGATGGTGCAGAGAGTGTCCCGGGGATCCTCCAGGATTAGACAGGTTCGTTGCAAAGCGTTCTGCTGCTTCGGGTGAGGTGAAAAAGACTGTGGACCCATTATACTCTATGTGAAGTTTTCCAGGAAACAGCATCGCATATTTAATACCTTTTTTGCGAAGGGTGGTTTTGGCTGCTTGGAACATTTTGTGCTGGTCCTGAACACCTGGGCTGAAATTAGGGAACAAACGGATTATGGAAGATCCCCAGAGCAGCTCCCCCCTCTCCATGGCAGTACAGAGAATAATGTCACAGTCCCTGTAGCTGAAGAGTTTGGCTATGATGGGGCACTCCCGGGCACCCGGAGGAGGCCATGCAGCTAGTGATCGATGGGCCCTCTCAACCATGAACATCGCAGTGAGAGGGGGGTTGCCAAGGACCTCCACCAGCAGCTTTTCTACAAATGTCTCCATATTGTCGATAGAAGTGGACTCTGGTATGCCTAGTATCCAAACATTATTTTGTCTGAATCGTCCTTCCAAATCCTCATTTTTGGCCATCACTTTCTTCACCGCTTGTTGGAGTTCCGCCATTTCTCATTGTATGGTGGCCACTTTATCTTCGCCATCTTCTATCCGCTGTTCTTCGGTCATGCACCGCATAGTTTATCTATTTGTATAGCGGAGATGTCGACTTTGCACGTTAGGGTGTCTATTTTTGCCCCCAAGTTGTCCGTTCTGCTCTTTAGGGCCAGTAACATTTGGTTTAAAGTGGCCACATCTAGGGATGGGGGTTGTCTTGGGAAAATTGTTGGAGGTGATCCAGACTGGTGAGGGTGAGCAAACTGATCCATCCTTGCCTGTTTCTTGGGGTTCACCATTGTAGTACCGACCTCAAGATGTTTTGTTACGATGGTGACGCTGTTCGGTTCCAGGCAGGAGTATGGGACAGACTCTGCAGTGCAGAAAAAACACAGTGGGCCTCATTCCGAGTCCGGCGGTAATTAACACTAATTACCGCCATGGCGTAAATACCATGTACGATGTGGTTGGAAGGCGCTATTTCCACCATATTCCGACTTCGCGTGCACGAGTATTCCGCCATGGCGGTAAACTCCCTTGCGGCATAGCTCAAAAGGCCACCGTTAAATACCGGAAACGGAAATAACGTCATCGCACAGGAACGGGAAGCATCACGGCGGCCATATTTAAAATCACAATCCATTGCAATCCTCTCCATACAGGACAAACAGGACTCCATACAGGACTCAGATCGACCAAAAATACTACAGAGAACAGCATCATGCCTAAAGTTCTGGAAAAGGGCGCTGCGCGCATCCGAAAAGAAAAATTCACCCAGGATGAGTTACAGGTCCTGGTCGACACTCTGCATGAACATGCAGATATCGTATTCTGCAGCGACATGCGTAGGCCCACCATCCTCAGAAAGAAGGAGACATGGGAGTTGGTCGCACAGAGGGTGAGCGCCGTTGGGAACACCCCCCGCAGCACAACGCATTGCCGCAAACGCTGGGATGACCTCCGTCTCAGGGTGCGGGCCATCCTGTCAGCAAACCGTCAGCAGGCCCTGGAGACAGGAGGAGGCCCAGGCTCACCCATCAAAATGATGCCCTGGGAGGAAACATGTGCGGAGATGATGGGCACAGAAGCCATCGAGGGTGTTGGCGAAATGGATTGCGGTGATCCCTCATCCGCTGATGCAGGTGAGTGTCATGAGTCCAAACAGTACATGCATCCCTAATGTAATTCACCGCAAAGGGCCGGCCAAAGAGTCACATCATGTTTGCTTCGTAGACCCCCCCCCCTCACCTGCAACCATGTCGCAACAAGTGGGACCCAGGATGATGTCAGGTGCAAGGCTGACACCCATATTGCCCATGCCACACAGAAAGCTGGTCAATGTCACTCACCACAGTACTCCGCCAACATGATTGACCCCGCCAACAGTATGCTTTTACCATCCAAGCCAAGATCACTCACCGACCAAAATATCACCAAGACGCTGCTCTCCCAATGTGTTACCATAGGCTTGAAGTCATGATGACCCCCAGATCATTGATCATGCTGTCTCTCTCTTGCCCCCCACAGGTAGCGGTCATGAAAGTGAGGAGCAGGAAGGCTCCCGGCCAAGTACCTCCCGGGACAGGGGCAGGGTACAGCGCATACCTGCTGGCAGACATAAGGCCCATACTACACCACCTGCTCCAGCAACCCCCATGGAGGGTACACAACCCCCACCCGCGCACCTGGACATGGCTGCAGTTCCGCCGGAAACATGCCCCACGCTGCACCCTGAGGAATCCAGCATGTCAGGGGAGAATGCTGCCATGTGCCTCCTTAGTGTGCCAGACAGCCCCACATCCTATTCCGTGGTCAACGTGGAGGAGACCAATGTATACAGCCCTGAGTCACCATCGTACAGCCAGGTTGCACACAGCGACTCCGGGTCGAGTGATGGCCCAGGTCTCACAGGCGAAGGGGTAACACCTGTCTCACATCAGCCCACTTCCCCTGCCGAAACACCTGAGAGGCCTGCAGGCCCAATACCAAGCCTGCCAACCACATCCCCCACATCGGCCGCAGAAGCTGTGCACTCCCAGAACCTCACGGCCATGATAGAGGAGTTTCTCCGGGACAACCGGGAATCAGGGTTGGTGCATCACAATGACCTGCAGGCTCTGGGCGAGGTCATCACTACATCCACAAACCGGCTCTGTGAGGTGCTCGGCAGGATTGCTGATGCACTGGAGGCAGCAACCCCCAGACCTCAGCCCCAGCAGGAGGAACCACCCTCCCAGTGCTCCTCCACGCAGACCAGCCCGGTCCGCAGGTCACAACGCACAATGCGAAAATGATACCCCAGGCTCGGGGAGGGCCCATTGACTATGAAGCCACACACGTGGCCTATGTAGTATTGATGGGACCATTGTGGGGCTGTTGTGGGGGGAGGGTGAGGGGGGTGAGGGTGTGCGTGGGAGTTGGGGCGGAGGGGGGTGAGGGTGGAGGATTATTTGTACACGTTTTCACATGATTATACAATACACAGTTTGGTGTATCCTGGAAAACAGAGTGGACATTGATCATTGTGCATGTGTCTTTTAATGTCTCACAGTGCATGTAGTACATGTATCCCCACACCGAGTGCCCAATGTCTTGTCATCCTCACCCCCTCAGCTGACTTGTGACTCAGAAATATTGGTCAATCAATGCTTGTCGCACGTGACGTCCCTCCTGTGCATCGGCCCCGTGATGCTGTCCTGCCATTCCTTCCTCCTCCTCCCCCTCCTCATCTGGTGGTAGCAGACCCACGTCAGGGGGCAGTGGCACGTTCCGATGGATGCACATGTTGTGCAGCATTGCACATGCCATGGTGATCTTGGCCACCTTCTCGTGGCTGTAGATGAGGGCCCCACCTGACCGGCTGAGGCAACGAAATCGTGCCTTCAAAAGGCCGAAGGTCTGCTCTATCACCACCCGTGTACGGGTATGAGATCTATTGTAGTCCTCCTCGTGCCTGTTTTGTGGGTTGCGGACCGGGGTCATGAGCCACGGCTTCAATGGGTAGCCAGCATCACCTGCATGAGAGTGGAATGAAGGTAAGTGTTCGTGCAATCATGGTGGAGAACTGTGCTAATCTGACATTGCAGCAGGTGTTCACTGGCCATGCACACATGTCCCAGTATACAGTCACCCCATTACATCGTACAATGGCGTTGGCTGTCCCACCCGTATGCATCTCTCTACCCCACCCTTTACCACCCGGGTGGAGTATGCTGACAGCCTACTCACAGCCCCAATGGACTGCCATGGCCCATTCCGGTTACTCACCAAGCAGCCAGGTACGTCGTTCAGCATGTCGCGCCATGTAGCGTGGTAGTGTAGAGTTCCGCAGGACCAAGGAGTCATGAGTTGATCCGGGGTATCGGGCATTGCATTGTGTGATGGCTTTACTGGCATTACACACCATCTGGACGTTGATGGAGTGATATTGCTTGCGGTTGCGATACGGCACCTCCATGGCATGGGGAACCACCAATTCTACGTGTGTGCAGTCGATGGCACCTATGCAATTTGGCATGCCTGCAAGTGCATGGGAGGCAGCTTTGGTATCATATGTCTCCTGGGGAGTCCGGGGGAGGCATATGTAGTCCCTTCTGTGCTTGAGGAGGGCATCGAGCACTTGGTTGAGTATACGGGAAAATATGGGCTGTGAAATGCCATGCATGTGCCCCACTGTATGCTGGTAGGTCCCTGTGGCAAGGAAGTGGAGCACAGACACTACCTTTAGTAGAGGGGGGATGGCAGTGCTGATTTCTATTAGGCTCACTATGTCGTTATGTATCAGGGCCACTATGGTGGTTATGGTGTCCCGGTCAGGCCAGTACAGGGTGTGTATCTGCTCTGGTGTGAGGTTGAAGGGGGTGGGTCTGATGCGTGGAATTGGGGGCTGACGGCGTGGTAATGGTGGCTGCACCGGTAGGGCATGCTGGGCCTGTCTCTGGCTCCTTCTCCTCCTGTGTATCCTCTGTGGTGGGGGCTGTGGTTGCTGTGGTTGCTGTTGTTGATGTTGTCGTAGTTGCTGCCTTGCAAGCAGGGCCTCCAGCTCCATGAATGCTGCGGGAATTGGTAAATCTTTGTGTGGGAGGGGGTGTGGTGTGTGGGTGTGCTCCTTTTGTGCTGTGCCTGACTCTATGGACTCCACCTGTGCTGATTGGGTGCACCTGTTCCTCTTTCTGGCACTGTTCAGGGTTGTTAACACCTTCTCTGCGATGCCGGTAATTACGCCATGGCGTTAAGGTACTTTGCGCCCTTGTGGAGCCCGTTTTTACCGTGTCCGCTTTACTTGGGATCAGCACTGGTTAACGCCTTAGCGTTATTTCCGACGTGGTGTCTCCGGCGCGCGACACTGGTCCGCTATTTACGCCGTCGTACTTTACGGCGGCGGTAATTACGGTGTGATGGGTCGGAATAGTCCACGGCGGAAAAGGATGGCGGTATTACTTTACCGCCATCGTTTTTCCATTAGCGCCGGACTCGGAATGAGGCCCAGTGTATTATGGCATATGTAAAGTCCTGAGAGGCTCAGCTTTGGTCAGTGCTGAATGTCGGATGGTCTCACTGAACTGTATAGATACCATTCGAAGTCCAAGTTGTAAACTTTAAAGGTAACTATATCTGATCTCTGGCTTGATGATTACCAGTCTGTGTCTGCAAGGTTTGGTGGGCTATTATCCTATGAGTGGGGTTCAGGCGATTCTAGGGCAGATTGCATTGGGTATGTGCATACCAACTGCTGTCACGCTAGTCACCTCCACTGCTGCAGTGCAATGTTGCTTATTAATGTGCTCAGTAAGGGCAACACCCGTTCGGCCAACCAAAAGCCCCTAATGACTGGCCGGGGTGTTGAAGTCGAGATAGGTTGCTGAGGAAGTGAGTGGACCGCCATGCATATTATATCACCCTCTTATGGCCTGGGACCTTAAAGAAACGCGAGGAGGTCAGGCCCGCTTACTGTATAAATACTATGCAGTTGAAACCCCCTGCACTCCTGAGTTAGCATCCCAGCACTGGGTGGTGATCACAAATCCTCAGGTAATAGCTAGCGGGGGTGTCTTTGTTGCAGAGACCCAGGGTCAGGTGGCTGATCACAGGTGGGGGTAGTGCAGGGCTCTCCCAGGTTTCCTTCAGTATGATATGTTCCCCTGATTTGCCCTCCTTAACACCCGGGGTGAGCAGTGATGTTAAATCTGGAATTTGAGCCTGTGGAGTCACCCCGTGAGTATATAGGGCTCAACTCACAAGTGGTGGGGGGCAGCAGGCCAAGGTCAATACAGTCCGTTGGGGCCAGGGGGGTCTTCCGTAAGTGGCGTGTTACGGCGCAGGGGCCTGCTCTAATGTCCCTGCTGTCATGGATGATTCCTCCCTTGCAGTGCACTAATTCAGGCTATGCGGCGTGCAAGACCAACACTGCTCTGCAGGGGGGCAGGACCCGATGGGCCAGAGCAAAAGGCGCAGTGTATGGGCCCCGCGGGCGGGGTGCAGGGTGAAGGGAGAGACCCGCAGCGGCATGCCTTCAGGATTAGCCACTCACCAGTTGCACTGCTGTTTCAGGCGGATATCGCAGACCATCACGTCGGGGTGGCTCCTGGTGTCGATTCAGGCAAAAGGACCGTGGTGTGCGTCTGGTCTGAAGCGGTCACTGGCGGTGAGTTTGCTGCGTGAGTCAAAGCAGAGGGGCTGTTTCCACTTTTCGCTCACTCCCCCCCCCCCCCCCCCCCCTTTCTCACTGTGGAGCTCCTCGCTGAAGCTAGGAACGGAGCCTGATGATCAGGGTTAGGGGGCGAGAGGCTCCACAAAAATATGTCTGATGTTTGCACAGAGTGGTCTCTACATCAGCGGGCCCAATGCTGAGGGATCCGCCAGCTCAGGACCGCTCGGGTACGGCGGCGGGTGTGGACGTCCCCACAGTGGACTGGTGCGATTTTGTTCCCCGCTCACTGGTATCTCGAAGGCAGTATATCCTTGAGATGGTGGTTAGTCAAGCCCAGCCGGTACCTTATGTCGGAACTCCACCAAGTGTGCGGGCCACGAGTGCGCCACCAATCAGGTACACCTTAGGTGGGTGTAGAGGAGGTTGCGGTCGAGCCCAGGGCAGTCAGCATCTCAATTTGGGGGTTAGTTCTGGGGTGATATGGAAAGTGGCAGGGCCCTTGGTCTACTCCCCACTCACCACAGGGCGTGGCGTGCCCGTCACTGCAGTCCCGGGCAGGTGAAGTAGTGATATTCAGCCAGTGCGCTATGCTCGCCTCTAGTGGCAATGTGGGTGCCCAATCCCTGCTTCACCTCCAATGGTTTCGGTGGGCCCGCAGTCGTCTGGTGTCTCGCGCCGCACCTTTCAGTAAGAAGTTGCAGACAGATTTAGGCTCAAAAGATGCCCCTGTTTTTCTTGGATGTAGGTGAGAGCTCCGAGTGTGAGCGGGTGCCCAGGACGAAGGATTTAATACAGGATATTGGTGCCGTTGCCGGAGCCTCTCAGGCAGCAGCCATATTGTGAGCCACGCAACAGCGCCCCCTACACACGCAGACTTAAGAGGGAACGCCGGGATTTGAGCCCAGTCTGGTCTTTAAACACTGGGCCACTTATATCAACACAACTTGGAACATATTTGTGTTAAGATTCAGCTGTAAAGATCTAGAAAAATACTCTTTTTACAGCAAGGACTTGAAAAACTAGCAACAATATTATAAACCAATCTGTATAGAAACATGCTACGAGTATGGTTGTATATTTGTTTTCTCCATACCAGATGGAAGACTACAATTAGCAGAAAGCACTGCGGCACTCAAACGACACGGTAATAGATCACACACAGCAGCTGAGACAGCTAAGGCTGTACAAAGACAGGTACAGCAAGTAGCTTGCACACACAATAGGGAACAGAGCCATTTTAAGCACTTTTGGGGCCCTGTGCACGGACCTCTTTGGCCCCCCCTTCACCAAACCAAAGGAATAAAGGGATCAAGAATATTGGTCGCACCCCCCACCCGTTGCGCTCACAATCTATAGGTTGATATGCTGTCTCGCAGCATAACAAGCACCCTTACCCCCTTTAAGTCCCCTTACCCACCTCATTCTTGCTCTAATCAGAATGATAAACAAGTAGCATTTGAAGACGAATATTAGTCTACGAAGAGGTTACTGTTCTAGTACATACAGGATAATTTTTATCAACAACATCCTGGAAGGTATGCAGCCTGTAGTATTAATGCAGGACTGTATGTAAAAGGTACATTTAACCCATAATAGACCGATAACTCACATTAGCTGCCTCAAAGAATGCAAAAGTGCTCATGCATGGACAGAGGAGACCAATTGGAAGGTAGGAGAATGCTACACATACCGTAGCATGGATAGTGGAGGCAGAATAGAAGCTACTAGGAAGGTGTCTTTATCCAGACAGACTGAGATTAGAAGTGGGATATGGTTTTCAAATAGTGTTGCCATTAGATATCAAGGGAACAAATGCCTGTGGTGTGCAATATAAATATTCTCACTATTAAAGTCAAAACAACCCTATAGCGAGTGAAATCATGAATAAATCTTTTATGAAAATCATACCATGAGAAGGAAATCACTCTGAAGGGCTGGCAATTTTGAAAGGTTTAGGGACTGGCAATATTGAGAGATTAGGCAACACAAGATTAAATGAGATGCCCAGGATCACACATTGGTGAAGGGATGAAGGGATGAAGCTGTGATTTGTGCCAACTCTGCAATTTCTGCATTTGAAAGCTTAAAATGCTTCCAAAACAATTACTTGTGACATTTTCATTTATAAACGTGCCTAAAAACCTTTGACTTTTACCAAAAAGCAAGCCGTTTTTTGTGTCAAACAAGCAGACCTTAAAATATGCTTGCCCGAGGCCTGCAACATCTGGTCTGCTCTCTTCTGTCTACCAACCCTTCCACCCAAATGGCCTACATAAGAAGAAAGATCAAGCAATGGGCAAAACGATACCAGCAGCATGCAAGAAGGCAAACCTCACAGAAGACAGCACAGTAATGTAAGATATATTAGATGATTTGACCAGGAGCACTGCATCGTCTGCTGGCAAATCCAGGATACATGCATGAACGCTTTAGTTCCATAGTCTTGAATTTGGATACTTATTCACCTCGTAGACTAACAGTTTATGCCATCTTTGGAGGAGATTGCCTAGGCTTTACAACACCCCATCTGAACAAACCAATTTCTAGACCTTCACCATGCAGATTATGTGCTAGTTTTTATAGCAACCCCTATCTGGTGCAGGTGCATTGCTGATAATAGCAGATGTTCTGCAAAACCAAGTACATATGCAGGCAGGTTTATAAACTTCAGACATAGGAAAGGCTCAGCCAGCCTTGCTGGAATGTGATATTCTAATTTTGCATATGAACACATCTCTGCAATGGGTGCTTCACACACTGAGCTAACCCCTGAACCACTGTGGCATTCAATTTATCAATATGCAATTGACTTTTGCCTATTACACATGATCAACATAATTCCTGCAGGAAGGAAAGAATGATACAGAGTTGTGCCGTAAGGAAAAACACAAACTATGTATACCACAGTGAACACAAATCAATACATGATGAATTGATCAAGGCAGAATGTACTTGTCAAAACAGAATGGGTTTAGAGCCTCAGCAGCACCCCATTAAATATCCTGACGTGTGCTATTTAAGACTGGTGAATGATGGAATCTTACTTCTTCAGATCAGGCAGCCTTGTGGGGCACCCCACCAAGGTGGGGGCCCTGGGCAAGTGCCCCTTTTGCCCTCCCATAAAAACGTCTCTGATAGGGAAGACACACTGCAGTCTCTGGGCCAGCTGGACCTGGTTGACACACAATCCTGCTGTCACACCTCCGGTTCCGAAACAACCAAAGTCAGGATCTGAAGGATGGACGAATAAATGAGAGCTCCGTCTGTGCGGGCGCAAATGCAAAGTGTAAGAGGCCTGGGCTTTCAGGACGGTCTCGAGCCCTATCTGCTGCACTGGTTCGGTTTAGTCCTGTTTGACCGAAAAAAATGACCTTTTCCTATTTGACCGAATTTCTTTTGTTTGTTTTTTGTTTGAAATTGGGGGGAAGACCCCCGCACCCTCCCCCTAGCCCCCACCTTAACACAACCCATTAACCTCATATACATATTTATTTTATTTTGACCGAATTTCAACAATAAAAAAACGATTTTAAAAATGCGGTCAAATAGGAAAGGTAAATTTGACTTTCGATTAAGTATGCTAATACCACTGGTTCTGCAGCCAATGTGAGAGGTGACACCCAAGAAGAGGGGAGGCAGGGTCATCATGAGTGATTTTGGGGCCCGAGGCACAGACAGCATCAGGACCATTCTCGAACCATAGAAATTAAGGGGTCCAGTCCTCCAGTCACACATCAAGCAGGGGTACTCCCTAAAAGTCCCTTTGACCTCTTGACCCTTATTGGAGTCAGAATAATAAACAAGTGGCATTTAAAGGACACCATTGGCAGTGCACGGCCAGGGTACATTTATCTTAGCATAGGTACAGGGAACTATTTAACAGTGGTAGCCACAGGGAAAGGATACCGACTGTGATATAAATGCAGGGCACGGACCAGTAGCTGTATGAACAAAGAAAACACACTCCTAGACACAGAACTCGGATTAACAGCCTCACAGAGTATCAACGTGCTCAAGCATGGCTACAAGAGATAGACTGGAAGCACCAGGAACACTGCCCATAGCATAGCATAGAAAGCAGATACATATTAGAAGGAACCAGGAAGGTGCAAGTACGGGAATAAGACTGAGATTACAAGAGACCCAATTGCATTGCTGTTAATGTGCAAAGAAACAAATGACTTTGCGGTATGCCATAGGTTATGACCTTTATCATTATATATGAAGCAACACTATAGCAATTTAAAACATTAGCAATCTTTTTTTAAGAGTACCATGAGAAAAAAATCCTTCTTAGCGGCTCACAATTTTAAAATATTTACGGACTGGCATTTGTAACAGGTGGCCTTGAGTTGCCAAGGATTACGCACTTCGGCTAAGAGGCGAAACTTGGATTTGAGTCCCTTGTGCAATTTCTGCACTTCACCAAACTGTTTCCCCATTCTTGTCATATAGCAAGGTGCCAATATGTCTTAATGTTTGACTTTCAATGGTCTAAATGTAAGCCCTCTGTTGTAGACAGGCTTGGAAAGTGCACAAATCACATAATAACCCAACATGCCAAGGACGAGTATGCTCCTCCTTTTTGCATAGACTTGCATAACAGCCTGGCACTTAAGGGGTTAAAAAAGAGCAGAATATTATGCTAAAGGGGAATGATTTTAATTTAATTTTCTCTATCATGATAGGTTTACCAATACCAAGATGCTAACTGATGCGAGCCTCAAAAATCTCATCCCGGCTTTTCCGCTGCATTGTATTTTAAAGCTTTAAATATACCCAGCAAATGGACTAGTGAATTGCTATTCATGATGTGCAAAAGAACGTTTGAAATTGCCACAAAAAAGGGTGTTTTTTTTGTGCAAATATGCAGAGCTGCACAGTAATCTCAGTACATGCATGTAACATTGGGTCACTTCTTCTCTGTCTAAGGCTCCTTCCACTCAAATGGTCTACATGAAAGGAAAGAGCAGGCAATGCCCTAAACAAACATTTTCACAGAAGACTGCATAGTACTATACGGTGAGATAACGGAATTTGTCTGGGATCGTTGTATTGCCTGGTGGTAAAGCCGGAACTTGAGTCTCTGCACTTTGGTTCCACAGTCTCAAATCTGTCTACCTAATTTTATTTATTTTATTTTATTGGTCATTTATAAGGCACTTATACAACAAGACAGTGGGCCTCATTACGAGCTTGCTGGTCCGGATACAACGGTACCGGTAAGCATGCCGGTACCGTTGTATCCGGACGGGCAAACTCTGAGTTGTGCTCGTGGGTGCCTTTCATTCCGCCAGGTCCGACCTGGCGGAATGAAAGGCACCCGCGAGCAGAGCATGTCGGATGCACCGGCACCGTTTTAAACGTCCGACCTCCCCATTCCCATTGAGCTCTATGGGGCTCAAATGGGAATGGGGAAGAATTTTTTCCGGCACCCAGGAATAGGCAAATACCAGGTCCGGCAAGGTCATAATGATCTAGTAATTGCCCATTTCTGGCCGCCGGAAAAAAATGAATACAGGCCTCAACCGTGCCTGTATTAGAGGCACGGCACGGCTACCGCCAGCCTCGTAATGAGGCTCAGTGTTTGAAAGCACCACAAGGCAAAAGGGTGGGTGCAGGGAAACAGAATAAACAATAAAAACAATGAATAAATCACAAAAACAACAGTGTCCCTACTAGGCCTTGTGACATTCGGAACATGCAAGTGCAGATAAAAGAGATAGGGGTGGGGGGCAGGGATATGTGCTGGAGGGTGCCCCAGGGGGGAAGTGCCAGAAGTGCCTGTTGCGGAAGCAACTGGTAAGTACAAGGGCAGAGCTGTCCAAGGAGAATGGGAGGTCTATCACCCAACCGGTAAGTGCAGGCCTGTGACAAACCACCTAACAGGCAGGTGTGGGGCCAGAGACCAGTGCAAGGGGGGGCGGGGGCTGATGGCGATTGGACAGATGGCCAGGACTCTATAGGACTCTTGAGGGTCCAGGTCACCAATCTCAGTGACCGTGGGGATGGTCAGCAAGGGAGGGAGAGAGGGAAGGAGGAGGAGGAGGAGAGAAAAGTCTTGAGTTGCTTGCGGAACCTGAGCAGATCCGGTTCAAGACAGAGAGAGAGGCAGACTGCTCCAGAGGAGGGAGCCAGACGAGTAGAGAGATCTGCCCCCAGCTCTCTGCTTGGAGAAGCATTTAACCAGCAGAGAGTTGGAGCAAGGAGATCGAAGGGACCTTGAAGGAGAGTATTTAGTAAGAATGATCGGCAAATAACGTGGTCCAAGGCCCCATACAGCCTTATGTATGATACACAGGGTCTTGAATTTGATCCTTGCAGCAACCGGGAGCCAGTGGAGAGATTTTAGGGCTGGAGAGATACAGTCCCTGGGCTTGAGGCCAAGGATAAGTCTTGCAGCCCTGTTCTGGATTAGTTGAAGAGAGGGGGGGGGAGAAAGAGGCAGGTTAAGGAAGAGACTGTTGCAGTAATCGAGCCAGGAGGGGACCAGAGTTCTAGTGACATTGAGCTTTTGGGGGAAAGTGAGGAAAGGGAGAATGCCTCTAAGGAGTTGAAGTTCAAAGTGGGCCTTCTTGGCAAGGTTCAGGATATGAGGGGTGAAGGTGAGAGAGGAGTCAAAGATGACCCCAAGAGTTTTGGCTTCAGTGGGAGGAGAAGAAGGAGAGCCCATAGATGGTGGCCAGAGTGCAGGAGGGAATCGGGTACCAGGTATCCCGAGAGGAAGATTCTCAGTCTTACTGGCATTAAGACAGAGATCATTGGAGGTTCGCCAGTACTGGAAAGCAGATAGGCAGTGCGGGATGATAGAGGAGGAAGAGAAGGAGGAAGGGAGAGCTTGAAGAACAGTTGTGTGTCATCCGTGTAACACTAGAAGTGAGGAGAGAAGGCGGAAATCAGGTAAGCAAGAGGGGCAAGGTAGATGTTGAAGTGCCAATGCGAGAGGATAGAGTCCTGGGGAACACCACATGTAGAGAGAGAGAGAGATATGATGGAGGAGAAAGAGCCCAGGATCACCTGGGATGGGCGATCAATGAGGAAGGGGGACAACCAATCCAGTGCCCAGTCAGAGTTACCAAGGGTATCATGGAGCCGCTTTATGAGGATAGAGTCGTTGACTGTGTCAAATGACGGAGAGGGGTTAAAGAGAATGAGGAACAGCCGGAGAGTTAGAGTCAAGATTTGCGAGCAATTCTTCACAGATGTTTAGGAGAGCAGTTTCCGTGCCTCTGGATGCTCGGAATCCAGATTGATGGTCACGTAAACAGCCAACGAGCTCAGTGTGTCAGGTCAGTTGGGAGAAGACCATCTTCTCCAGGAGTTTCCCAAGGAAGGGTGGAGTAGAGATAGGGTGGTAGTTTGCTGGACATGAGGGGTTGGCAGAGGGCTTTTTTAGAAGGGGGTGCACGAGGGAGTGCTTGAGAAAAGAGGCAAAAGAGCCAGAGGCTAGGAAGTGGTTGCAGAAGTCAGCAAGAGCCAGTGCGAAGGAGGAGATTGTGTCCTTAATGGTTCTGGACAAACAGGGAGACACCTGTTTGGATGAGACCTTCATAGAGTGGACTACTCTAGTGACCTCATCTGTTGTAATAGGTGAGAAGGAGGAGAGAGTGAGTGGTGGTGGGAGAGAGGTCAAGGGAGGCAGGAGGACAGGGAGAGAGTGGAGACGGGAAGAAGAGAGTGAGTTTTAGAAGTAAAGTGGTTGGCCAGTGAAGTTCAGAGGGCCTGAGAAGGAAGAGGTGAAGTAGAGACTGCAGATGGATTGGCTAGTTCCTTGCATATTTTGAAGAGTTCAGCCGTGTTGTTAGTGGCTCCAAACATCTGTGCCTTGATGTTAAATGTTAAAAGATGCTAACAATGACTTGCCTATCCTCCAGTTGAATGATTCGTATTGGGTATTGGGTTAACAGGGAATAGGTCACCTGCGCTTTTCTTCCTTGAAACCATGGAGTCAGTGTGAAGGATCTGGGCTACCACAGGAAGCAACCAGGGTCACTGGGGTGCAGATGTCAGGCACACAAACTTAAAATAGTTTGTGGGAAGTTGCCATGGTTGATGCTGGCAGCAGGATAGCCGTCATGAGGGATATTATGAGTGGAGCAACGGTTAGATTGGGTGAGCAGAAGGTCGAGGGGAGGATGAGGGCTTTTAGATGATTTGTAACGGTGTTGAGCAGATGGAAGTCTGATGAGTTCTGGCAGAGACATTTGAGGATTCTGAGACACACAACATAGAATGCTGACTTCTCAAGGGGTCTGCATGGTGTGGTTGTTTTACATCAATAGGTTTTATACACGGTATAGGCAGTGTACCTTGTTGTTTCTTGACCTGCACATTCAGCTTGCCAGGCTCATTTTTGCACCGTATTGCCTAACGGATGCACACTCTTCGTTCACAAGTGCAAACGTCTCTTTTGGCTGAACAGTTTGGTGAAAATCCTCTGCATACAAGAGCAAATGGTGCATTTTTCTCTGCAGGTGGAGAGTTGTTCGGTCCTGCAATTCCTGAAACTCAGCGCCATGAGTGATATCAGAATCAGGTTCTGATCCCTGATCTTTACCCCAATGATGCTGTCACCTACTGGCTCATTGAATCTCCACTTCATCACCAAGATCCAAGTAAGTTAGTTTGGCCCCTAACTTTTTTCCCTTTCTGTGGGGTAGTCCGGTAACAATTCACCATCTAAAACAATGCCAACAACTGGTAGGGTAAGCAGACGTGTTGGCATTAAAGAGAGGAAAAATGCATCATGTTCATATCAAGGTAATTGGGAAAACAAACACACAATACTGCACACTCTTACAATATCAAAAAGTTCCAATGCTAATAGGAAATGAATGACACCCTTGTAAAGGGAAGGGCTGAAATGGGATGTTCTGAGAAGAACACAACACACAGTCGTGTACAACCATACAGAAATGGAACATGGAATAGCTTACAACAGGGGAAGCAATAGGAAGGATACACACCATACACAGCTGTGGTGCAACGTACCCTGGTTGGTGGCAACGACTTTGTCATTTGCAGCGCTTGAATTTACTTGGCCTTTGGGGACACATCCTCCTTCCCCTTTTGAGGTCTCTTGCTTTTTATGTCAGACACCTCCTGTCAAAGATGGTCTATCAACAAATAAGAGCTATGTTGCATGGCTTTGTCTACTTCTTTGTCTAGAACCAGTTGGTCGTCATTTAGAGATTGATGCCATTGAAATTGAATTGCGTCGGTGTTGGCATATCTTTGTTATACTTGAAATGGAAGTAGGCAGTACACAGAGATGGGAAGCCTCCCAGCAGTCTCTGAGGCATATGGACACGATCCCTCCTCTTTGATAACCAAAATTCAGGAATGCAGTAACACTGGGAACGTCTGTAATATAAGGCTTTGCATTGTCTCTCTTAACACAGTCGTTACAACTGGTGCTACAGTAACTTAAACTTTATAACTTAAAAATGATCATGGTGTCAACACTGGCAGGGGTAATTGAACAGCAATCACCCGGCTCCTGTAAATTAGATTTTTCTAGATGTGAGTCCTATCTATGGGCCAACCAGGGGGATGGGAATGACTGGTACAGGAACATCTATGTGTTTTAAAGGACTTCTATGTGACGCAATGTAGCAGATGCCTGGACTCTGTACTTTAGGATAGAAACTCAACTGTTAAATATACTGTATATTGAATACATTGACTGTAATGGTGCCTGTGATTATATCCTATTATCCATTAATTTGGAAGAGTTAAATGCACCCTAAAATGTGTGTATGTGAAAAACCATGCAAGATGGGTACTGTGAGAAACCTGAGGGTATCTTCACTCCTACTCCTCCTGGATTCTCTACTCAGGTGGTCAGGGAAAGGCCATCACTTTTGGATCCTGACTCTGGGTGTGGAGAAGCGAGGAAGGATCACCTGGGTGTAGGGTCCTTGGAGTTTGGGAATGGAGTGCTACAGGCGAGACATGGTATGCCATATTTCCTATTGAAGACCAACCTAACCCTTCCCCAGCCTTTATAGGCTATTGTAAAACATCTCCCCTCATTGCCCCACATTTTACCTACGACAGTACTGGTAGGAGGAAGAGGCGACTAAGAGCAATGAACACTAAAACCTAATTTCACGACTCTAGTACTGGGGATCGAGGAAGATGCCTGCAGAGTGCTTTAAAGGTCAGGCATGTTCCTTTAACTATAGTGAGGCAAAACCAATTGAGAGTCCACACCTGCAACCTATCAAGTGGTTGCAGGTGTATAATGAGAGACCAAAGGAACAGCAAAGAGAGCAACAGGGAGGCCTGTGTGGGAGAGATCAGCAGGGAAACCTTCTTGTGAGGAGGCAGCCATGGTGGTTTCGGAAGGAGAAGCCAGGACACCGACAGATGTCCCAGAGATCCTGTGGAGCCCATAGCGAGTCGGGTTGTTAGACTGCCACAGGTATGGGAGCATGCGTGATTGAGGGAAAGCAGCTGGAGCTGCGAGCAAGAGAGAAGAAGGAGAGGACGCTGTCCGCGTGCGTGGAGCAGTAGTGGAGCTGCCAGCATGAGTCAGGAAGCACCCGCAGAGCGATGAAGGGCTCACAGAGACCGGTTAATCACCCTGTGAAGCCGACTGGAAGCACTGAGTACCAGTGAGTGCAAGGGAAGGGCACTCAGTGCCGGGGTGCTTCTAGGGGGCTACACATTAGTACCAAAGAGCCGTATGAATTATATTGAATCCTGAACTGATGAAAACCTGAAACAAAGTTAAAATATGCATGTTGAATCCGAACTGAAGGAAAACTTGAAACAAAGTTAAATTAAGCATATTGAATATCCCACTGAATGAAAGCTTATGGGCAAAACTAATAGCTGGTTAAAAGCAAAAGGAAAAGTGCCCATTTGCAAGCAGTCGATGGAAAAGAGCGCAATTGTGAAAGAGTGCAACAGAAAGGTGGGTAATACATAAAGTGACCTTAAAGTGAATTTTATGAATGGATATAGAGTGACAACGCCAAAGACTGGCATAAGACGTGTGACACACAACGGCAAAGCCAAGAGGCTAACCAGGAGAAGCCAGGAGAGTTTGAACCTGCACATAAAGTCAAGAGGCCGACAAAGAGAAGCTAAGTGAATGTGAACCTGTACACAGGGGCAAATACAGAAGGACCTGTGTGGGCTGAAGAGCCTAGGGTTCCTGGTTGTGTGACCTGTCATGGGTGGACCGTGTGGTCTGACAACTGTGCCTAGACCAGGGAGCCCTGTACTGTACAAGCCAAAGACATTGAGAAATAAGCCAAGAAGGCGAATTGTGAGTAAACTGGTAATGCAATCCAGAAGGAGGGTCAAGTTGACAGAGATTTGTGTTGAATTTTGAAAGATTGAAACTAGTACAAGTTGCTATATTGAAGTTTTTGGGAAGGGAACTCTGAGACTTGATGAACTGCAAATACTGTCTTGAGGTCGGAGCCTCAAGACACATTTTTGTTCGAACTGTGTTGCATTGAACTTGGGGAATGGAACCCAGAGGATTGTGTGGAACTATATTGCTTTGAACTTGGGAAAGGTAATCTTGAGACTTTTGTGGATCTGTCTTGAACTTGGTGAAGGGGAGCTGAAGAGGAAGCTAGGAGCTGGAAGAAGCTCAGCACTTTGTGTTCATCACCATTTCTTTTATTATTGACATCCCTACTCATTGTTAAGCTTTAGTTGTGAGGGAAAGGATAGGTTTTGGACACAGACAGACTTTTAAGTTGAAGTCTTTGACTCAGACTTTCCTTAGTTTCGTTCAGGTACGGAAATCCCACCTTAGCATATGGCAAGTTCTACCATCCTTACATTTGATTTAATAAACCATTTTATTTTGAACTTTGAATCTCTTGTCTGTGTCTTAATTCATGACGCCTTCACAGTACATTGTCCCCAAAAAAACATGTCATGAATAAAAACATAATATAGTATGCATAGTAATATGTACTGTACATCGTGATAACATACTGTTCGAGTGGCTGATTGAAATTCATTTACTCAGATGGTAGAGTGGTTCAACAAGCTCATTGAGGGGTTTAGTAGAATTGAACCCTGGCTTCCAATCGATTGAGAGTTTACCATGTGAGCAGTAAGCTTCAGGTCCACCAATGTAACAGGGGCTTTGTGCACCTTTGCTTATCTAGTTGCAAGGACGTTTCGTCACACCCTCCTCCTCCAAGTGTGTCTGCGTGTTGTACACAATCATGCAGGTGTAGGCACTCTGACTCACTTTGAATGACAAAGAGAGACCTAGTGGTGCAATGATAAGCAGTATCTGGCATAGACCGGAGTAAATTGGGGTCAAAATAGTGGGAAAATGAGTTGGTGAGATGGTGTCATGAGATACAAAGTGCCATATTTCCATATTAGGGCCTTAGATGCCAGCTAAAAACCAATAGCTTATTCAAAGTATGTGATAAATGCTGAAAGTAATGTGGTAGCGCCTCCATTACGCATTAGTGAGCTACAAGGAATATGCAGGCCTAGTAAGGGTGGAAGGTTACATTATGCATTGTGCATAGACAGGCAGGGTGGATGCCCCAGTTTGGTAGCTAATAGAGACCTGTATTTGAGGGTTTGGAGCA
The DNA here is from genome assembly GCF_040938575.1 of Ambystoma mexicanum. NCBI lineage: Eukaryota > Metazoa > Chordata > Amphibia > Caudata > Ambystomatidae > Ambystoma > Ambystoma mexicanum. The sequence goes on along the minus strand of NC_090941.1, from coordinate 140,990,078 downwards.
TTATGGAACCTATATAGCGCTTAGATAGCCAATCTTTAAAGCGCTATAGACACTAAGCTAGCAGAGTGCAGGCCTGGTAAAACTTGCCCACTAGGGGTTAATTGATTTAAGCTTCTCTTAGAATGTTCTGTCTTTGCAACCGGCTCTGCCATTTTTTGTAAACAAATCCTATTTCTCTCTGAGAAGGCCTGGTACGGCCATCCACACGCTAATAAGACATTCCAGTGCTTTCGCAGACAGGGCTCCAAGGGAGGGGTAGGAGCAGTAAGCATCTCAGAGAGAGTTGGGTTTTTCCATTGGCAAACATATTTTGCACAGGGAAGGTTCTGGCACTGTGCGTCATTCTGAATGACGGCACGAGAGCACAAAAGGTGCCAGCACCCAGAACTGGGTGGGAGATCCATCCGCGACTGGCTTCGAGCAAGAGTGAGGGCCCGGAACATGATGAGGTTCTTTGTAGCACCTTGCAGCGCTGTTATCTATGAACGGGGATGGCAGCAGTTAGCTTAAGATGACCAGGGTCTCCTAGCGCTGATTAATGATACCATCTCAAGGGACGTAAGACTGTGTTTCTCTAAGTTTTGTGGTTTCTGTAAGTTTTGTGATTTCTCTAACTATTATTATTGTTTACCAAGTTACATTGCTAAATGTACTGTTCTGTTATATTATGCTATATGTCTAATACATGCAAAATTTATACTGACGGTGTCATTTCAATAGCATGAGTTTATTGCTTGGCACGAGCGGACCTATAATTTGGGCTGAATTGGGTAATTTATGCTAGTAAATGCTGGTCCCTGGGAAGAAATACCCCTTTTCAAGATGGATGGTTGCTTTGTCCATTAGAAAAGAGTGATGTGTCCAAATCGCTCTCAATTACAGTACAGACCATGAATATCATTATGATTACCATATTTGCACCCACGGAAAGCAGTTCAGCCAATCAAACCTCAAAACATGTTAACACTTGGACTACAAGTCCCATGACTTTTTTTCTAAACTTGTTTTTTATACTTGTTTTTTATTTTATTTCACAAACATAAAAAAAGACATCCAGGACATCACTGCAGGTACAACATTTGACAAAAGCTCCACATTGGTTCCTTCGCCTCATCAGTGCAGTCCTTCAGGTATGGGTATCCCCCAATAGCATCCTTGACCGCTTTTAACCACTCGTTCCCCTGCCCGCTGGCCCCCTCCCTATCCCAATTACTAACTGAGCATGCTTCCATGTTTCCCCTTAGTTGTCTCTCGATCCCGTTGCTTCAAGTATCGTGGCCGACCATCATTCCTAATCCCCAGGCCTCCCGTCTTCAAGGGTCGCAAACATCCCCTGCACAAGCGTGTTCCATGCTGTCACATCATTGCTAATCACCCGTTGGCCTCTGTACACTGCCCTATGCCACTACCGTTTCAGCTACTGCCCATTTTCGCAGATCTTCCCACCACGCATCAATGTGTGGGCCTTCTGCTGCTTTCCAGGCCATTGCAATCCTTCTTTTAGCCAGGACGCATGCCAGATCTTTAATCCTGGTCAGATTAGCATCTCCCTGCGGGAACTATCCCAGCAGACATGCTCCAAGCATCCATCCCCCCATTTCTACACCCCCCTTCCTAACCCTGTCCACAATGTTTTGCCAGAAGGCCTCAATTACAGGGCACGACCAAAAGTTATGTATCATCCCCGCTGATTAGTTTCCATATCTAGGGCACCAGTCCCATGACTTTTGAAGTCCTCACACTATATAAAACTGTTGCCAGGTGCATCATTGCCAGCACGTCAGGGACAACCCAATAGCTAGTCTACACTTGTATATAAAGAGCTTGCCTCTTGCTGTGAGTTTGGTTCACTCTTAGTAGTTCCTATTATATTAGCACATTGCCCATCTTATTATAGAACAGTTTTATATGCTTTTAGTGACTACTGCTTTTCGTATTGTGTGTTTTTAGGGAGACTTGCTCTTAGCATATTTTACTTTGCTAAAATTTGATTTTAGCACAATTTAATTTGAGAAGGATTTTTCGGTTCTAAAATCTGCTTTTATTTGGTTTCGCCACTGTACCTGACCCATTTGGACAAACACGCCTGAATCAGGCTTTGTTTTAACTTAAAGGCCCCTTCTGTTCAAGCCTTGGTACATGTTAGTGCTCGAACTAGTCCCATGACTTTTGTAGTCCACATGCTATATTAAACTGTTGCCAGGTGCATCAGTGGGCACAGAGGGGTCTTTTCCGAGACAGGTTAAAGGATCCAATGACAGAAAAACGGCAACCAGTCAGGAAGTGGGGAAACCCAAAATAAAACATCCAAGGAAGCAGGCATAATCAGAGTGAATCCGCAAGGGCAGAGAATAACACAGAGCAGTAGGATCAGGAGAAAACAAAGGTTAAGGCAAGAAGGAATGGGAGCCAAAAGGAGGGGAGAGCCAGGAAGGGAACACAGCAAAACAGGGAGTAGTTTTACCGGAGTGCTGAGCTAAGGGAACTTTAGTGTTGAGACGCGTCGAATACAGCTAAGGTCATACTCCGGCACCTGGTCCGCCAACACCTGTAAGGGAGGAGGATCCTGTGGTAGGGAGGTTTGATGGCAACGTTTTAGTAAGGAGACATGGAAGGTGGGATGTATCCGACACCAGGAGGGAGGCAGCTGTAGAATATATGCCACTGAATTGACGATCTTGTTTATCTGAAAAGGACCAACGTATTTTGGAGAAAGTTTAGACAGACATAGATGCCGTGGTAAATACTTGGTGGTTTGACGTACAGACTCTAATTGTTCCAAGGTAAGTTTATGAACACTCTGAATGTCAGTGACACATTGTTCCACCGATGGGGGTGCAGTGGATTCAGTGGTGTGCATAGGAAAGACTGTTGGATGATATCCATTAGTAAAAAAGAACAGACTAATTTTAGTAGAAGCATGAATGGAGTTATTGTATGAAAATTCGGCCACCGGAAGAAGAGTCACCCAGTCTTCATAAACCTTTGTCACAAAACAATGGAGGTACTGCTCAAGAGTCTGATGACCTCTCTCTGTGACTCTGTTGCTCTGTGGGTGATACCCTGACGACATAGCTCTTTTCACACCTGTTAGACGACATAGTTCAGACCATAAAGGAGAGGTGTATTGAGATCCACGATCAGAAATTATGACATCAGGTACACCGTGTAGTCGGAATACATCTGATGGCTAATGGTGAAAAATTAGCTACTTTTGAGAAATAATCAATTGTCACCATGATTATAGTACAGTTCCTGGACTCTGGAAGCTCCACAATAAAGTCGGGGGCAATCTTTTGCTAGGGTCCTGATGGTAATCTGGTTGTTGAAAGAGACCTATAGGCTTTTCTTTTGGTTCTTTGGTTTGGGCACAATGAACATATGATTTGATGTGTTGTTTAATAGCAAGATACATAGCTGGCCACCAGAAATGGCAATGTATAACATGTCCAGTAGCGTTGATCCTTCTATGTCCAGCGGGAAGCGAATCACGGCAAAGTTGTATTACAATCTTTCTGATCCGTTCAGTTAGGACGAATACGCGGTGATCATTATGAGGCAGTTCCTGTTCTTTTCTTAATTTCCAAGGTTTGTCGATGGGAATAATAGACCATAAAGGGGAGTGTATAGTTTCTTGTTTAAGGAGATGCATAAAATCATCCACATGGTATATGAATCTCTTCTCCTGAAACACAGTGACATATGGCATGATTGGTTCATTATTTTCTGTAGGTCTGTGTGTGAGAGCATCTGCACGTTTGTTTTGAGAGCCAGGAATGCATGAAAGTTCAAACTGATATTGTGCGAAGAGGAAGGCCCAGCGGGCTTGATGTCTGTTTCTGCATTCCAACCATCGTAGAGCTCGAAGATTTTTGTGGTCAGTACGAATCTGAACTGGATGCATTGCCCCTAGTAAAAGATGTTGCCATTCAAGACAGGCTTGGAGTATGTCCAGCATTTATTTTTCCAATACAGAATAGTGTAATTCACTGTCATTCAATGTTCTGGATAGATATGCCAGAGGATGTTCGATGCCATCAAATTGGAGCTCTTTTAGTACTGTACGTATTGCATATTCGGAGGCGTCCGTTTCCATGAGGACGGGCTTGTTGACATCAGGCTGACACAGTATTGGTACTTGAATGAAACAATGTTTCAGCTGGTGAAATGCATCATCTGCCTCCTTTGACCAGCAGAATAAGACTCCTTTTAAAAAATAAAGATGTAATGGGTAGCACTGCAGTGGAAACATTTGAAATAAACTTCCTATAAAAATGTCCCAAAAAACATTGAATCTGTTTAACAGTGGAAGGAACTGGCCAGTCCAGAATCGCAGAAACCTTTTGTGGATCCATAGATATATCAGATGTAGAGAGGATGAAACCTAGATATGAAACAGAGGATTGATTGAATTGCCACTTTTCTGGTTTAGCTAACAGGTGATGTTGCCTTAGTCGCATCAAAACCTGATGTACGTGTTCTACATGATCCTCAGATTTGGAGGAAAAGATCAAAAAGTCATTAAGGTAGATTATGACATTATGGAACAGTAGATCCAAAAATACCCTATCCATGAAACTCTAAAATATGGATGGTGAATTCATAAGGCCAACGGGCATAACCAAGTACTCATAGTGACCAAATGGTGTTCTAAAGGCCATTTTCCACTTGTCCCCCTCATGGATACGTAGCAGATGATAAGCCCCCTGAGATCAAGTTTGGAGAAAATAACTGCCCCCCTGAGAGCCTCCAAAATATCCACAATCAAGGACAGAAGGTATTTATCCTTTAGGGTGACTTGATTTAGTCCTCTGTAATCCAGGCAAGGACAAAGTTCTGCAGGAACAAAAAAAGAATGACGCACCAGCAGGAGATTTAGAACTTCTAATCAATCCATTGAGTAAGTTAATGTCTGGGTACTCTTTGAGGGCTTGTTTTTCAGATGTGGTGAGTATGAAAATGCGTCCAAAGGGGATCATAGCCCCAGGAACGGTAGCAATAGAACAATCCTCAGGTCTATGTGGCGGTAGTGACTTTTCCATTGACTCTGAAAACACATCCTGAAAATCCTGATATTCTGAGGGCACTTGTTGTAGATGAGAAACCAGCATCTGTGGTTCACCTGCAGATATATTGTTTTAACGGATCGGAGTCTTTGGTTCCGAGACCATACAATGTTGAACACAATACTCAGATAACAAAAAAAACATTCCAGCGGACCAGTCAATATAAGTATTGTGTAACTGTAACCAGGGTATCCCCAGAACTAGGGGATAATGGGTAGCTTTGATTAAATCAAAAGAGGTCTCCTCTAGATGTTGGGCAATTACCAATTTGAGTGGTTTGGTGTGTTCGGTGATGGGACCGGAAGATAGGGGACAACCATCTATTCCTTCTATTGCGAAGATATTCTCCTTAGTCTGTGTAGGAATGTTATGGGCTAAAGTCTATGCAGTATCCATAAACACTCCAGCTGTCCCACTGTCAACTAAAGCATGAGCAGTTATAGCTTCTTGACTATTAGATATGATGGTGACTTGCAAAACAACCAGGGACAGAGAGGACACAGTGGTGTATATTTGGTATTGCTTGGAGCACTGCTTGCTCTCCTGATCTTTGGCTCCAACTAGGATATGGGAGGCTGCGTTTGCCTCTGCGACGGAACACTCTCTGACCAAATGGGGTCGGGAAGTGCAATTCAGACAAAGACCCTGAGAAATCCGTCTAGCTCTTTCTTCGGAAGTAAGGGGGACACAAGCTGTACAAGTTGCATTGGTTCAGTGTCTGATTGGGCTTCATTAGTAGCAACTGGAGCACTGATGGAAGAATGAGTGAATGGCGGTCTGTATTTTTTCTTCTCACATCTTTTCTATTGCAGACGGAAGTCTATCTGCAATGCGAGAGTTACCAGGGCGGAGAACGAATCTGGATGAGATACTCTTGCAAGTTTGTCTTTGATTTTTTTATTTAACCCTCTGCGAATGAGGGTGTAAAACATTCTTCATCTGGCCAAGAAGCATCTTTGGCAAGTTGTTTGAATTTAGAGGCATAAGTAATTACATCATGGCATCCTTGTTGACAATCCATCAGAGATTCCTGTGCAGAATAGACCATATCAGGTCTAACAAACATAGTTTTGAATGCGTTCAAAAAGGCTGCATAGTTGTCCAATAATGGATCCTGCCCTGTAACCAGAGGGATGGCCCAAGCAAAGGCATTACTAGACAGATATGAGACCAGAAAACCCACTTTTGCCCTGTCTGAGGCATAAAAAAGCAGTTTGAAGGTAAAGTGTATGATGCATGAATCCAGGAACTGACAGAATTGTTTAGGGGACCCTTCATATTTCTCCAGGACCATACCCAGAGAAGGGTTTTCCTGTGACAGGACATCCCGTGTAAGAACCATTTGTTTAAGCGCTGTATTCTCTGCCTTCAAGGCTTGAACCTCAGTTGCAAACTCTTGCATGGACTGGATAACTACTTGCATGGGCTCCATATTAGACGGAGACTGTTGGCATCTCAAACTGTCAGGTTCAGAGTCGGAATAACACGTAGAGCCTTCAGATGAGTAGATCTTATCTCTCACCTGTGTCTTAAAGCCAGGGTCAAACGTGGTTTTCTTAGCCTGGCGTTTTCTTTGAGTTATCCAGGACTCATGCAGAAATGGACGAGCGTCTCCAGACGCCAACCTGACCAATGAAAGAACCATCGATCAGGGGGACAGCCAGAGCCAACTGCCTTTTCAGGGAAGAACACAAAGGGTAAAATAAAAAACGGATAAACGCTGAAGCGGTTGTTAGGTGTAATATAGCTTTCAGAACAGCAGATTGTAGTAATCCCCAGGAAGGCACGAGAAGTGTAAAGGGGGCTTTTCGAAACAGGTAAAAGGTTTCAAGGACAGAAGAACAGCAACCAGCCATGAAGCAGGGAAACCCAAAAGAAAACATCCAAGGAAGCAGGCAAGATCAGAGTGAATCTGGGAGGGCAGAGAATAACACAGAACAGCGGGAGCAGGAGAAAGCGAAGGCGAAGTCAAGAAGGGACGGGGGCCAGAAGGAGGGGAGAGCCAGGAAGGGAACACAGCAAAACAGGGAGTAGTTTTATCGGAGCGCTGAGCTAAGGGAACCTTAGTGGTGAGACGCCTGAGCCGGGTCTGGAACACTCTATTATCCAATGCGGCATGGTGATCATGCCGCGCATAAGTTGCAGAGCGCCATATTGGATGATTAGAGGCCTCAAAAGATGCAGTCAAAAGGGGCACCATCTTGGAACGGAGTCTATTGGTAGTGGAACTAAATGTAAGCCTCCACTTAGACCAAAGGGACCAGTTCTTGTAGGATCTATCCATGACAAGTTGTCAACACCTGCTGGCTATGACGTCTTTCGTAAAAATGGACTAAAGGAAACTAGGGGAAGTGTAGCCATATTGAGCAAAAAAGAGATAGGCATATACGAACTTAACATTGATTGTGAGGGATGCAAAATCATCCACAAAAAATGTACTCCAAACGACAATAATTGTGTCAATCTTGTACTAATCTATTGGCCTCCTATATCAATGCCTACTTTCAATGAGGATTTAGGTTACCTCTTAGACCCCCTGAATAAACCCAATTATGTTACTATCATGTTGCGAGATCTGTATAGGTGGAGAGGGGACATGGCGGATAAGGAAGCCATGATTTTGGAAGACAATTAAATGACTCAGGAATACAAACACAAAAACAAGAACCCCCCCCCCATGTGAAAGGTACCTTGGATTGGGTATCTTCTAGGAATATTAATATTGGGATGATTAAAACAACATCCTGTATCTGATCGGACCATTCTTTTGTAGAATCTAGCTCAGAGTTACCAGGGAAACTACAGAGAATTCATAGTCTTCCTAAGAAAGTGTCCAGCAGAAACTTGAAAAAAGTAAAATCGGAAGACCTACACAGCTGCCTCGAAATGATTATGAAGTCTTCCGCAGATCAGGATTCTCCAAAGAAACTGGTGAAAGTTTATAGTTCCTTCATAGATAACTATACGAGATCGACCAGAGTTTCAAAACTGGTTTACAACAGCCCTGACTACTGTTAAAGAGGTAAAAAGGCAGGCTGAAAGAGTCTGGGAGAAAACAAAGTCTAATGAAAATAAACAAGCTTAGAACTTACTCGAGAAAGAATATCGAAATAAAGTCTATAAGACAAAAAAAAAGGTTTTTATAGCAAGCTAATTGAAAATGTAGATAATGATACGAGAAAACTCTTTGATATTTTCAGGCAGCTGGAAAAACCTAAGACCCTGGAACGACCTTTTTCACCAGATAATGACTATGGTACTAGGGTGCAACAAGCCTTCTCAGACAAGATCACGCTAGCACAGAACAAAATTAAAAATAGAGGTAATAATGAAGAACCTCGCACAGAGGACAAATTTATAGAAAATGAAGGGAAGGAAAAGGAACAGCCAATTTTTAATTTAAAACCAGTCTCCATATTGGAAATGGAGAAGACTCTAAAATATATTCACCTAACCTCCTGCCCCGGCGATCTTTTGCCTTCTAAAAACCTTCTGGGAAATATAAAAACGTTTGCCCCTTTTCTCAAGAGATTTGTAAATGCCTCTTTTTATCACAAATCAGTTCCTGTTGGAATTAAAGATGCATTGGTGACCCTGCTTAATAGAAAACCTGGATTGAACCCAAAGGAGGCATCCAACCTAAGACCCATTACAAACACCCCATTTATACTTAAGATCATTGATAAAATTGCGGCCACACAATTGCAGGAATATTTAGAAATATCAGAGTCTCACGTGAAACCATTGGGATTTTGGTGCAAACACAGGATTGAGAATGTCCTTCTGGTCTTGCAAACGTGGATGTTAAGAACCCTGGACGATAGTAAGGCAGGGATGTTGATCCTACTAGACTCATCTGTGTTTGATTTACTGGACCACAGGCTCTTGTTACAAACACTAACAGACACAGGGAACTTCTCCAGGAATGTCAATGAGTGGATTAATTATTACTTCAGCAACAGAAAATCCAGGATTTGTTGGAGCAATGCTACCTTTGAGCCAACCCATATCCAGTATGATGTGCTACAAGGCACAAGGCACACCACCCGCTCTTTTTAACATCTATATCAAAACTTTATGCAACCAAATGGAACAGATGGGTCTTTGTTTCTCAAGCTATGCAAATGATATTCAGCTAGTGATGCAACTCAGTTGTAAACATGCAAAGGATACAGAAAATCTTAGCAATACATACAGATCCATTAAAAGTTGGATGACCAATAACTGAATGTGTTTGAATAGCTCTAAAACAGTGCTCATGATCTACGGATCTAAGCAAGCCGGGGCTAAATTAGGACACACATACACCAACTTTGAAGGAGAAGGTTGTTCAATTCCTGTTTCTGATAAAGTGAAGATCTTAGGGGTCTATATGAAACCTCCCTTGGTGCTGATGCCCATGTAAACGGGGTGGTATAAAATGTGCTCTATCATCCCAATGTATTGCGTCAAATCCAACCACTGTTGACCCGCAAGAATTGTGAAACCCTGGTTCAAGTTATCATAATGCCAAGAGATTGCAACTCTTTGCTTGGTGGTGCCAGTGAAGACTGTCTTCAAAGATTACATATAATCCAAAATGATGCCACCAGAATTGTGTGCCTAGAAGAGAACATATAACCAATGCCCAGAAAGAATACCATCGGCTGCGAGGGTGCACTTTAAAATTCTTACACTAACCCATAGATGAATTTATGGAGAAGCCCCCAGATACCTGAAACAAAATTTTGTTCACTATAAACCTAGCAGATCTTTACGCTGTAGAATTGCACAGTGTCTTACAATCCCTCGGGTAAAAAGCGCAAGGGGGAAGGGCAGATCTTTCCCAGTGCTGGCAGCCCAGGCGTGGAATAATCTCCCGGTGGATCTATGCCTGGAAGTAAAGGACCCTATTGTATTGTATTGTATTTATATAGCGCGCCTAGCCCTAAGGCATCTGGGCACATTTCTTAGGGTTACATATTTACAGTTACAGGCAAGGTATTTGTACAATTTACAAGGAGTTTAAATATACAGAGACAAGCAGGGTATGTGTGATTAACAGTACAGTGTTGACATAAACTTTGATAATAACATGGGAGGAGAATTATTATGCATGCAAGGCAGAGTAGCAGGGTAAACATTACAGGCAGTTAGATGCGTAGATGGTGTAAGGCAGGTGGCTGCAACAAAGAAGGTTAGTTTTGTTTCAGAATGAGCCAGGTTTTGGTCTCCTTACGGAATTTGTGGTAGGAAGGTTCTAGTCTGATGTTAGGAGGTAGGGCATTCCAGGTTTTGGCTGCAAGAATTGGGAAGCTCTTACCACCTGCCTTTTGCAGTTTGAACCTGAGTATGATGAGGTAGTTGGAGTGGGACGATCTTGTCTGTCAGTCTGCTGTGTTGAGTTTGAATTTGTCACAAAGGTATTTGGGTGCTTGACTATGTATGCATTTGTATATGAGAGAGAGAGTCTTGAATTTAATTATTTGATTAATTGAGAGCCAGCGAACACTACATCTCAGCTTTGAGATGTGTCATTTTCTAGGGAAGTTAGTAGCTGCTCTAAGTGCGTTGTTTTGAAAGAGCTGTAGTTTGCGTAAATTATGCTGACTGGTGACCAGATATAACGCATTACAGTAGTCTAACTTAGTTAGTATAAGAGCCCTAGACAGAGTGATACAGTTGTCGGTGTCAGGAAAGGTCTACAAGCGTTAATGAGTTTACACGTGTAAGCAGTGGTGAATGCTGTGGCATTGATTTGTCTTCCTAACGAGAGGGTGGAGTCAACGTACATACCTAGCATTTTGACATCTTTTTAGACTTTTATATTGTTGCTGTCAATGTCGCAGGTGTTAAATTTGTTGTCGAGTTTATTGAGTCTACCTTGGGTTCCTACTAAGAGTAGCTCAGTCTTGTCATCATTGAGGCACAGACCATGTTGAGCCATCCATACTTGGATGATGAGGTAAATGTCATTAAGTCGTTGAGAGTCTATGTCGTAGTTGCCTATGATGTGTATGAGAATTTGGGTGAAAAAAAGAAATGAAAAGGACCCGCAGCACCGGTTCCCGATCACGAAAGTGAAAGGGAACTGGCGCTGCAGGAACCCAGCGTGAAGATGAAGGTGAGTGGGGTTTGTTTATGTTGGGGGCGTGGGTGGGGGTGTGCTGAGGGTGTGGGTGGGGGGGTGTTATGGGTGTGTTGTGTGTGTGGGTGTGAGAATGTATGTGTGTTCGCATGAGAAAGGTGCAAACTTTGGTAGTTCGCACCTTTCTCATGCAAACATTTTGCCCGCAGTAGTTTCAGCCGCATGCAAATCACTTAGATTCTCGTTGGCGTAGTGTAAGAAATACCTAAGCGGTCTAGTTTGTCAAAAAAAAGCTTTGTGAATATGTTGTAGAGTGTAGGGGAGACACAAGAGCCTTGTGGGACCCCACATGTGACAGTCGATGGAGATGCGGAAGCCGTTGGTGCGAACACTCTAGTTGTTCTGTTGTTGAGTAACAATTGGATCCATGTAATAGCATTGTTGGAAAAGTGGGCTGCTAGAGAGAGTTGGTTAGAAAACATCTGAAAACTTTACTTTTTTAATAGCCTCCCTGCCTAACACTCTTAATATGGTATGTCTCGTCTAACTGAACTGTCCACATGTCTTTGTTGCACCCTGATTCCTACAGGTTTTGGCATGGTACAAACAAACAAATAAATAAAAAAATAAATAAAACAGCGGGTGAGAATACTCATTCTCCGCCCACTGTTTCTAGCCACCCGAGACCCTTCGGTGGTGCCATCTTTTTTTTTATGTGGGGAGGCAACGGGGAGCCTCTGCCTGTTGCATTTGCACCTCCCAAAACAAGCTCTACCCCTTCCTCACCCCTCTGTCCATCCCTCCCCACTTACCTACTGGACTGGAGCTTTTGTGCTCTGAACACGGCACTCCTCCCACTCCAGCAATTTTTTTTTCCTGGGGAGATTGGCGTTAAGTGCAGCCAACCTTCAGAGAAAAAGAAACAAAACCATTTGCACCCCCGGATAAACCCTAGGGTGCTAATGGCTTTCACCCCTGCGGCAGGGGGGAAGACAGGGCTGGTAATGGCCCCCAGCTCATGCCGAGACCCTCACTTTGCTCGGGGCTTGCTAATCTTAGGCTGGCGGGTGGTTACCGCCCATGTCCGCCCCCGGCCTTGGGGGTAAAAGTCATATTATAGCAGTAAGGTGGGTCAAGGTTTGTCCGAATAGCTTCAATAAAAAAGTAGTGTATTGAGGATTGAATGCAATAACTCATAAAAAGGCATAGAGATGGTGGTGTCAAGCATTAGCATGAAACAGGTAGAGGATGCTAATTAAATGTACTAATAATACCTGTATATTATAGCCGGGAAAACGATGGAACGTTGGTGCAGAAGACTTACATCGGCCAGTACAGCCCTCAACATTGTCTTTCAAATATAATTTTTCTTTTTCAACTATTGAGGCGATATAACCCGAGGAGTGGGGGGCGACCTTGCCAGTAATAGCCCACTGCTCAAGTTAAGGGCCAGAGCGAAGTGAGGGACCCTTAACGCAGGCGGCTGTGCCATTACTAGCGCACTGCTGAGGTTTATATCGCCATTAGTACCCGCGAATAACACGTGGGTGCTAAGGGCGAAGTAAAAAGAGGAAAATCCTGCGAATCAACAGTGAAAATTGACACTTATTCCAGACGTAACATCGCAGGATCGAAGACGGGTACAATTTTATTTTTCCTTCACCTTTATTTTATTTTTCATTTATTTCGCACGTAACACCAGCAAGTTGTTTCCAAGTGCGGGATCAGGATTCGAACCTGTGTTTTTGCTGCATTGTCTTGCTTCCAAGACAAGCACGTTGCCCCTCAGCTTGTTTGTACTTACATGCGGTGCTGAAGGTGGTGAAGGGAGGCACAGGGTGAGGGGCACGCTGCAGTGGGGGAGCTCAGAAAGCAGGCTTATACCAGAGAACACAGTCCATGTTCCAAAGTGTCCTGTGTGGCTAGCACCCCCGCCCAGGACGCTAACTGTTGACACTAAAAGGAGCCTGGCTTCAAACTGGGCCCATTTCATGGGGCATGAGTCAGTCCTGGCTGTTTAGACCACATCACTTTAGATTCTAGGACTGTCCTAGCATGTAAAGTGTTGTTGGCTTAAGCACCATAGCTGATTAAAGGGAACCCTTGTGACACAGGGTTGGTGGGAAGAATGTTTTATTCACGCACAATGTTATCCTTGTGTAAATCAACTCATTTAAATACAGTGGACTTGTTTACACATATTTACTGAGTGTGGTGTATACGTGGTGTGTATGCAAGTTTCCGCAGGAACTACTGAATACTCCCACGTGTCTAAACATTGAAGAAAGGTTAAGGCAAAGTTTGGAAAACACTGCCTTTGGAAGGCAAATAAATGAACCGTATGATGCCCCAGTCATTGAAGCAATAAGTGAAGAAGCATTTTCACTAAACTACTGTATGTGTTTTTGCATGTGGGCAACCATCCGTTTACTATTTGAAACATAAATACTGTATTTTTCCGTTAGTGGTTTTCATCCATCTGCCAGCAGCTGCTATGATGCTACAGCGAGTAAGATGCTACGAACTAACAGATCACAAGCTCTATTTTTCTAAACATAACTGGAATGACATTTTTTAATATACCGGTAGATTCTGAATGTATTTGTGGATGTAAATAACAGGACCGTATGGTATAAAAAAAAAGAAATAACAGGACCGCAGCCAAGAGGCTACATTGGGGGGTGGAGGGGAGTGTTCCCCATCCAGTAAACACAACAGAATAGAAGTGGCATCTGGGGGTGAAGTGGGAGGGAAGTGTGCCCAGGAAATCTTGGAATAGCATTAAGAGATTTAAGGGCATTCAATGTGTTTTTTAAGCTTTTTAATTATTTAGTAATATCATTTTGTTTGTTTAAACAATGAATTGATCAATGTCATGTAACATACAACGATAACACTTGAGTGACCCAGCGATAATGACATTCAATAACATCATGACCAAAAACAATGACCATTAAGCGGTTGCTTCCAGCAGCGCGTCCACATTTCCGCCAACACTCAGAGTGTCCTTTTTTGGATATGGAGAGCAAATATCGTATGTATAGTCCCCGCACCTCTGGGGGTATTAGTATATTTTATGAAGACGAATGGATTTCTAGGAAATGAGTGACAACTTATTGAGCCTGATTTACAAAAGTGTTTTACAATGGGGAACCCCCATTGAAAAACGCTTTGGGCATCAGGGCCGTTATTTTTAGACCACACTCAAGCAACACTGTTAGGCCAGACTGAATAAAGATTAAAACATCCAGCTGTAGGGCGACAGGATTTTCTCCGTCAATGAATACATCGGAAAATGAGTGGCAAATGGTGTGTTCTAAAATACATTGCCAATTTTCTTGAAAATTGGATACAATGTAGCAAGAGCTCTACAGGGCAGTTGCAGGGTCCTCCATAACCTTGCTGCGGGAAGTGGTGGTGAATGGAACATTTCAAAGTGCATTGGACCTCATTACGTGTGTTGCGGTGTGGAAATAACATTCCGGTAATTCCGTTTACCGACATGTTTCTACACCGGCACACTCCAAGTTTGCCGATGGGGTTGCAGGAATTACTGGCAGCTCCGAGCTGCTAGTTATTTTGGAAACCCCACCGGCAAAACATGCCGGTATTACCAGCACAGGTAATACTGGTAATTCCCTCCATGGAGTCCTCTCATGGAATGGGGAATTCCGGCACTTACCACCTCTTGTAATCGGCCGGTAATTCCGGCAGACCAAGTGGCCGTAACAGTATTACGGTTTGGTGGTATCCCACCAGATATACCAGTGGGATATGACCAAACCTGTAATGAGGCCAATTGAATGCGTGATGTTGCACAAAACTATGTGTAATTTAAATACAACTGTTAGGGGGAGTTAGGGTAATTTCAAGGACTTTTTATAAGGAATTTGTGCAATTAGTACCATTTAAAGAAGCACTTTGGGAGAGCAGCATTGGCTTTGGATGAATAGTACAAAGGCAACCTTACAGGGCCAGTGGTGAGGGTGTCCCCTCACACAGAATATTTAGGCAATGAGGGCTGAATGACAGTATTTAGTGTGTGTTAGACTATTAACTTTGGCCAAGTGGTGGAGTTGTTGAAAGCCAACTTTACATGGTTTTTGTTGCATCCCACCCAAGGTATCCTATTAAAATAAGTGACAAATGTCACATTTTAAAAGAACGCTGAGTCTGCAACTTGGGCAAAAAGGAACTGCATTTTGTTAATGTTTTATTGTGCATTTAGTTACAAATATTTAGCACACAAATACCTTCATCAATTGTCCATGAAACAATAAAGAAACAGATTTTGACTTGATTTCATATAACCAGGCCTAACAGTCACTAAACTTCACATATATGACAACTACATATTATTATCAATACATTCATAATAACATCACCTACTTACCTATACATACACAAACACATGACAATAAAAACATTAAAACATTCTCCCAAATGTCAAATTCATGGGAACTTCAAATCATCAGCAAATTTCCACACCTGCGTAACAGCAATTATTAAGCCCTTACTATATCCGGATAGACATCTCAACCAGAACTGACAGTTCTGGATACTTCCCAAATCTTCCACATGTTTGCTATAGTATTGCACATATGTCCTTGTCATAGCACTACATAAAGTTAACACATGCGTTGCCGTTTCAATCTTTTGGCTATCAAGACATAGGGCCTCATTACAACCTTGCCGGTCCGGAACTAACAGAGCCGGTAAGCTTACCGGCACTGTTGTTTCCGGACCGGCAAAGTACAAGTCCCGAACGGCACCCGCCCGCAGACTTTCATGGAAGCACCAGCACCATTATTAACAGTGTCAGTGCTTCCTTGGTCAAGATATGTTTCTGAATTGAAAGGGCTGATGTGATACGTCGTTGCAAGCAGCTCTTCCAGATGAAAATGCAACGATTGTGAAAGGCGGACAGGAAATTGCCACCCTGCTACGACCTCAACCAAGCACATGATACCCCACGCTCTAGCCTATTAAGGCAGCCAGGTTCTGACCACGTTCAACAAGTTGTTGGTGATCTACACACCATTTTTTGCCCCCATCTACTCAAGAGAGGGTGTACATGAAACTTTACCATGACAAAGGATAGCCTGCGATAGTGACCCACAGGACACGGCTACACCATCTACCACACGTCCTGATGAAGGCCTACCACACATAAGCTCCATGAAGCAGCTATACCTTGGGACGAAACACAACAGTGTTGACGACTTCCTGATGAATTCAGTGTGCACTTTATAAACTGATATATGTTTCTTGTTCACTGAAAACATTCTGTTCCGTGTTCACGTTGTATTTGTAAAGTCAAACATGCCGATCAAAGAAACCAAAACATCTTGTTTGTTCACCAAAACCCAGTCCAATTCACTGGGTTGTACCTATTTGTATTGCATACAAAACTGTAAACAGTAAAGTGTCTTTGGGTGCTGCTTTTCACTTTTGAGAAATATATGTAAATTAAAATACTCATGATCAGAAATCTGATTGACCTTGATGAAATTTGAAGATAGTGTTTGTCTTGTGTACGAGTACAACAAGAAAGGTATGTGTGATTTCCCACCCTGATTCTTTTGTGATTATTCTGTTAACCAATGTTAACAAATTTCAAACCTTAACACATGATTGTAAAACCTCCTCCAAAATCTGAATATATATATGCAAAGGATTTGAATGGAAGGAGGTAGTAATGACCATTGATCAAATGAGAGAAATAGATTGTAAATGGTTTACAGTAATATAAGTATTTGTAATAAAAATTAGCAACTGATAACATCTATGATTTTCGACCAATTGTACAGTTGGAATGCTATTTTAAAGAGAATCAAGTTAGTGTTGTATTGCCAGGCATGTGATCTGCTTGGAGGCGGTATAGGGCAGGTCTGGAGAGCAGTTTCTTGACTTGAGTGAAGGAGCCTCAGAGCCGTGAGACTCAGAATGCACAACTAAGCCCTTGCTCTACTGTCAACCCCTTGTGAATTAGCACAAATATGCAGGCGGGGGAAGGGAATACCCAGAGTACTGACCCAAAGTGCTTGGGTAATACTTGTGTCACAGGGAGCCTAGAACTCTAAGTCCTTTGCGCGGTGAGTCATGGGAATCCAACATTTTTCAGGAGACTGTATAACGCAGGACCCTGTATAGCAGAGGTACTCCATGTGACAAGGAGGTGACGCAGGCGCCTGATGCAGTGAGCAGGAAACAGAAATAAGTGAGTGGGAGCATGTGCGCAGAGGCCCGCAACCCCAAAAGCTATTTTTCAAATCTTGCCAATGACGAGTCCGTAGACTGCGGGAGTACCGTGGAATCAAAGCCCTAAAGTAAGCCACGGAGAGCCGAGCCTGACAAAAACACACGGCGGAGGAGTGTGGAGCCAGCATAGAGGCCGAACTTCTGCCTGATGTCAAGATATCCCCTGTGCTATTTTAAAGCATAGGGAACCATAGACCTGCATTGGGCAGGGCAATGGAAGACATCAGACGAATCCGCCAATGTGAGAGTTGGACTTATTTGGCTGCCTGGTGGGAATAGAACTGCTCGCAAGTGAGAAGGGCACTGTATCCCTTAAGAGTGGGAGGGGCACTGAGAAGGGCATGTTATCCATTGAGAGCGAACTGGGGTACTAGTCCCCTTAGGAATTGTTTTGTAGGGTGGTTTGCCCATTGCACATACTCTCTGTAGTATCCGTCCAGTATTTCATCTTGCGCTTCGTGCACTTGGAAATGTACCTCCTCTAACGCTATAATCATTCTTCTTTGTTCAGGCAGTGTTAACATCGGTGGGTGGGGTACTCCTTCCTGGCAAACTGCTTGGAGGTGATTCTTTCTTCCGCATCTGTTGCTCTGTTGCCCTATTGATGGGCACAGTCCACTGTGCGGGAATATCACGACGCCCCTGTAGCACCTGCGCTCACCCATGTTTTGTTGCGTTGCGTATAGGCGAGGTGTTCAGTCCGTGCCATATTGTCCTTGTGGCGTACCGGAGCATCCTGCGTGTATCGCGACAATCCTCTCAC
This sequence comes from Ambystoma mexicanum, assembly GCF_040938575.1. Taxonomy (NCBI): domain Eukaryota; kingdom Metazoa; phylum Chordata; class Amphibia; order Caudata; family Ambystomatidae; genus Ambystoma; species Ambystoma mexicanum. The sequence goes on along the minus strand of NC_090941.1, from coordinate 140,971,921 downwards.
TTTCTTTTGGCCTTTCGATGTGCGTTGCTTGCACCTTCACACTTTCATGGATGCGTGCTAAGTGTAGTATCTCGTCTAGTGGGATTATTTTTTTAACAGGTGCTTTCTAAATACAGACGATGTGCAGCCCTCTATTATCCTCAGGCGTATTGCTTCATCGTATGAAAACTTGGTGAGTTTGCAGTGTGCTATTTTCTTTTGCAATCTTATGAAAAACTCATCCACCATCTCGTGAGGCAGTTGGGCAGTTAGGTGAATTTGTTGAAGGTGTACCTTTCAAAGTCCTTGTTTTGCTGCACCACCAGATTTTTATTCAGAGTGGTGATGGCCAGCTCGTACGTTGTTCTCTCCTGAGGCAGGAATGTTTTCAGTGTTCCTTTCACCTCTTTCCCTGCGAGGTCAGTAAATATGTCCAGGAGCACTGGTGATTTGCTGTCCCCTATTGCTTTTATGAAGTCAGAGAACTCTTCCAACCACTCTACCCATCTGTGGCCTCTGTCCTGTTGCGGCTTCAGTTGAAATGGTTGGGGTATCCTTAGGAATGCAATTATGGATGTATAAATTGCTTGGGTCCTTGCTTGATCTCCTCTTCCCGTTCCATTGTTCTCAGTTTGTGGACTTCCTTTGTTTCTGGTGGTGTCACCAATAGCTTTCTTGCGTGTTCTTGGGATTAAATGTGTCTTTCCTGTGTCCTCTGTGCTCTGCCGTTGGGACAGAGTTGTGTTATTCTTTCCTGGAAGTGGAGAATTTAGTGTTTGTGGCGCTCTGGTTGTGAGCGTGGTATTTGTATCTCCTATCTAGACGTAGCCCTTCTTTAGTGCATGGCAGTGTGCTGATCTTTTCTTTTATTTCTTTGGGGTCCTGGTGTGGGAGTATTGTAGATCCTCCTCTTCCCCCATCCGAAAGTGCCCCTCTCCCCTAAGGTAGTTTCCTTTTTTAAGGTGGAACCTTCAAGTTATGATACAACACGACTGAGAAGGGTGCACTATCCCTCTAGAGTGGGAGGGCTGATAGTCCCCTTAGGAGTGAGAAGAGCATAATATCCCCTGACAGTGAACTGGGATACTAGTCCCCTTAGGAGTGAGAAGGGCATGATATCCCTTGAGAGTGGGAGGGGTGATAATCCTTTTAGGAGTGAGAAGGGCATGATATCGCTTGAGAGTGAACTGGGGTACTAATCCCCATAGGAGTGAGAAGGGCATAATATCCCCTGACAGTGAACTGGGGCACTAGTCCCCTTAGGAGTGAGAAGGGCATGATATCCCTCTAGAGTGGGAGGGGTGATAATCCTTTTAGGAGTGAGAAGGGCATGATATCGTTTGAGAGTGAACTGGGACACTCTAAACCCAAATCAAGAAGAAGTGGGCCAGGCACTATGCTTCGGACTGGATTACAAATAGCGATCCGGCCGCCATATCCCTGCAACTAGGAAGTGGGACAAAAGAAGCTAATGGCTGTCTATCGTTGAGGATGCAACTGGAGCTTAGAAGCATCTGGGCACTATATCCCTGAGATTTTGTTAAACTCAGAGAGCCTGATGATGACCAGAATCACCAAGTGAGAGAACCTGACACTCTATTATTTTATCCATCCTGGAACGAACAGTAAGCTTATCGCTAATAGTGCTAAGCTGTACGGCTCTGCAGGCGTCCGTCCACTATACGGCACAGAGTCTGCCCATGCTATAGTAAGGGATGACATATTCTACCCTGAACCATTCAAAGCCTTAACCTACCAGGGTCACACTAGATAACCTGAGAATAGTTATTACCCACCCAGTCCCACACCGGAAGATTAGGTTCAGATGCACCTACCAATCCAAACTATACTCAATAGGATTTGACAGTTTGATCAGCGCAACATTACCAAAGCGAGTCGGCCCACGAGGAACCAGCAACATCCCAATCCACAGGTATACAACTGTAACGGAAACATAAGCACCTGAATCAGGATACAGACCCCACTAACCCAACCCTCAATCTTCTACATACTTAAACCCACACAAAACCACACAACCACCTCTCTCCCAGCAATCGCACGCACTTTACCACACCGCATCAACAACACATAAACTTCACCCACAGCACTCAAGGCCTTCGCCCGATCCGATACTAGTACCAAAGCCCAGCACTCGGTGTATACCGAGCTGAAGCTGCCAACAGCACACCACCTCTCCCACTCTCCTTCTCCCCTCCTCCCAACTAAGCCTACCCACCCTTCCTGTTTGCAGATCCGCCAGAGCGCCTTGGGACCAATTCCGTTGGTGACTGTGCGCTATACAAGTACCGCTAACATAACATAACATAACATAACATAACATATTGCTTAATGCTGGCCATGGGCACCTCTTCCTCTTGAGACTTGTGGGTTGTCTCAGCAGCCTTCTGCACCGTTGAGTATGAGATACTGTTAACATGTCTTAGAACATGGGTTGGCTTGTCGGATGTGGCCTTTGTTTATGTTTAAGTCTCTTCTGTCAGAATGACCACAGTGGGTGAAATTGTGTTAATTCCTCTCTATCCCCATTGCCGTTCACTGCGGGGGTCCCACAGGCGTGTCCTTTACCCCCTAGAAGACTAATCTCTATATTCAAACACCTATGGCATTATTTGACAAATAGAACTCAGTTACCATTCATATGGCGATCACATACATCCTATTAGAGTAACAGACTTGTCTAAGGACCTGGGACAGATTACAGCTTGTTTGCATGAAGTAAGCTATTGGATGGTCAGTTTCAGCCATCCTGTACTGCTTGGCTTGCATATCTCGCGCTCCGACGAATTTAAGAATCTTGGATTCATTTGGCAATCTGATCTACACCTAAACGCACAAATACCTGTCAGTTGATCTGCTTCGTCCCCTGAAGACTGTGCATTTCAGGCTTTGGCCACTCTCTTCATTGATTGGCAGTTTGTCACAGAACAGCTTTCAAGCTTTTGGGTATGGTCTTTAAATGCCTCCATGGGCATGCCCCTCAGTATCTTATTGACAAAATCCAGCATTAGGTTCCAAATAAAGCACTACGTTCTCAAAATAAATTTATTTTGGACCCCTCCTCTTCTAGCTATAAATCAAGAGGTGACAGTAGATTCTATGTCTTCAGCCCCCACCTCCGGAACTTTCTGCCACTTCCTCTTCGTTCTCTGCAGGAATTTCAGAAAGAGTTAAAAACGTACCTTTTCAGCAAAAGCATTTGTTATTTTTTTCCAACTCCCCAGACCGTTGCCAGCTATGCCTAGATATGGTTTGCTCTGCTCATTGCGTGTTGTACATCCTCAAATGAAATCTAATTTCCTTGAGAGTGGGAGGGGCACTGGTACCCCAAGGAGTGAGAAGGGCATGATATCCCTTGAGAGTGAACAGGCGCGTTCCGCCAAAGTCTTCCAAAACTCCCCTATGGAGTCGTATGGACGCCAATTCATGGGGACTAATACCACCTACCGCCACTTGTAATCCACCGGTAATATTGCCGGACAAAGTGAAGCAACGGTCATACAGTTTGGTGGTATCTCAGAAGATTTACTGCTGATATACAACCAAACTCATGAGGCCTAATGTGCTGTCCAAATGACCTGCTCGCAATCCCCCTATGAATCCAACTTCTTTCATCGGGTCCAAATTTGAGACCTCCACCCAACCTAGTTGTGTATTTACAGCTTGCGATGTTCAAGATGCTCCTCCTTCAATTAGCGGGTTATATACAGAGCTCCCATGTCTGTGCCACATCGAATATAGGGCTCAAATGCTATCAAAGCTTGTGCAGAAAGAAAAAACTGCAGCGTCACCTGGGGCTTCCTATGACACATCTTGTCTATGTCTCCTTGACGACTTCCCAGTGTGTGCACACTACACGAAGGGAAGATTGGAATGCAGCATTTACAGGTGATTGTAGCCTCCATTCCAAGCTTGCTGATTGTCTACACATCTGTACACTGTGAGGAGAGTATGGAAGAAGCATGAAATGGAGGCTTCTGTACTAGTTAAAGCATTGATTCCACACTTCCCATTGGACCAAAGAGAAGGAAGCATGCTCTAAAGCCCATTACTATGCTGGCAGAGGGGGATTGGGAGGGGTAGCCTCCCAGTCAATCAGAAGACTTGGAATAGGGGCTTTGGCCCCTGCTCTGAGCATCTTCAGAAGCAGGATGCTGCCATCTTCCCAACCGGTACATGTATAAGTGCACCCTGCGTTCCTCCTGCATCCCATTCCAGCCCCGCTAATTTCCACATCCATAAACAAACCCGCTCCCCCACCCCACTTACCTGGCACTGCCTTGGCCCTCACATCCATGTCGCAGCATTGGCCACCATTGAAAGGGAGAAGGGACTACATGTAGTTCCCCTCTCCCTTGTCCATGCCAGCTATTTTGGATTGTAGTTTTTTTTTCAAGTTGAGAAACCGCAAAGACGCCGTTTCTCAACTTGAAAAAGGACTATTAGCATCTTGCAAAAATTATTCCAGGATGCTAATAGCAATACATTCCTCGGGGCGGGTACATTACTGGGTCTGGTAATGCCCCGGGGCTAGCGTTAACTCATCCCTTGGGCATTACCTGACCCGGTAATTCCGCTGCCCATCAGGTTTTATTGCTTACTTACAATACTTACAATGAACCAATGTGAGCGAAAGATGGTATTGTTGAAGCCAAGGGGTCGTGCTTCTGGTGGAATTGAATTCTGTCCAAGTGCATTGTGCTTCACATACAGCATTCACAGTTCTCATTTCATAATCTGCCAAAGATCAGGATTCAGCTGAGAGGAACTGCAGGGTTTGCGCAAAGGCCGCGGTTCTTACTGCCTACACCCACGTGTACTGGGAGGTGACCTTGCATTGTGCCATGTCGTGTATTAGTCTGCCATTGTGCCATTTGAACAATTGATATATGCTTCTAAGAACATTTTCAACTCGCCCTCCAAGAACACAGAGCCCGCTTTTTGAGAACACCCGGTATCAGAAATACCCATCTCCAGTAATGCTGAGATAAGCATGAGCACACCCTAACATTGAGTTAAATTAATCCAGACGGTAAAAAAGTGTTAAAAAAATCATACAGATCAGCTGCTAGAGTGTTGTGTGATCTTGGGAGAATAGCTGCTATTTGATGCCCTACTTGTTAAGGTTGGGGACACGTAATCCTGTCTTCCCATCAATCCCGAGTGATAGGAGACCTTATTACAATGGTTTAAAGTTAGTGTTGGAGGTTAACGTGATAATAGCTTAGGAAAAATCCATTGCACAAAAACCCTGCCCAACTTTGGAGCTTTTTGAACGTATATTGAGCACTGAGGAAAGGGTTATAGTTCAAAATAAATGAAAGAAATGTAGCGTGGTTCCTGGCCCTGGTCCGTGCAACGGTGTACCCTTTCCTTACTTGGAGTAGGGACAGTTCCCATGAATACCATCCCTCCAACCCCCCAGTCCCCTGGGTACGGAGGGGCACTGCACCTGTTAAATAAAATTGCTGTTAACAGGAGGTGGACCACACCCTGAGGTATTAGTTCACTAATGTACACAGACACCCGAGTGAATTTTATAGGGATCCACATGTGGACCCCTCTTAATTTAATGGCCACTTATACCTTTTATACCGTTTCCCCTTTCCCTAGGAGTTCCCTGGCGTGAGCTTCAACTAACTGGTGACCTAGTACGTCAGATCACACTTCCTTGGACGGTGTCAGGGACCCTTACGGGGAGTCTGGTACAACAGCACCCATACCTAAACTCAGGTACAACCCACACAGAGTGTGAGACCAGGGCATGGCCTCCGTGGGTGGTCCCATCCCGCCATGTGGCCTCAGGCAGGCCACCCCACTATACCAATACCTCCCACCAGAGTACCTCCCCTCTACCCCCTATTTGGGCCATCTGTACATAGCATCCTACCCCTACTTACCTTTTCCATTTACTTAACGTATACCCCTATTACTTATCCAAACTCTGTACTTCCCCCTACACAACAATAATTAAATAAATATATACATATAACTACACATGTATATATACATTGGCCCTCATTACGACCCTGGCGGAGATCGTGGTGCAATATGCACCATGGAGCACGGCGGAAAGCTGCCGATACCGCCATGGGGGTTGGCGGATTTACCGCCCCATTCCGACCTTGGCGGGGCGGTAAATCCCCATTCCCCATTTTACCCTTCCCCATTCCCATTTTTGCCCCATAGGGTATAATGGGAGTGAGGAAGGCGTTAATTACGCCACCGTAAAATACGGTGGCGTAATTAACAACAAGGTCCCGTAGCGCCATGGATTTCTCCGCCCGGAAAAACCAGGCGGAAACCGCTCCATGGCGCTACGGGAACTCGTAGTAGGGCGGAAGGGTCCGCCGCGAATACCGCTGGCGTAAACCCACTCCGCCAGGGTCGTAATGAGGGCCATTGACTTACAGCATAATTACAACATAAAACACTATGTCACCATGGTGTGACTACTGCAATCAGTCACCCCTTTACAGTACCTTGAGGTCTGTCCTTGTGGCGCTGACTCTGGGCAAGCAGGTGCCAGGCTGCTCCTGGATGATGGCTGGATAGTGGCTGGTGGCTGACTGCAGGCTGGGGCCAGTCCCCGGATTATCTCTTGATAGGGTCCTGGTCCCTTTTCTTTCTTCAGGGTGGCCCCATCTACCACATGGCACCACCTGCACTCACTGCGCAGCCTGTGCTTCATTCATGTCTTGGGCGGCCCCCTGCGCAAGTGGGAGTCTGCCCATGCTTCACCGTTGTGCCCGCAGCATTTTATGATCTTCAGGGCGGGCCCAGGTGGCTGGGGAGCCATCCCACACTCACTGCTGCACCAGCGGCATTGTCATTGTTTTCAGGGAGGGCCCCATTGACTGAAGAGCCCACCCAATATTACTATGCACCTGCAGCACCATTTTGATTTTCGGCAGAGTACCCGTTGTCATGAGGACGCTGCCACATTTACTGCTGCACTCCCCACGGCCATCTTGTGTTTGGCGGTGTCCCCATGACAACAGGGCTGCCGTCGATCTCACTGCCGCCCCGCAGCCTTGTTGGGTTTCTGGCCTATCCCCTCTGCAATGCGTCGAGGAGTCAGAGGGAGGGTATGGGGCGGTAAAGATGAGTGCAGAGGAGGATTGACAGGAACGCAATGGTGAGTTTAAAGAGGTGGATCAGTCTCACACAGGATCATGCACTCGTATCGATGTGCTTCTCCAAAGAAATGGACAGACACTTCTGCGGTTCGATCAACACGTCTTTATTCAACAACAGCTACTCAGGGACTGCCTGAGTGAACGTACTTCCCGTCCCTCCCCTTCCCGTTGCCCCGTGTCCTTTCCCACGTGACAAGGGAGCAAATGACAACATCCCACCCCCCCCCCGATATTAAACATAAAGTTCGGGATCATGACATTTCCTCGATGAGGCGATGTGGTTTTCTGCGAGTCCTTTGGGGCCTCCAGTCATTTCTCTCACTCGATTTTTGGGATAGCCAACATGGCTCCTCTGCGCCGGAATCCTCCCTGTCTCCTTCGTAGGGTGCATCCTTTTCCCATGTACCTCGTGGTGTACGAGGTTCAACTAGCGGTACGATCCCTGGCATCTTTTTGAAGTGAGAGCTGTTTCTTGTCAAGACATGGATACTGCCTTCAGCCGTGACGAAAGACCCTTTCCTATGCGTTATGGTGAGGGGTTCTTCTCCGAAAGCTGCCATGTTCTTGCGATTTTGCGGCTGCCTTGCAATGACGATGTCTCCTGTTGTTAGATGATTCTCTTCAGCCCTTCTTTTCTTGTCAGCTGTTTCTTTCATGTCCGTTTTCCGTGATGCATCCTGCTGTCTCATTTCAGCATCACCTTTGTATCGTTCCTCTTCCAGACCTATGTGGGGTAGTCTGGTTCTTACATTTCTTCCAAACATGACTTCGGACGGCGATTTACCTGTGGTACTGTGTGGGGTGTTGCGATAGTCCCTTATTAATTGACACAGTAATTTTTCTAACGATTCTCCTGTCAGGCGAGCTATCTGCGTGGTACGCTTTATATTTTTCATGAATCGTTCAACTGTACCATTAGCCTGAGGCCACAACGGTGTTACTCTCCTGTGATGGAAACCCATGTATTCTGCGGTTTCTAAAATCCTGTCCAGTAAATGGGGGCCCGTTATCTGATTTCAGTATTTTTGGAATGCCCTAAGTGGCAAACATCCGATCCAACGTGGGAATGGTATTATATGCCGCTGTCGAGGATATGATTTGTACGTCCGGAAATCTTGAATATTCATCAATGGCTACAAGGATATATTCACCTCCGTCTAAGGTGCCATAGTGGTCTACTGCAAATTCTTACCAGGTCCCTTTAGGCAATTCAGTCATTCTGAGTGGTTCTGGTCTGGTTTGTGGATTGAGGACCACACAAGTGGGGCAGTTCTTAAGCATTTCTTCTACTTGGGTATCCAATTGAGGGAACCATACCCTTTGTCGCAACATCCTTTTGGTGGACATTATTCCTCGGTGTCCTTCATGCGCCAGCTCAAGGAATTTTTTTCTCAGAGTCTGTGGAATTACTAACTTGGTTCCCTTAAGTAACAGTCCTTCCTCTGTTTTGGCGAGCTCCTCCTTTACGGCTAGTAGACAAGTGATATCTTGTTTAATCTCATCTTCTACATTCTCTTTGAGTTGTTTTGCATGTTTCCAGTGACCCTTCTCGAGGCATCTCATGATGATTTGTATTGCTTGGTCTGTGTTGGTTTCTCTGGCTATTTGTTCCATGTCCAAGCCTTGTGGGGCATTTTCTTGAACCACATACATGATGTATTGATCCGCTATGGATGGGTCTGGGCTGTAATCTTGGCTGGGGTGACGCAAGAGAAAGTCTGTTGGATTTTGTTCCTTCCCCGGCCGGTGGATGATGTCAAAATGGTAGTCTTGCAGCCTTAAGGCCCATCGAGCTATCCTAGGAGGCATTTTGGCCTGAGCGCTGCCGTAGATGAACAGTAATGCCTGATGGTCGGTGACTATTGTGAAAGGTTTTCCATAGAGAAATAAGTGGAAGTGCTCACATGCCCAGACTACAGCCAAACCTTCCTTTTCAGCCTGTGAATAAGCTTGCTCGGTTTTTGAGAGGCTGCGACCTGCATAGGATACTACATGTACGGCTTGACCATCTTTGCGATCAAGTTGAGTCAAAATGGCCTCTAGGCCAACTGGGCTTGCATCCACAATTAGTTCTGTGTGTCTCTGGGGGTCGAAATAGGCCATGTTTTTGGCATCCGCAATGCAATTTTTGATGATTTGGAAAGCTTGTTGGCACTCGTCTGACCATCTGAATTCTGCATTGAGTTTGGAGAGGGCTCCTAGGGGTGCGCTGACCGATGCTAAATCTTTTATGTACCTTGTGCAATAGCAAATCGGTGACGGCGGTTGGTGGTGTGGTGTTTGTGAGGGCACTGACCTTCTCAAGATCCGGTGTCATTCCACTTTCAGAGAAGATGTGTCAGAAAAATAATAGTGTTGTTTTCCTGAACTCACACTTATCCTTGTTCAGAGTGAGGTGCGCTTCCTCCAGCGCCATGCACACCCGCATGAGTGTATCATCGTGCTGTTCTTCAGTCTGTCCGAAAACTAAGATGTCGTCGCTATAATTCAGGCAATTTGGCACATGTTTGATTATGTTATGGATTTCTGACTGAAACATTTCTGCTGCTGAAGGGACTCCAAAACTGTCTATAACAAATCTATAGAGACCCAGGTGAGTAGCAAAAGTGGTGATGTATCTGGATCTTTTGTGGAGTTCTAGTTGACGGTACCCTTTGTTGAGGTCCAGTTTTGAAAAGACGGTGGCGCCATTGAGTAGATGTACCATATCTGTGATCCTGGGAGATTGATGACGTTCTCTTAAAATTGCCTCATTTGGTCTTCGCATGGCCACACAAATGCGAATTTCTGGGGAGTCTTTTTTTGGTACGGGTACTATGGGGGACACCCAAGGGGTCGGACCTTCTGCCGGTTCAATTATGTCCGCTTCTAGGAGTTTGATCAGTTCGTTTTCTACCTGTTTTGTATGTTAATAGGAATTCCACTGTAATGTTGGGCTACAGACGTGATGTTGTTGTCTATGTGTAGTTCAATTTGTCTGTCCTTCAATTTTCCTAGTCCTTTAAATAGTGCAGGGAAGACTTGGTCAATGCTTGCAGTGGGATCCAGATGCTTGTGCATCATGAGTCTGTATAGAATATGTATTAGCCCCATGTCGACGGCCGATTTATAGCTGAGAATGCATCCACTGTGTGTGGCGGCTTCTAGAACATGCATGGGTATTTCTTTTACGTGATCTTTGTATTTACATGAGGCCGTGAAGAAACCTTTACACGCAAGGGGTGTCTTGCAGCCATATGGAAATATGAGCGCTCGGGCTGGCTGCAGGCGTGGTGCGTTTGGCATGTTGTTATATACCTCTTTACTGACTACGTTGACCGTGGCTCCCGTGTCCACCAGAAATTCAGCAGCCACCTTGTTGACTTGTATTATGAGAGTGGGGCTATTTTCTTTCACAGTGGGGTTCCCGAGTGCATATAAATAGCCTTTCACCCTTGGTTCTCCTTTTCGTGGTCTCAGTTCATTCCTAGGATTGTCCTCTGAAGAGGCGCTGGAGACACTGTCCGATTGTTATTGTTCCACCAAACACCTGACATATCTCCTAGGGCGCCTTCTTCGCCCTGAGGATGCAGATTTGTTGTCTCTCCAATCCTGTGATGACCTTGCTTGTCTTCGGTCTGTTGGTTCTTCACGACTCCTATGGCGTGTCGACTCGGTTTTGTTGTGTGAGTCGCGACTGGGACTTGGAGGTCTTGGCTCTCTTTCTGGTCTGGATCTTCTATTTCTTCCACTTCCTCGCATTTTACTGTGATATATGAAACATACAGCCTTATAATGATTTTCTCCCCACATGCAGAGCAGATTTGACCCATGGCAGGGCATGTGCCTTCATGTGGGTATTCATGCCCGCAACGATAGCAAAATGGATCTGTGTTCCCTTTTGGGGTGTTCTCCAGTTTATGTAGACTCTCATGTTTCCCATGGGTGATGGTGATGCCATCAAGACCTTCCACCTGTGCTGTTAGGGCTGCCTCTGATCAGGCTAGTCGTAGAATCTCTTCAAAATTACGTGGTTTTTGCAATAGTCTTTTCCTGAAGTCAGCACTTTCACATCCTACTATGATTTGCGAGCAAAGTGCTTCCTCATTTGAATACTTGTTGAAGTCACAGTGTTTCATTTTTACTCTTAGTCTCATCACGAACGCGTCCATTGTCTCGCCTTTCACTTTTTTCGTGGTGTGAAAGATGTGCCGTTCATAGTCCACATTGGTGTGTGGTGTGAAATAGTCAGTGAGAGTCGTTTTTAAGCTGGTGTAGGTGTCTATGGTATCTTCAGGAATTTCATCTAGAATGTCTCTTACGTTAGACCCTATGGCATGAGTGAGCAAACTGTGTTTCCTTTCATCTTCCAGAGGGCCCACTGCTTTGAGGCATACTTCAAAGTCCCTCAACCATTTCTTCCAACTGGGCCCCAATGTAAGAGTGTCACTGAGGTCAAAATTGTGGGGCAGTTGTGAGATTAGGCTGTCCGTCATACTTGTGCGAGTTACCCGGACAGGTGTTGGTTGTACAGTAAGTGAATCCTCTGATAAATCATCCAGCATGACACAGTTTTATACTCGTTCACTTACTGATTGTCGCAGTAGGTGGCAGCAATCAGGTCCCTCCTCAGTATCTGGTTCTCGTTGTTCTTGTGTGTGGTGTTTGCCAAAGTACACAAATCTTTCTTGGTTCACTATGAATATGCAGATTCGCTGCTTGTGCCGTTGGTTTGTCTTTGTTAAAGGAGACGTGGGGAGCCAATGTGCTCCACCCACATGCGTTGCCGCCAGTAGCGGGATTCCATTTGCATGTGGGGAGCCGATGCGCTCCACCCACTTAGACCACAACTTTCTTGGCGGGAAATGCTGTGAGGAGCCGATGCGCTCCACTCACGTGTGTCCGACTCTGGCGAGTAGTATGGGGAATGACGTGGGGCGTCCTCCTTCTACCCCCGGGCCCAAGCATCGTTGAAGGGATGACCCGCTCCCACTGCAGGGAGCCGACGCGCTCCACCTGCCGGGTGTTTCGTTGCCGTTGCAGGGAGCCGACGCGCTCCACCTGCCGGGTGTTTCGTTGCCGTTGGCGGGTACGTGCGGTACCCCGCCCGGAATCCTAATGAGGATTGTGGCTGGCAGGGAGTCTTCTCACTCCCACCTGCCTTACCTTCACTGATGCGTCTTGGCAGGGCCGTAGCCTGCTGCTCTTCCGGTACTTGATGTCTCCGAGCGCGAAAACGCCGGGATGCGTGGCTGTGTTGGCGGTGGTTCTTCCGCCTCGTCGCCAATGTAAAGAGGTGGATCGGTCTCACACAGGATCATGCACTCGTATCGATGTGCTTCTCCAAAGAAAAGGACAGACACTTCTGCGGTTCGATCAACACGTCTTTATTCAACAACAGCTACTCAGGGACTGCCTGAGTGAACGTACTTCCCGTCCCTCCCCTTTCCGTTGCCCCGTGTCCTTTCCCACGTGACAAGGGAGCAAATGACAACATCACAGTGAGCAAACTGAGATACGAACCGAGAAACAGTCCATTATCATTTAACTACCTGGTCCAGTGTGAAACATATCCGCAAAAAGATTCAGTGTAAACTGATGATGTTACTAGATTTTTTATAGTTGGCTGCTATTTAAAGCACATTTCCCAAAATCATGAGCTACAATTACACAGCTTTTAAATGCTGCTCTGAAGGTCACAAATGCACACGAGTTCATGAATTCTTAGAGTTTCACTGAAGCATAAGCCAATATCCATCGATCACTGAGCAGATGAAAAAACATTTACAAGGCAGTTTGATTCACTTGGTGTGCATTTGGAACCCCTGGTGGAACAACAGCAGCAGATGGTGCTAATCTTGAGCACTGAGGCCATCACACCGCCCCTTGCGCCACCTGACTTGTTATACGCCGCCCACCCCTCTCATCCCCCCTACCCGGTACAGCTGTACCCTTCCTCTGTACCCCTCTGCAGCTCCACATCCACTGTATTTCTGTTCTGTTGTTACCTCCTAAAAGCGCTGCGTTATGCATCTGTACTGTTGTATATCTCTGTAAAGCGCTCTGTTGTGTGTCTGTATTGTTGTATCCCTCTGTAAAGCGCTCCATTGCGTCTCCAAGCTAGGCCTGCGCTCAATAAATAGCATAATAATAATAATAAGTATTGAGCTACAGCAAAGGGAATTCAGTGCTGCTCCGGGGTAAAAATGCTCAAACTCAATTCTGTGTCTTGGTTGGAAAAACGCCACAAGGAAAACAGTGTCATGAAGAATATTCTGTTGTTAAAATGTACACCCACTATTGAATTGGGTAAAAATAACACCCAATATGGCCCTATATACAATGCAATATTATTATTAAAAAAGAAGGGCTACTCTGGGGAGGAGCCAAGATGGTGGCAGGAGTGGCTGCGCTTTCCCAGATCTCCACGTGGTAAGCGACCTTTGATCCCACAGACCCCTGACGTAGCTGCGCTGTGAAGCAGAATGCCAGTACGAGTCAAAATGTGCTACCGTTCACAGATAACATAGGCAAGGATGTCGGCAGGATCTTCTCTCTGAAGAAAAGGTGCAGGCCTGGAAGACCGACACTGGGACGGGGATGCCTGAAGAACACAGCAGCTGTGATCCCAGTGCAGCGACAAGAACTGGAATGTATCTCCCTGAAACGCGGACCTGCTGTGACAGCCCAACAGACGCCTCAAAGGGGTGAGGTGGGTTAGTCAGCAGGGTGGCAGGGGAAGTAAAAGAGGCCACTGAACGCCAGGTGCAAATGGGAGGCGATTTCCATGGCCCCTTACCAGGCCACCTTTGTGGTTGCCGGAGAGAGCCAGGCGAGGGCACGCACATTAACTGGATGGGCCTGTGGCATCCCTGCCACACATACACAAGCCCAGCTCTTAGACAGTGATATTCAGATCTTCCATGGCCTTTCACAAATAAATGTGCCTAAGAAAAGGGACCTGGTGGCGCATTGCAGAGGAACAATGAAAAATAAGATTGTGAGGGTGTTTCCCATTTGCCACGACGTTTGGCATCAGGGAGACGGGTCACGTCATTAGGACTCTTGACGTCTTAGTTTGGACGAGGGTGACCAATCCTCTAGACCTTCCAAGAACCGCCATGAACTAAACCCATAGAGGTGACACCACTCCAAAGCATGCCAAATGAAAAGGTATGGAGGAAGGCTTAGGAATGGAGGGGAGCATGTGCAGCACTGATTCAGCCTCAAGGAGTGGAGCTAGAGAAGAGGCTTCAATTTTGCAGAGCTTCTATGTTGTGGCCCGTACCATGGTTACCAAGAGATTTTGATTGCTCCTACTAAGTCTGCGTTTAGCAGCGCCCTGATGGGAATGTATTTTTGTGACGTATCCACAACTTACAGGAAACGTTTTCTCACAGCCCACGCCAGGCTGTATTTGTTGTTTGTTGAAACGTTTTAGGTTGAGTGGGATATTTGGGAGGGATGGCTGTGCACCAGAGGTTGACTTTACTTACTCACTGAATGGATTTCTAACCAGGCTATTTCTGTTTTTTTGGACTGAGCTATGCGTTTTGTGATTTTTTTTTAAATTACGGGCAGGAGGGGAAGGCTGGCAGGAGCAACAATGAAGGCATGAGGGAGTTCAACATCATTTCTTCGGAGATAGCAGAAAGGAGATCTAGGTTGCAAGAAGGGATTTGTGAGGATGGGCATGATCAATACAGAAGTACGCATGGGGGCACTGAAACTTTAAGGTTTTATCCTTAAATGTGAAAGTACTTAACGCTGTAGGAAAACGATCCAATTTGTGGAAACAGAAAGCAAATGGACTATCACGGTGGCTTAACTGTAGGAAGAGGCACATCTTAGACTGATGAAACACAACGCTTACATTACACAATAACCTTCATTAGCAATTAGCTGTTCAAGTAGCTCCTACCTGCGCCCTTTCCTTGAATCAGCTACCTTGCTTGTCCTGTCTTTAATGGTCGTTCCTTGCGTGTAATTGTCCGCCCTGATGCCCATGGGCTACCGGCGCAATGTAAATAAATAAATAATTTGCAAAAGGGCAGGGGTGGCAGTACTGATACGCAGAAGTACCCACTTCATAGCCTCAGAAGCACAGTATTGTCCTTGATGATCTGATAAGCAAGCAGAAGTTGACAATAGCCTCTGTCTATACACCCAACAACAGGCAGGTTTCTGGAGGTCTTCAAAAGTTCAGGGTGGCAGACCATGTGATAGTTAGTGTATTTAATAGGGTAATTGACGAGTCTTTTGGCATAACTGCCCACTAAGGTAACGAAAGAAATGTCAGAGAAACTAAGGTCCAGCTTTGTGGATCCTGGGTCAGTCGAGTACTGGAAAAGCTTGCACCTGGATGCTAGGAATTAGGCTTTTCCTTCCCTTGTGCGCTCCATGACTGGGTTTCCGCATGTCTCATGAAGACTCTTCAGAGCACTGAGATAGCTGTCAGTATGTTGTCTGACCACACACTGTGACATTTCATCTTCTGCCAATGTCGACAGGTACAGTGGCCAAAGGGATGGCGAAGGGAGGACTCTACTCCTAAGTACTTGACCCATGAAATGAGATGGAAGTTCACATTAGAGGCTTATTAGATTATTTCCCCAGTAACACATTACAAAGTATTTCTGAGATACTTTAAAGGGACAATCTGGATTCCATCTAACAGTGCTAACAGCAGAGGCCCAAGGATTGGCTAACCTTTCAGGGCAGAAACTGCTGCAGAAACTTAGAGAACTTGAATGGTAACATAATGGAGCTCCCTCGAGAAAAGCACCTCAGAATTAACCACTGCTCGGGGTCGTATCATTACCCTCCAAATGAACAAAGTGTAGTAGGTTCCTTCTGTTTGTGAATTAGCAAGAGGGGGAATAAGGATGGAACGTTTCTGGCTCAAGGTTTGAAGAGCCATCAAGGTAAGACTTTTACTGCAGTCATGCGAAAGAGAGAGAGCAATATGGTAGGCACAGAAAAGGGTACAGGGGAAGAATGTATAGCTTTCACCAAGATGTATATAAGGAAGATAAGGTGTCCCGTCTGAGCCATAGAGTTACCTTGCGGCAATGCCTCTCACAAAGACATTAGAAAACAAGAAGAAGCAGATTTTACCAGCAATAAAAAGATTTCGATTAATCACTAACTTTTTTCGGCCTTGGGGCCATAAAAGTACATCCTAACACAGACACATACAAATAATAATTAACAAAACTCTTAACGGAGCATCCTTCCATGGGCTACAAAACAGTCACAAGAACCCCATGTCGCAGCAATTGGCCGGCACACCATATATCAATGAGTTCGAGGCATCATGCAGTGCATAATCCCCTACTCAATGGAATTTACCCAAAATCGTTTCCCCCAATGACACTACATTTGCGCGGGTGAGCACAGAGTAATGTGACCTAATTTCAGCGGGGTAATCCTAATTGTATTGGGGGCTGTGGCTGAATTTCAATCATGCTGTTGGGTAATGTGCAGCATCTCGTCTCAGTGTCCAATATCCCATTGGCCACTCTCAGGTCCATAAAGTCAACCCGTAAACAATCAAAGGTGCTCTCACCTTGATAATGCAACATGGTACAATTTAAAATATCCTCATGGTTCACAAATCGGTAGCCACACACTTCACAAAGCCAGTGGGTGCATCATTTAGTCATAAGTGCTTCCCTGGTCTCGAGACAATTGGGTGCTACTTTGGGAACCTTGTGTAGGAATACTGACCCCCCACCTTTGCGACTCACTCTCACCCTGTTGGTTTTCCTGCCCCGCCCTGGCTGTGATCTACAAACCGAGGGGCAAGTGTTGTTGGATGCAGGATTTAATGATGTCAACCCCACCGGCTAGCCTTACAACCGTGGACCTAACACTAAATGTACAGTCTGCCCACCGAGCAGTGAGCTGGGGGCAGATCACACTGCGTGGTGTGGGGTACATTTACCAGCCCCAACAGAAATCCCCTACAACAAAAACTGCATTTCCGCAGTCACCAAAAAATAGCTGTGCTTTTGTCTGCTAAGCACATGGGGTGGCAAGCTTTAAACACTGCCCCTACAAAGAATGGCTGCATTTGCTTCTTTCATCTAAATCAAGCAGAAAATGACCTATGCTCAGAAAGGCATCCCATTTGGCTATTCTGTAATGCTGAATACTAAAGCTGCACACATGACATCCGAGACGGCTTTGCAATGTACTCTTGATTTCATTTTAAAACATCACAACGTTGTTCCCTTCATGGAAACCCATCCTGGCATGTTTTACTTCTGCTGAGTAGCAAGAAGTGAGGCAAAACATTTCCAGAGCAGCTGATCTACTGGGAAATCACTTTAAAGGCAAAGAATTCAGATTGCCCTTTAAATAGGGCTAGTGTTTTCATCTGCTATTAATCATTGTGCACAAACCGCAGTAAATGAGAGAAAGAACGCAGTGCTTCTTTTTCTTATGTCAATTTCAAAGAGATGCTTGGCAGTACATCTCTATATGTCCAGAAACTAATTGTCTCTATAAAAGCCCACCAGAAGGCTAATTGTGTGCTGAAAAAACAAAACGCACTGGTAAACCCAAAATGAACTGAAATAAACACACGTGTGAATTTTCGCTTCTGACAAGCAGGAAACATTTCTTTTAAAATTAGATGTCAAATATTTCACTGTTGCTCGCACAAGAAATATTATTGTAGTTGGAGGTGGGGGGGTACAAAGCCATGTACATTATGTCTTTCCCCCCCACAAAGACTTCAAGCAGCCTGGCTGAGGCCAGGAATTCCTGTCAAACCACTTTAGCAGAAATACTAATTTCGCACCTCCCAACAAATTGATACTGCCAGGGCATGTGCTCTGTTCCCATGGACCTGAAGTGTGATAATTACAGGCTATTCCAGATTTCCAGGCAGAACTGCTCTCAAGGACAAAGGATGGAGGGAAGCCCTGTGTTTGGCCTCAGAAGTGTGCGTTCCTCTACATTCAAACTGGTGGAATTCAAAGGGGGAGTCATGGCAACTCTTGTGCAAGCTAACATGGGGGAAGACAGTTGGGCTGGGGGTTGGAAAGACCACCCACATTTGGGAAAAATCCAGCCCATTTGATTTGAAGACCTTTTCATATTAAGGAATTTTTCTCTGCAACCTAAATAAGCAACAATTCGATATTATGCCAGTATTTCAGGTGATTTTTGGACAAGTAAAATAAGACTATGGCCCTCATTACGACCCAGGCGGTAAGTTACCGCCTGGGCCGTGACTTTACCACCATGGCGTAAACTATGTTTACGCCATGGTGGTTGGCGGATTTACCGCCCCATTCCGACCTTGGCGGGGCAGTAAGTCCCCAATCCCCATTTACCCTTCCCCATTCCCATTTTTGCCCCATAGGGCATAATGGGAGTGGGGAAGGCGTTAATTACGCCACCGTAAATTACGGTGGCGTAATTAACTCCATGGTCCCTTAGCGCCATGGATTTTAACACCTGCTAAAAGCAGGTGTTAAGTCCGCCATGGCGCTAAGGGACCTCGTACTCAGGCGGTAAGGGTCGGCGCTGTTTACGGCGCCGTAAACCCCTTACCGCCTGAGTTGTAATGAGGGCCAATGTGTGTCTTCCTGGCATGTGGTGGAATGGAATGGCAGTATAAATGTATTTCTGTGTGAATCATAAATGGCGCAGACATGAAACTTGAGGAAAATATGCCAAATGCTAGTATGCAGATATGTAGCCATTTGCAGAATTTTAGGTGTTTTGTTCCTCCCAAAAACAGCGAAATTGTGCCCAAGGGCGAAGCAACATCGCACATAACTAGCATTTAAACCGGCATATTCCTTGTGAAAAATGGGATCTGCCTATCTGATTTTCATAATGGTGACTAGTGTAAATATGAAGTTCTTGGGCCAGAACTAATCTTTGTGAAAAATAGGCTTGTGAGACAAATGGAGTCATAAAATGCACACACTTTAACTGATGTCACTTCCTTGGACCAATCAGCTCAAAGGGAGAAGGTGACATTAATAGCATGGCTTATCCTGTTCAACAGGTATGTCCAGGATACTTCTGCCCATATAGTTAAATTCTGTGATATCACGCTGGCTATTTAAAGAGGTAGACAGGGAGGCACAGGGATTCAACATTCAAAGCTCACCCTGAACCGTTCCAACACTCAAGACTCAAGGCCAGAGGTAGCTGACCCAGATCCAGGCAGAACCACCTATCCAGAAAAACATTCATCCCAATAATTCAGGGAGAAAGGAGGAAAGGCAACTGATCCCTTTAGGAGAATCCAGTGACCAGACCTTTTTGCCCAGCTGACCCATCCCGCTGTCCACAGTAACCAGACATTGCCCAGCTGTTCCCAACAAGGAGAGCCCAGCGGATCCAGTACCCCAATCTCTTGACTCTACTGCCCGGGACCAGATCCTAGGCCCTGCTGTCAAGAGGCATTGCTGGCTGTCCAAATTGCCCAACTCAAGAGTACCTTGTAAGTATCACATCACCCAGTACCCAAAACTGCATATCCTGCTATTTTAGCTTGCATCTTTTTCAGATTCTAAAAAAACCCTAGTCATATTTCCAAAGTGCCAATATCCTCTGTTCACCCTTTCCCTTAGGAGAATCAGTTTCGTCCATATCTGTTAGCGTAATTCTTTTCTAATCATGTCAGTTATCTATGTAAGTCCTTAGTACCATTTTTCAGATAAATTAATTAATTCCCCTATGAGGAGGTACGCGTTGCGAGCTGGTTAAAATTGCAAATTAATCCCCTTGCATGCAGTGTCTTTCTTGAATAAGCACGCCAATTAAAATATAGTCTCAGTAGAACCTGTCATTGTACAATCGAAAACCAAAGTTGCCCATGTTCTGTGTTTTTCTCTAAAAAAATGATTGCCTTTTTCCCATAAAACCCCTATCATCATCCCATAAGAGTATCCCCTTTCCCTTAGTATCCTAACTGTTCTGTACCTTTGTTCTCCATCACAAAAACAATTTCCAATTTTAATTGCTAAGCCCATTTCCTTAGCTGTTCGCTAGTTTAAAGCACGAGTGAAAAAGGAAATTGCAATTCTGGCGCGTGTGATTTTTGTTGCATTGTTTTCCTTCCAAAAGTGATTTTCTCACCTGTGTTCAGGTTTCTTTAGTTCCCTGCCCATTAGCTTGTAAGCTTCCTTGCTCTTTAGTACAGCACACACATTTCTGTCTGATCTATCTGACTGCAAATGTAGGCTGACCTCAGAGTAACAAGTGCAATCCGCGTATGCTACTTTGCTCAATTTTAAGGTTTTCATGGTCTTCTTTGACCTCCCATTCTTGGGTGGTATGGCGAATTTTAAAAACGATTTTTCACTCTTATTTCTGACTCCTTGCCACTACATTCCTTCCACACAGAACTTCGTCAGCAGGTGTTTGGGGGAAGTGTTGCAGGGGGAGTGCAGTACATAAGTGCCATCTATGAGTGTGACAAAAAGGGATCCTGATTCCATTCATGTTTAAAGTTTATATATGTCAGAAAGTTAAATTAATTGTATTCTAACATTTTTCTGTATATTATCACCACACGGGTGATTGCTGCCCTAAACATTTGTTTTGCTCTGATTTTTCATTTGAATTTTTAAAATAAATAAATATTTCATTGTTACAAACCATCATGGCTCATGGTCCATTGCGACACAAGGTATTTGTCGAAGTGGATGTGAGACGGGTTGGGTGCCTTCTCAAAAAAGGACCCAGGGTTCAAAGAAAAATAAAAGGGTGTGTTTTATTGTGCGCCACCTTCAGTGTCAGTGTTAGAATTCTCTGTCTGGAGTGTGCCATGTCTTAGAATCCGTTACACAGTGGGGGCTTGTTTTCACTGATTGAGATAAGTGTTTCCACCCATGACAGCTTAACACAGCAGGCAAACCCAGAAAAGGTAGTGATAGTTTTTGTGGTTAGAAAACTGTGTTGTACTGTAAAAGCGCCTTCCCAAAACTTAGACCCGAAGTATCAGGCCTGTGTGTAAAAATAAAGTAAAAGTAACCCTGAACTAGACAAAAGCAGAGTACAGCTTTGTCCTTGGATAAATAATTTAATAAAGAAAGAACACTTTTCATAATGAGCACCGTTGAGATGAACATGGCTAGGCAGAACCTTCTTTCCAAACTATTCATTAGAGGGGAATGGGCAGAGCAAGATCAGAAGGACGGGCTATTAGACATGATGCAACATGTCACCTCCATAAACATGGATGTGTGGCGGGACAGTGGCCTATTGCATCAAATCCTGAATGAGTTTTATATGACTCAGAGTATCAATGAGGAGCAGCTTAACTTGGTCAAACTTGCTGCGTACATATATTTCCACCTGATAGTCATAGAAGAAAAGTATCAAGAAAGTGCAACCTTTTAGCAAAACCAGTCTGAGCTCTTAAACCAAATCCAGAGTGAATTAAAACAGGTAGAAGAAAAATTGCAAAAGAGACAGAATTCTGAGGTAGAATTTGAACACCACAGCAAACAGTTAAAAGATGAGTTGGCAGTACAGCAACAAACCAATGCAGAACAAGAGGCTCAACTAGCTACCTTAAAAGAAAAGTCTCAAAAAAAGGTTGATTCCCTGAAAGAGAGTCAGGAAAAGTTAAAGCAACAAATACAATACAATAGACTCTGCTTAGAGTACATGGACACTCTCCAAAAACAGATTGAGAAATTGGACAATGAGAATAGAAAGTTAATCATTAAAGAGGTCCATTCCCAAACAGAATTTGACCAGGAATGCCAGAAGTTAGGAGCGATAAGACAACAGAGGGATAACCTCAATTAACAGATTAGCTCTGTGTATCAGGGAAAGGATGCCCTAGGCAGGAAGTGTGCAAATTAAAGACAGGACTGGAGAGAAGGGAGTCAGACCTTCAGGAACTGATTGACCTAAAAACTGAACATGAAAACTTAATGGTGCACACAAGACAAGTAGAAGGTGATCTAGAAGAGACCACCCAGGCTAAAAATGTGCAAAGTCAGGAGATGTATCTCCCTGCAACAAAAATGGTCTCAGTGTTCCCAGGCAATACAGGCAGCACAAAAAGACAATGAGGCCCTCTGTGGTGAAAACAGGGGACTCCAGAGCCAGGGGGCAGACCAAGAGAAGGTAAGAGAGGCCAGTCATCCCTGATAGCTGAGCAAAAGGCTCAGGCCTTTGCCTACCGTCAGGAGATAGGGGCTGAGAGGAAGAAACTTGAGCTATTAGAAAAAGAGTCTACTAGGCTGAATCAAAACTTGATGGACCCCAAACAAGTAGAGAGAGACAGGGAAACACCTGATCACAGTATAATACCCTCTGCACCAAGGGCCTCAACCCCATTTACCCCTTTGAATACCCAAGGCACTGCTGACTTCATGTCCACTGGTTCACAAGAACTGGGAACCATGAGGCAGCCAGACTCTGGTAGGTCCAGCAACATTGAGCAGGCAAGCCACCGTCCATCAGAAATTGATAGACAGGCATCCCTATACAGATTCAAAAACATTATTCCCAATATATCTGACCAGGAAGATTCCTATGATGAGAAAATCAGGGAGCTAGACCTGCAGAAACATCACCTACAAAGGGACCATTTGGATCGCTTTGCAGAAAGAAAACATTAATTGAGGCCCCAAAAGAGTATTCTAAAAACCTCCACCCAATCAGGGCAGTGGGGGTGGGATTCTCCACCAACTCTGGAAGCAGGGAGGAGTTAGAAGACTACTCTCCTGTGCGAAAGAGGGAGTCCAAGGGGAGGGACCCAGAGAGCCCAAAGTACAAAAGGGGAGAAGGAACTAGGCCCCACCATTCTGGGAGGAACTCACAAGCTAAAAGAATTAGGGAGTGCCTAGAAGATAAAGAGGGGACCTCATATAGCAGCAGCTCTGAGTCGGAGGGCGAATGGACTAAGGTGAAGTGGAAAAAGAAGGCTAATAAACAAAAGAGAGCTCTGGTGAAGGACCCCATTAAACAGATTAAAGATATTAGGAGTATATGTATTTTGTATTTATAAAATTTTCATATAGCGCTTTACGCCAAAGCGCTTTACAAGAGGACAATAAAGAATACAACAAGCATTACATAACAACATGTGAATCAAGTACTAGAAAACAAACAGTATATGGAACAATTTACATGAGTGATATGGTTTTAACATGAGTGGTGTAGGACATAGTGAGAGAAGCAGCAAAAAGGTGTTACGATGTGGTGTAGGACCGAAATGAGAGAGGCACCAGAAGATGTTAGGGTGGTGATTGGAGGAGATAGGATTTTAGAGAAGTGCGGAAGGAGGAGTAGAAGGAGATAGAGTGGATAGGGAGAAGGAGACGGTTCCAGTGGAAAGGAGCAAGTAGTTGGAAGGAGCGGAAGCAGGATGGGGCACATGGTGGAGGAAGAAGAGTGAGTAGGAAAGAACTCTGAGAAAGAGCTCCTAGCAATCAAAAGCGCACTGTGTGAATGGCAACATTACTTACTAGGAGCAAAACACACCATGACAATAATAACAGATCATAGGAACTTGCAATACTTATGCTCAGCAAAAGCTCAGTCTTCTAGGCAGCTCCGTTGGGCCCTATCCTTTATGGAATACGACTTTGTAATCACCTACCACCGCAGAGTTAAGAATGGGAAAGCAGATGCGTTATCCTGCATTGGCACAGGAAAGGAAGTCTACAATGCCCCTAACCGGGTGGAGATCATACCCAGCCATACAATTCTCGGCCTATGCATTGGCCCATCTCCGTTAAATATTCTGCAGGAAACAATAAAAGAAAATGTGTCTGAAGACCACCTACTGGCTTGGGACACGAAGGGAGATCAGTTCACCATTCACGACAAACTACCATACTACCAAAAACGCCTCTACATTCCAACTAAGGATCTTCAACAAGCAATCATATCAGACTACCATGACTCGCTGTTAGAAGCACATCCGGGTATAGCCAAAACCATGAAGAAAGTAACCAAATCTTATGGGTGGCCAACTTGGTGAGAAGATATTGCCACCTACATAGGCACCTGTGAGGTGTGTGCACAATACAAAACATCCAGGCAAAAACCAGCCGCCTCCTTCAGCCAATCACCATTCCGCCAGCGTCCTGGCACACAGTATCAATGGACTTCGTCACTGATCTACCTCCTAACTCAGGTTATGATACCATCCTCATAGTAGTGGACCTCTTCTCCAAAATGGCCCATTTCATAGCTCTAAAGGGTATTCCCTCAGCTCAGACACAGGCGAAGGTTTTTCTAGACCAAATCGTCATGTTACATGGATTCCCTACCATAATCGTTTCTGACAGAGGCAGCCAAATTGTATCTAGATTTTGGAAAAAATGTTGTGCCCTGCAAGAGTAGAAGTCTGTCTGTCTTCTAGTCGCCACCCTCAAACAGACGGCCAAACCGAGCGCACAAACCAGACCATGGAACAGTATTTGCATTGCCTATTACACCAAACAAGCCAAAGCTGGACAGAAATTCTATGGATGGCAGAGTATGGCTACAACAACTCAACACATTCATCAACCCAAGCAACACCCTTCTTTACTATATATGGTCGAAACCCCAGAACATCGGTCTACGATCTGCCAGAAAAAATTGAAATGCCTGCAGTAAAGAATCTACATGGCAGCATCATGAAAACAGCTAGAGAAGCCAACAGGAACCTACAGCAAGCCAGAGAAACACAGAAAAGAAACGCTGATCGCCATCGACGTTAAGCCCCAGATTATCAAGTGGGAGACTCGGTCTGGCTGGCAACTAGACACATTGCTTTAAAGGGTCCCAAGAAATGTCAGCCTAGATACATCGGCCCGTATACAATAGAAAAAGTAATTGATCCAGCAGCCATGAGACTGGTGTTACCTCAACATATGCGTATACATCCCGTATTTCACGTGTCACTATTAAAACCAGCACACCCAGGAACCCGAACTTCCACACCTCCCGCACCCATACAAGTGGGTGAAGAAGCACCAAAATATGAAGTAAAGAACATATTAGATTCCAAACAAGTATGAAAGAGCCTGTATTATTTGATTGACTGGAAGGGGTACGGACCCCAGGAAAGCTCATGGGAACCCAGCACGCACGTGCATGCCCCTGATTGGTGCGGAAATTCCATCGGGACCATCCTGAGAAACCAAAGCCCTCATACACACCATTGGAAGGGGTCTTGAGGGGGAAAACTGTGATGGGTATCAGGCAGGTAGTTGGAGCAAGCAGGGTGGAGGCTTTGCAGGCCTGGCATAGGCACCTAAAAAACCCATAACAAATCCCTCCTTTCATTCCTTCCTAGTGTTTGTAGTAGCTTCCTGTTGACCACTTCCTGTTGCCAAACAGGAAGTGCATGATAACTCATGAGCTCTCTAGTGTTTGGGTGTGGCTGGCTATATAAACCACACCCAAGATTCTTCCAGTGCTTTGTGTTGCTTACTGTGAGCTGTATCAACAACACACTTGCCGTGCTCTGGAACAGCCAGCATCTGCTTACCTGCTCCGCATCATCCTGCTTCTCTGCTTCTACTTATCTGCTCCAGATCATCCTGCTTCTGCTTACCTGCTCCGGATCATCCTACTTCTGCTTACCCGCTCTGGATCATTCAGCTTCAGCTTACCTGGTTCCTACTCCACGCCGCAGCTATCTCCAGTCAAGAGGGGATTTCTACACCGGCACCTGTAAGAACAAAGAAGAACAGCGTTAACACGCGCACATCAGTAATGCTGCGCATACTCACCAAATCTTCCCGTGACGCTGGAATCCAGGTTAGTTGCACGAGCGCACAAACCCCTGTAAGAAAGAAGAGACATTATTCATTGCGCTCGCTCCAATAACGTGGACACTTATTTCACTGCGCGCTCTCTCTCTCTCTATGTAGTGGATACTTACCAAAAGCCTCCGTGCAAACTTACCTAACCACCAAGTCTCCAGTAGCACTGAACCTGGACTCGAGGCGCTAATACCACATAATTTCTCCTGCAAGGGAAAGGGAGAGACATTACCAGGTGCACTCGAATTGAAGGCGCTGCACAAACCCAGCAGCAGCTAGCTTCTACAAGCAACGCTACTGACCCACAAAAAATACTGGCAAACAAAGACAATATGGACAATTTTGGACACTCAACATTCTCCACGCAACGTTCACTTGTGGGAAGGACTTTCTAGCCAGTGAAGAAACTGGCGCCTTGAACTCTTGGCCTCGCTGTGAAGGCATAAAACAGCGTTTGGCATCTGAACTCAGCCTACAGACATTGGCACCAATCACATGATAGAATTGCGCCTCTGCAAATGCAGGAAGCAGTGCACACCCTACTAAAAATCAAGGTAAGCCCATGGTGGGACATCACAGCACACAGTAAAGAGAAGCGGAGGGCCCAGGGGAATCGGGTGAATTCAGGTCTGAGTGTACACCTTGTATTTGACAGGTATTCCTCCGGGTGAAACGGGAAGTGAAGACTCGGAGTCAAGGGAGGCTCGTCCATCGCTCCAGCAGAGACACAGGTGAGTGTGACAAGAAGGTAGGAGTTCAGAATGGATAGGAGAGGAGAGTTGGGAGGATTGGAGGAGAAATGGAGATTAAAGTTGCCTAGCATGATTTGTGGGGTGGGACTGGGGAGATGAGGCTGAGGAGGTAATCGATGTCCTTGTAGAAAGATCCAAGGGGGCCAGGAGGACGGTAAATAATGCAGAAAGAAATGGCATGCAGATAATTAAAGATTTTATACATGAATTCAAAAGAGGGGAGGACTGGAAGAGAAGTGGAACAAGGAGAAGAGATAAAGTTAGGGTGAAAAAGAAGTCCTATGCCACCTCCTGCACCTGGGGAACGAGGGACATGGGCGAAAGAGGATGAAGAAGAAGTGAGAGATGCAGGAACAGAAGTATTTTGGGGGGATCCAAGTTTCAGTGATACAGAGAAAGTGGAGGTTGAGGCGTAAGAATAAGTCAAGGACAGCAGTGGTTTTATTGCAGATTGATCTAGTGTTCCAGAGGGTGACGTCGATGGAGTTTGAAGTGCTAGTAATTTGTGGGTAGACGAGGTTGTGACCTCTGATTGAGGTGTTAGGGTGTTGAGCAGGGTAGGGGTGGGTGGTGAAGGAAAGTTGAAAGAGGAGATGGTCATGATGACAAGGCAGAGAGTGTTGAGGGTGGGGAGGGCAGAGGAGCGAGGGGTGGGTAGGGTAAAGGTATGTGACTGACGGGAGGCACTAAAGGTACAATGCATTGCAAGGAGCACCAGTGACTGAGAGTTTAGTGGCAGTGAGGGTTGATCAGAGAGTTAAAGTGCTGAGTGAGTAAGGCTGAAAAGGCCAGAGGGAAGTGTCACAGAGTAGGGATAGCTTGTGGGAGGCAGTGAAGGACAATGTGGCGATGAGGACATGAGATGAGGAGGCTTCAGATAAGGAGAGGTGGGGTAGTACAGTAGTGGTAGTCCGACAAAGACAGCAATGGAGGTAGGAAACAGTGAGGTAGAAGTAATTAGGGGGTTAGAGGGGAGGGCCATAAAGGGTAAAATGAGGGAACCTTCAGTATTGGTAGAGATGTCCGGTGGACGGGCAATAGTTGCGCTGATACTGTCGGCCACTGCTGTGGAGCGTACAATGCATAAGGGTAGGACTCTGACATGCCTAAGGGTAGGTGTTTTATGACCTTGTACCACAAGAATGCCAAATATTCTGTCTGGGAGCATTTGGAGCTATATGAACTGATGATGAGCTCTTTCCACGTTAAAAATAATCAGAATTGCATACAATTTGCCACATGAACGTTTTCTCCAGAGTACTCCAGCTTCTTTGCTGAGCTGGAAGACCAAAATCATTCAAGGTGGTCCACCTACAATTTCAAAAAAAGGTAGCAGGCGCGCCTCTCCAGAAAGAACATGGCATGATAACCTGTTCTGAGATGAGAGTTTGCAGCACACGCTTTTTGCTCACTGTACCTTTCACAGATGGGAAATATCCATTTGCATATCAGTCTTTGTCCCGCCCACATGGGCAGTCCGGCACCGAAATGCTATGGCAATTCCTCTCTGAACAAGAGTACCAACAGCAACCCATACACGTGTTTCAGCCTTGTTGGGTCTCATCAGTGAGGTGAAGCTGCGCCTCTCTGAGCACAGTGAGCAGGGAGTCCACGGCTGGTTGCCCCCAGGTAATTTAGGGTGACCAACCCCAAGTTCCTTGCTAATATTTCAAAAAAAGGTAGCAGGCGCTCCTCTCCAGAAAGAACATGGCATGATAACCTGTTCCGAGATGAGAGTTTGCAGCACACGCTTTTTGCTCACTGTACCTTTCACAGATGGGAAATATCCATTTGCATATCAGTCTTTGTCCCGCCCACATGGGCAGTCCAGCACCGAAATGCTATGGCAATTCCTCTCTGAACAAGAGTACCAACAGCAACCCCATACACGTGTTTCAGCCTTGTTAGGCCTCATCAGTGAGGTGAAGCTGCGCCTCTCTGAGCACAGTGAGCAGGGAGTCCAAGTCTGGTTGCCCCCAGGTAACTTAGGGTGACCAACCCCAAGTTCCTTGCTAATATTTCAAAAAAAGGTAGCAGGCGCTCCTCTCCAGAAAGAACATGGCATGATAACCTGTTCCGAGATGAGAGTTTGCAGCACACGCTTTTTGCTCACTGTACCTACAAGGCAGCCATCATGAAGCACTTCTCCACACACAGAAACCCCCAGGAGGCCCGCAAGGCGGCCTACAATCTACATTGTGGAGAAGATCAGGCCCCAAGAGAATTTGTCCAGGAGCTAAAACGGGCATTTGCGCAAACTACTAGGCTGGTGCGCACGAATAGTAGGGAATTTATAAATACCTATTTTCATGCACTCCCAAAATATATTATGACACAGCTGGTAAAAGATTTCCATGATGACAGGACCCTGGACTGGGTAATAGAGCAGGCTACCCGGATCTACGAGGTCTAAAAACCTGTAGTAAACAAAAATCCAACCAAAAACTCCAAACTAACCAACACCCTCACTGCTGCCAAGGTGGCGGAGGTGAAGATTGCCCCCATTTTGAACCTAGAAATGGGGGAGCTAAAAATACACCTTCCCAAAACCAACCAAATCAGAGGCAAAGAAGACCCTCTGATCAATCACAAGCAGGAGGTAGTCAGGCAGGTTACTCCACCAATGTGCCCCCTAACTCTGCCAATTACATCAGCCCTAGGTACAAGGGAAACAGACCCATCTTGGGGTATGTGTGGACTCCCCCGGCCCAGGGGGGATCCAACCAGGTGAGTACTACCCCAGGAAACTCCCCTCATACCTTCCCTCAGGAGGGCAGTAACCTTCCAAATTCTGGGTTAAGCTTCTTCCCCCGGTACCTTCAAAACCCCAACATGCAGGACAACCTTCCTTACTCTCCCCATTTTCAAGAGTCCAGACCACCAAATCCAGGAGAGGGGAGGCCAAGGGTGGAGGGCTACCAGGGAACCTCCAGTAACCAGGTTACTCCGGGAGTAGGGATAGTTACCCTTTCCAAGAGCAACCCAGAGTTGATTCAAAACCCCTGTACCAGCCGGAGCGGGTGTCCCAACTGGAGCGCCAGGCACAGAACCTAACTCAGGATCTGAGTCACATGGTGAGGGCTCAGCAGAACCCTCAGATGAACATGGCGGGTCAGAATACCTCAAACCAAGGGTCTGACACCCCGGAACAATGACGGGGAGAGAACCCCGATAACCCACCGGTTCCAGTGGAGGAGGCACGGGAGGAAGGGGGGTGCAAATCCCTAGAGGAAGCTTCCTTCCTCACCCATGAAAAGCCCCTAGAGGCCCCGGAACCGGATCTAAAATCTCCTGCCCCTGAAAAACTGAAACCCAGGGAACAGAGGGTGGGTAGGAGAAACAAAGAGACCAAAAAGGCCCATTTTGTGGAGGAAGTCAGTGTCCTCCAGTTTGAAGGGGAAGAATCATTGGAGGATTCTGGGAAGAAAGTCTTCTCCTTCAGGGATGGAGGAATTCCTCCCAAAGAAAAATGTGTCCCAAGAGACCAGAACTTAGACTGGGTAGGTGTGGGGACCGGTTCAGAATCACCCATTCCTGAACCCCAGAATTGTCATCCAGTGAACATAATGATCACGGAAGGATCCACCCCACAAACTGGTTCTAGTGACTGCCATCAGGTAAAGGGGGACAGCACAGAGCTAAAGGGAAAAGGGGATTCTGAAAGCCCACATATTTTAGGATGCAAAACTTTCTTTACAGATTCCCAGGCTCCGACACAGAAAACTGCCCAAAACCCCACCGTGTCAGAGTCCAAAATAAAGAAATTGACTGGCCAACTTGCCCAAAATGCCCATTTCCTTTGCCCATTGGATGAGAAAGAAGGTAGATTCTATGCCCCCGTCCGAGTGCAAGGGTAATGTGCATTTTTAGCACTGGTGGACACCGGATCCCAAGTCACTCTTCTGTCCAAAAGGGCCTTTGAGGAGCTAAATTCAGGAAGGGGAAGAGACACCAGATCCCGCTCACCCCTCTTCATGGACAACTCCAGAACCTTGACGGGGACTACGGATCTGGAAATTAAAATTGGGCGACATAAGGTGAAATACCCAGTCATAGTCGTGACTCCAGAGGAAACCCCCTGTCTATTAGGGAATTACATCCTTCAGAGGCTGTCTCCGCTAATAGACTGTGTGAACAAAGTCCTCTGGACTCAGGCTAACTGGACAATAAAATTAAAACAAAGCATCAACTGTGTCAGTTTAAATGGCACATGCCACATGGCTGAACAAAAATCTGACCAAATTGAGTTCCATTTCCAAAACAATCAAATACCTGACATTACTGTAATTGCTGAAGGACAACACACTGGTAATGGGAACTCCTCTCCATTCCTGAAAATCAACCTTCCTTCCAGTTTCAAGTGGTATTCCACACTGGAAGGAAATACCTTGACATTTTATACCAATCCCCAATCTGAAAATCCAAGTTCTGAAGTCAAAAGTGATGAAAAACCAGCTCAAAGCCTGACGGATATTCAGAAAATAAGAGAACAGCTGTTCCTCCCTATTCAGTTAAATGAGGGACGGGAGCCTGTTCTCGCCAGAGTGTGCCTGAATAATGGAAAAAGCTTCATCAGTGAAGCGTTGTTCAGGAAACTCCCAAAAGATCCAACCATTCCCACATTTAAATGGATGGATAAGTGGGAAATGGGCCTGGAAACTACCAATTCCAAACATCTCCTGCCTAGAAGGTGTATGCTAAAAATGTTCATGCCGTCCTATTTATAAAAGCATATAGTGGAAAAACCCAGTTACAGAAAGATCCAGCAACCAAAATCTCCTATTTTTGCCTAGATGTAAAACAAAGAAAGTCCAGGTAGGAGCGTTCTTTTGTATCGCACCAACACTATGGAATGCCTTGCCTTTATCTTTGCAAAGCTCCCTGTCCTTGAGCATGTTTAAAAAAGAGCTCAATACCTGGCTGTTCCGTTAGGTGCTCTTTCCTACCCCTCGGTTTCAGTGTTTTTTTTTCCATTGCCTGCCTTTTTTATCGGTCCTGGAATGATTCTTGTCCAGTTTGTCTTGTCTGCGCCTTCACAACTACAGGTTTATGGCTGTGCATTATAAATAAAGTAAAGTAAAGTAAAGTAAAGGTGATAAAAGCATAGATCATAATTGTTGGGTTGTGCGAGATGTCCCTGCTGCATTCTATTTAGGCAGTGACATTCGCAATCGGTTTGCAATTAATTTGGACCTTATAAATTACAAGGCCTGGTCCCGACTGGCGGAAACCGTATGGGCTTTGATGATTCTGAAAAGGCATTTTGGTCAGTTCAATTGCTGCCGTATGCAGTCGAAGTTCAAATTGGAGAGGAGGTCACCATCCCAGGGCGGACCCGACAATTCCCACTTGACTTAAAAATTAAGAGAGGACAGAAACTTCAAAATCCAGATGCCTATGTACACCTCAATGTCCATCTTCAACAGCAGGGGTTGGGGTTAAACCCAAGAGCATCAATTAACGTAGAACACAACACCATTCCAATATTGGTGGATAACAGCGACCCTAGGAGTATCACTCTGGGCGCAGGCACCATTATTCGAATGGCGGTTGATGACCAGCATTTTTCCATGGACTTAGGAAATAAACTTAAAGGACCAATCCCCAATGACTGCTATGACTGTGACAATGACATACCACCAGAAAGGATCTTCACCCGGCAAGGGGGGGGGGAATTTCCTGGTGTACCCCTCCTGCCCTTACGGGGGAAGAGGTGACATGTGACATCAGGAAAGATGAGGTGATATTCCAGGTCCACAATGATTGGCTCTCTTACCCAAAACCCTCTGTCCAGGTCAACACCCTCACCAGAGACCTCTCCACACAGCTTGAGGAGGCCGCTGAGATCGCGAAACCCAAGGTCTTTCCAGGCTTCAGACAGATGGTTGAAGAACAGGTCAACCTCACTGATGCCTGTGAGACCAAGGAACAAAAGCAAAAGTTGAAACAGGTGTTTTTAGATTTTCAAGATATCTTTGCTGTGGACTCGTACGACTGTGGTCCCACCGAGATCCATACTACCTCAATTCCCACGGACCCTGGAATAACTCCTGTATTCGTGAAGCAATATCGCTTGCCTCTCGTGTCTATGGAGTCCCTCACAGAAATTATAAAAAACCTAGAGTCCTGTGGGATAATTTGTCCAGTCCAGGGTACCTTTAATAACCCCCTATTGGGGATTTTAAACCAAATGGCCAATGGAGACTTTGCGCAGACCTTAGCAAGCTGAACAAACGGGTTCACATGTCCCGATGGCCTCTTCCCTACATTGACCACGACTGGCCGAGATCCAGGTGTCAAAGGTGTACACCGCCATTGACCTGACCAATGGATACTGGACCGTGCCCGTCAGTAGGGAGGATCAGTACAAGCTGGCCTTTACCTTCGGGGGCAGTACACATGGGCCCTCATTACGACCCAGGCGGTAAGTTACTGCCTGGGTCGTACCCTTACCACCATGGCGTAAACTATGTTTACGCCATGGTGGTTGGTGGATTTACCGCCCCATTCCAAGGTGAGTGGGGCGGTAAATCCCCATTTCCCATTTTACCCTTCCCCATTCCCATTTTTGCCCCATAGGGCATAATGGGAATGGGGAAAGGCGATAATTACGCCACAGTAAATTACGGTGGCGTAATTAGCACCAAGGTCCCTTTGCGGCATGGGTTTTAACGCCTGCAAAAAGCAGGCGTTAAAATCACCATCCCGCAAAGGGACCTTGGAATCAGGCGTTAAGGGTTGGCGCCGTTTACGGCGCCGTAAACCCCTTAACGCCTGGGTCCTAATGAGGGCCATGGACCCGAACTCCCTTCGGATACATAAACTCCGGCAATGAATTCAACATCTTTCTACAAAAGGCCATGCTGACTTGGGTGAAAGGGGTAACCTGGCCTATGTGGATGATGTCCTCATTAAAAGCTCAACTGTGGTTGTACACATGGTGGAAATCTGCTGTGTTGTGACCCAGTTGAGGGTTGCTGAAGCAAAACTGTTCTTCCAGAAGGCACAGTGGTGTAGGACCCGTGTCAACTTCTTGGGACATGAAATCACCCCTGAGGATCTCTGTCCCTCAACGAAGTAAGTGGAAGCACTACTAAAACTAAAAGACCCCACAACTCTGCGTGAACTAAGAAGCCTTCTTGGACTAACTGATTACAGAAGGAAGTTCATTGAGGATTACGCAGAGGTCACAAGACCCTTGGTCCATCTGTTAAAGGGGGGGTCAAGTGGGAATGGGCTCCAGAACAAGCCGAGGCAGTAAAACAACTCAAAAGAAGTCTCTCATAAGCACCTTGTCTAGCTTACTCTGTCAAAAACAAGGAGTTCTTCTTGGAGACGGGGTTCTCGAATACATGCTTGACAGCAGTATTATATCAAAAGCATGACAAGGTCAATATAATCATCTCCTATGCAAGTAAGACTTTATCCTCTGTGGAGCAAAAATGTAACGATTGTGAGAACGCACTCCTGGCAACAGTGTAGGTATTGAAAAATGACCACCTGTTCATCCAGTGGGAGCACATCATAGTGGAGACTCTGCACCAGCCTTTGCAATACCTCCAAAGTGACAGAATCTGGGCCAGAAATGTAATTAATTCCAGAATTACTTCCTGGATTCTGTCCATGCAAGCAAGGCTTTCCTGTGGAGGTCAGATATGGCCAAAACAAGAAAAGTCCCCTCGCGTAAGGTTTGGCTGACTTGCATGATTGTGCCTGAGAAAACGGTCTTGCGGTCGAAAGTCTCAAAACCCAAGACAACACAGAGACATACCTGAATTCTCCGCACAAGGTCTATGAAGAAGACATGTGCAAGGGGATGCCCACAGTTTATGTGGACGGGTGCTCCTACCATGTTGACAACAACAGGGAAAAGGAACTGGTGGCCGGCGTTGGGAATGCCTGGGTGAATGATGCCCCAGAACCCTCCGCTGGGTACAGAATCGGTCCCCGTAGTAGTCAGGTGGCGGATTTGATGGCAGTTCACCAGGCCATCCTCACTGCCGTGCAGCACCAACTCCATGAACTGGTCATAATCACTGATTCAGATTATGTCCGGAAACGTGTTCTTGGAGCACCTGATCAACTGGAGAACCAGAGGCATGCTGTGTGCCAATAATAAACCACTTAAACATGACAAGCTCATACAAAATATTGATGATCTGGTCACCTCGAATGGGATGACCATCCATTGGAAAAAGGTTAAGGGTAATTCCAGAACAGAGGGTCCAGACAAAACTGGGAACAACCTGGCTGATCAGTTGGCTAAAACCAGAGTCATTCAGGGGGATCTCCTTGAGATTGAGTCCCTGTTGGGGGAAATCCAGGCCACTGCTGCCACCAGGTCCCAGACAAATGCTCGCAATGAACCCTCAACTGCCCATTGGGGTAAGGAGACCCAGATGCTGATTTAATCAGGGCACAAAAAGGGGATATGATTATTGGGAAATTTTACCAACACATAGAGGACCCTGTGAACTTTCCTCTGATGGAAACCAATTACATTGGGAAAGAGGACCTCAGGGTGTTGATGAAGTTTCCCAAAATGTTCCGAATCCAAGACGGTTTGTTGGTAAGGAGATCATCTCTGGATGTGACCAGTGTGTGGTACCTACCTCATTCCAAAGCCTGATGCTAAGTCACACCCATGACGTGGCCACAGCCAGTCATCAGGGGTTTCATATTACTCTAGAAATCTTGTGGGAGGTTGCATAATGGCCACACGTGGGGCAGGACCTCAACCAACATTTGAAGGGGTGTCTTGTGTGTGTACAATTTCAGCCAAGTTCACTCACACACCAAGCTCCCTTCCAGAAGAGGGGGATGACACTGCCTTGGTCAGATGTACAAGTATATTTTATCGGGCTTGCAATTCGCTCCTCTGGGGGAACAAGTACATGTTAACAGTAACATGCTTGTTTACCAAATGGGTGGAATGTCTCTCGGCCCCAAATTGCAAGGCAGAAACAGCAGCTGCCCTGATGATCAACCACATCTTCTTGCATTTTGGCCGTCCCCAAAGGATTGAGTCAGACCAAGGAAGTAACTTCACCAGCGAAGTGATGACTAAGATGTGGGAGATACTTGAGGTAAAAATGAAACTTCATATTGCATACCGCCCATCCTCTAGTGGGGGAGTTCAGAGGTACAATAAAACCATTGTGAGCATTCTCAAGAAGTTTGTGGCAGATTATGAGCCAAGTTGGGACATCCGATTACCGCTTGTTCTGATGGACATCAGATCTACACCATCTTCTGCAACCAAAATGTCTCCATTTGAGCTAATGACTGGATGAAAAATGGTGCTACCTCAGCACCTGCTCTATAGAACACAAGAGCAGACACTGATAAAAGCCTCCACAACACATGTATATGTTGAGAATCTAAGAAAGCACCATCAGTATGCTTTTGCATACTCTCAGCAGAATCTGAAGAAATGGGCAGAGGGGATGAAAACTCACTATGACTTAAAAACAACAAAAACGGAATACCAAGTAGGAGGCAGGGTCTACTTGTACAATTTCCAGAGGAAAATTCCTCCCCTCCTGGTGTGGTCCCTTTTAAATTGTAGACAAAATTTCACCTGTCACCTACGGAATCCGCATCCCCAAAAGAGAGCTGTCAGAAGAGAAAAGGGTCCACATCAATCAGTTAAAAAGTTGTCAACCAAGACATACTTTGCAGCTGATTGATGAGCCAAAGGAAAATCAAATAGAGGAGATATCTGAAGAATGAGAAGAAAGAAAAAGGAAAAAGAGGAAGAGTAAGGTCCATAGCTATATATATATATATATATATATATATATATATATATATATATATATATAACAGGGAGTACTTTTCTTTATTGATATTGCAAAATTGTACAAGAGAAAACATGGTGTAAAAGTCTGATTATGTCCTTGCCTTGTTGAGTAATTTGCTTGAGGTTATTGTTCAAATACCATAGAAAATTGTAACTGTGTGCATTGTTCCGCTGTTGTGACTCTTCCAGGAAGATTGCCAGTTAAACATTCTAAAACCTGTTTTTATCTATCTTCTATTATCTATTATCTTCTCCTAGACTGGCAAGGACCTCCCCAGGGAACTGGAAAAGGAAGGAAGGAGAGGGTGTGCCGCTCCATACCCTCCAACAGAAAGACGGAAGGAGATCTTGGCGTGCCGCTCCCTGATGAAGAAGAACTCCACCAGATGCACCCCACTCTGCCCTACTCTCCCGTAAACAAGAAGTCACGGTAGAGCAGGAGGGGGATTATGTGGGGTACATTTACCAGCTGCAACAGACATCTCCTACAACAAAAACTGCATTTCCACAGTCACCCAAAACCGTCTGTGCTTTTGTCTGCTAAGCACATGGGGTGACAAGCTTTAAACACTGCACCTACAAAGAATGGCTGCATTTGCTTCTTTCATCTAAATCAAGTAGAAAATGACCCATGCTCAGAACGGCATCCCATTTGGCTGTTCTGTAATGCTGAATACTACAGCTGCACACATGGCATCCAAGACGGCTTTGCCATTTATTCTTGATTTCATTTTAAAACATCACAAAGTTGTGCCCTTCATGGAAACTCATCCTGGCATGTTTTATTTCTGCTGAGTAGCAAGAAGTGAGGCAAAAAAATTCCCAGAGCAGCTGATGTACTGGGAAATCACTTTAAAGGCAAAGAATTTGGATTTCCCTTGAAATAGGCCTGTGTTTTCATCTGCTATTAATCATCGCGCACAAAACGCAGTAAATGAGAGAAAGAACGTGGTGCTTCTTTCTCTTATGTCAATTTCAAAGAGATGCTTGGCAGTACATCTCTATATGTCCAGAAAGTGACCGTGCCTAAAAAAGCCCACCAGAAGGCTAATTGAAGTAATTGTGTGCTGAAAAAATAAAACGCATTGGTAAACCCACAATGAATTGAAATAAACACACCTGTGAATTTGCTCTTCTGATAAGTAGGACAAATGTCTTGTAAAGTTAGATGTCAAATATTTCACTGTTGCTCGCACAAGAAATATTATTGTACTTGGGGGCGGGAGGCTGCAAAGCCATGTGCATTATGTCTTTTCGCCCCACAAAGACTTCAAGCAACCTGGCTGAGGCCAGGAATTCCTGTCAAACCAGTTTAGCAGAAAGACTAATTTCACACCTCCCAGTGAATTGATGCTGCCAGACCACGTGCACTGTTCCCATGGACCTGAAGTGTGATAATTACAGGCTATCCCAAACTTCCAGGCAGAACTGATCTCAAGTTCAAAGGATGTGGGGAAGCCCTGTGTTTGGCCTCAGAAGTGTGAGTTCCTCTACATTCAAACTGGAGGACTTCAAAGGGGGAGTCATGGCAACCCTTGTGCAAGCTGACATAGGGGGGAGACAGTTGGGCTGGGGGTTGGAAAGACCACCCACATTTGGGACAAATCCAGCCCATTTGATTTGAAGACCTTTTCATATAAAGACATTTTTCTCTGCAACCTAAATAAGCAACAATTCGATATTATGCCAGTATTTCATGTGATTTTTGGACAAGTAAAATAAGACTATGGGCCTCATTATGACCCTGCCGGTCCGGAAACAACGGTGGTGGTAAAACCTCTGCCACCGTTGTTTCTGGACCGGCTGATTCCGAGTCATGCAGGCGGGAGGTGTCACTCCCACCAGGTCTGACCTGGCGGAAATAACACCACCCGCCTGCAAGCGGACATGGAAACACCGGCTCTTCATGGACAGAACCAGTGTTTCCATGGTCCCCACCCCCATGGGAATGGGGATTTACAGAATTCCGCCTCCAGAATGAACGGGTCACTGGGGTTGTAATGCCCCGGTGATTCTAGCAATCACAGAGGTGGAATGGTATTACCGGTCTGGCGGCAGCCTGCTGGTTTTTCCGGGACAGCTACCGCCGGACTCGTAATGAGGCCCTATGTGTGTCTTCCTGGCATGTGGTGGAATGGAATTGCAGTAAAAATGTATTTCTATGTCAATCATAAATGGCGCAGACATGAAATTTGCGGAAAATATGTGAAACGCTAGTACGCAGATATGTAGCCATTTGCAGAATGTTAGGTGTTATTTTTCTCCTGAAAACAGCAAAATTGTGCCCAAGAGTGAAGCAACATCGCACAGAACTGGCGTTTGATCTGGCATATTCCTTGTGAAAAATGGGATCTGATTTTCATAATGGTGACTAGTGTAAATATGAAGTTTTTGGTCCAGAACTCATTTTTGTGACAAAGAGGCTTGTGACACAAACAGAGTCATAAAACACACACACTTAAACTGATGTCACTTCCTTGGACCAATCAGCTCAAAGGGAGGAGGTGACACTAATAGCCTGGCCTATCCTATTTTGGGTGTGTGAAAAGGATACTTCCGCCCATATAGTTAAATTCTGTGATGTCACTCTGGCTATTTAAAGAGGTAGACAGGGAGGCATATGGATTTAACATTCAGAACTCACCCTGCAAGATTCCAAGACTCCAGAGACAGGTCCAGAGGTAGCTGACCCAGATCCAGGCACAACCACCTACCCAGACCCACCTATACAGAACCACATTCATCCCAATAATTCAGGGAGAAAGGAGGAACGGCCGCTGATCCCTTTAGGAGAATCCAGTGACCAGACCTTTTTGCCCAGCTAACCCATCCCGCTGTCCACAGTGACCAGACTTTGCCCAGCTGTTCCCAACAAGGAGAGCCCAGCAAACCCGTACCCCGATCTCTTGACTCCGCTGCCCGGGACAAAATCAAAGGCCCCGCAGTCCAGAGGCTTTGCTGGCTGTCCAAATTGCCCAACTTAAGTGTACCTTGTAAGTATCATATCACCCAGTACCCAGAACTGCACATCACGCTATTTTAGCTTGCATCTTGTTCAGATTCTATAAAAATCACATAAAGAAACCCAAGTCATATTTCAAAAGTGCCAATATCATCTGTTCACCCTTTCCCTAGGAGAATCTGTTTAGTCAATATCTGTTAGCGTAATTCTTTTCTAATCATTTTAGTTATCTGTGTAAGTCCTTAGTACCATTTTTGAGATACATTAATTAATTCCCCTATAAGAAGGTACACGGCGTGAGCTGGTTAAAATTGCAAATTAACCACCTTGTGTGCAGTGTCTTTCTTGAATAAGCTAGCGATTAAGATATAGTCTTAGTAGAAGTTGTCATTGTACCAGCAAAAACCCTATTTGCCCATAGTTTGTGTTTTTCTCTAAAAAACGATTTGCTTTTTTCCCATAAAAACCCCTATCATCATCCCATAAGAATATCCCCTTTCCCTTAGTATCCTACCTGTTCTGTACCTTTGTTCTCCATCACAAAAAACGGTTTCTGATTTTGATTGCTAAGCCCATTTCCTTACCTGTTTGCTAGTTTAAAGCACAAGTGAAATAAGAAATTGTAATTCTGCCGCATGTGATTTTTATTGCATTGTTTTCCTTCCAAAAGCGATTTTCACACCTGTGTTCACGTTGCTTTAGTTCCCTGCTCAGTAGCTTGTAAGCTTCCTTGCCTCTTTAGTATAGCACACATATTTCTGTCTGATCTATCTGACCAAAAATGTAGACTGACCTCAGAGTAACAAGTGCAATCCGCGTATTCTATTTTGCTTTCATTTTCTTCTTTGACCTTCCATGGTGGTAGGTCGAATTTCAAAACCATGTTTTCCCTCCTATTTCTGACTCCTTGCCATTCCATTCCATCCACACAGAACTTCATCAGCAGGTGTTGGGGGAAGTGTTGCAGGGGGAGTGCAGTACATAAGTGCCATCTATGAGTGTGACAAAAAGTGATCCTGATTCCATTCATGTTTAAAGTTATATATCTGATGTCAGAAAGTTAAATTAATTGTATTATAAGATTGTGCTGTATATTATCACCACACTGGTGATTGCTGTACTAAACATTTGTTTTGCTCTGATTTTTCATTTGATTTTTTTATTTTAAAAATAAATAAATATTTCATTGTTACACACCGGCCTGGTTCATGGTCCATTGCGGCATGGGGTATTTGTCAAGGTGGGTGTGAGACAGGTTGGGTGCCTTCTCAAAAAAGGACCCAGGGATCAAATAAATATAAAAGGGCTTGTTTTATTGTGCACCACCTTCAGTGTCAGTGGTAGAATTCTCTGGCTGGAGTATGCTGTGTCTTGGAATCCGTTACAGAGGTTCAACTTTCCTGGGATGGGAACAGGGGGGCCTAAATGGTTTAAAGCCTTTTTACTGTATGCCTTGACCTTCACCCCCTCCTAGACCTTCCGATTAGCTCTCTTGTCGTTTCTTGCTCAGACCTAGCCTGGCCTTCTTATTGCCTCTCACGTGGCTTTCTTCTGGCCTTGCCACTTGTGGGACATAGTTGGATTATCTATTTCCTGAACTAGCTAGGTCCAGCCTGGCCCAGTGTTTCCTTATGGCAGTGTATTCTCCTGGAAATCCAGTAGTTCTCTGCTGATGAATCTCCTGTTCGCTTTTTTGGAAGATGAACTCCACGGATTCCCGAAACTCATATCCTTTCAGCTTGTTGAAAGAATGCCCAAGGAACTACCTAATCTGCTAACCAAATACCTGAGGTTCATTCATATACTGTGTTTACTGTGACAGTATAAAAAGACTAACTGTGACTTTAGCAGCATTCAACTTATAAATCTTTCCCTGCGCCCTTTTACAGAGCTGGGAATTTTATGAGCATTTGGTCACCTGGGATCTCCCCTGGGATTCCAGTTAACACCATGGTCAGCACCTGACAACCAGCATGAGTAGATACACCAAGTTACCCCAGTAGTTGTAACAGGATCCTAACATGGGTTAGCTGGCCTCACCATCATATGCCATGGCATGGAACGGAAGTGGGTGGAAGCCCAGGGTCATCCCCGGTGTTATCTTTCAGGTTAGTGTTGTGCTATGCGAAGTTGTGAGGGGTTTCCTTCTTTCTTTACTTAGTTTCAAGTGGTACAATGGTTACCATTTATCACTCGCCTCGCTGCTGGTAGACTATACACCTTAGAACCCAGTGCAATTGGACGCAGTCTACCCTTGCCTAATTGTGTCTTGTTATAAAGATGGGTTGTGGGTCTACCTGGTGAGGAAGTGACTGTTGTGCTTGTTCAAGCCTCGCCGTTTTACATGCAGGTGCTTGTTTTAATGGATTCGCTTCGGGAATCGAGCACAGAATGATTCTGTTCTTGGATTGGGGATTTCTTTGATTAGGCCAGCCCAGTGTACTCTTACTTTATACAAAAAAGAGGCGCATGATATGATATGATATCATATGGCATTTATAACGCGCCTAATCACAAGTGTTTCAAGGCGCAACGAGGCAAGGGAGGGGAGACAGAGACAACGATCCTACTAGGCCAGGCGTCATTGAGATCGCGCAAGTGCAGGGTAGGGGGAAAGGGGAAAGTGCAGTACATAGGATAACAGTAAAATAAATAAAGACAATAAATAACAGTGCAGACATCAGGTGTCAAGTGCTAGTAGGGGTTGTAGGGATACAGAAACAGTCCCCGAGTGCAGGGTTGCCAGGGGGGCAGTGCAGGTGTGCAACTGGCGGGGAGATTGTGGGGAAGTTACAGCTTGGGGGCACTTGTGTGTACTTTTCTGCAGGGTTCCAAACTGATCAAGAGACCCCACTTCCGCTAGTCCACCTGTTTAGGGGTGAATTGAAGCTTACTCTGCTCCTGTCATTTTCCAAGGCTAATGCACTGCAGACCACAACTACATGCCGAGGGCTGCAAAAGGAAAGTATTAAAGATGAGTGTTTTAGTACCTACCTCATTACAGGCATGGAGGTAGTTACCTCTGGCGTAATTCCAAGGGAATGCCGCCAATGGTCGAAATGCCACTATATTACAAGGTGGTAATCTGGCTTAAAAGGCCTCCATTTTTTTATGTCCACCCCTGGAGTGGGAGAATACATTGGGCCTCATGACGACCCAGGCGGCCATCGAATGAACGGTGCCGCTAAGGGACCGGCACTGTTCATTCCGGGCCGCCCTATTACGAGGTCTGCAGTGGGTCCCGCTTAGGAACACCTGGTCAGACCAGGCGTACTTAGCAGGACCCGCTAGCAGACCAGGA
Source organism: Ambystoma mexicanum (assembly GCF_040938575.1). NCBI lineage: Eukaryota > Metazoa > Chordata > Amphibia > Caudata > Ambystomatidae > Ambystoma > Ambystoma mexicanum. The sequence continues at coordinate 140,929,237 of NC_090941.1, read as the reverse complement.
TGTTAACAACGAGCCCGTCATTAACGGGCCCGTTGTTTGCATCCTCCCCATTCCCATTGAGCCCCATGGGGGCTCAATGAAAATGGGGATGTACCGGGTCCGGGTCCCGCGAAAGGGATTTACCGCCCCCCCAAGGTCAGAATGGCCCAGTAAATCCCCTTTTGCGGGACCCGGACCTGGTACCCGGTAACTGGTATGGGGGTAGCCATGCCGCTTTTAGCAGCATGGCTACCTCCATACTCGTAATGAGGCCCATTGTCCCCAGAAATATTTTTTGCGTTTTATACACGTATACTAGGGAAGTGCAAGCAATTTCCTTTAATACAAGGAAAAACCCTTTTCAGAGGGGGGGCACTGGGGTATCACCCCAAAATATCATGGCTGAAGATCCTGCAACCGAAAATGCCGAATTTCGAAATGCGCATTTCAACGCATTTATATGTGGGGGGTAGCTTAGGGTAATAAATATTGTAAGTAGGATGGTGGGGCTGCGGGGGTCTGCCCGCATGTAAGTGCATTGAAATGTGCGGGTGGGGGGGATTCAGTATTTTCGAGTGTGACAATGTGGCCCTCTCTGGTGCTCGCCTTTTCACTACCGTACCGATGTAATGCACGAAAGGCACTCAATTCACGCTTTTGTACATTAAAGAAATTGTGCAATGGTGATATGAACCACTGCTTTACACTATCAATTGCCACTATTAAAGCAATTGTGCAAATGGATGGAAAAACAAGTAAAATATATAGTCCGCAGTATTGCTGAAATACCTTCAGCAGCATTGCAGTAATACTACCAGGGGTCGACTGGCCTAGAGGGAACTCTGGAGATTTCTAGGTAGACCTCTGCACCCTGGGCCTCTATTGTATTTTATTTTCCAAATGTTCTCATGGGCAAAGGGTTGGTCTTGCTGAAATAGTGTACTATTGGGCCACTTTGAACATTATTTCCATGGCCCCTTTTGGTTCCCAGTCCACCCCTGAATACTACTGATGTTACCACTAGCGCAGTGATAACATTCTAATTGGGTGGAATTTCAGGAATACCGCTGGCGGTAGTGATAATTAGCAACGGTGGCCAAAAAACTACCCACCCCATAATGAAGCCTGAATGTGTTGTTAATGCGCACCTTTGCAATTGCTCTTTCAGCGATTCCAATGAACTGGAAAATTGCAGATGCCTTTTGGAAATATACGTTCACATTTTTTATGTCTAAAAAAAAGAAACACTGAAGTAAACAGTCGAATATCTAGCCAAAAGTAAGGAGTGTGCAGGGAGGAACCACTTGGTTTAAAACAAAAGTCTGTTTCATTTCTCTGGAAAGGTTAGTGATCCCAGATGCAGCGTTTGCGCCAGTTGCTCTTATCGGCACCAAGGAAAATAGTGTTGTCTGTGCTGTCCTTATCTCATTTATCTCGCTTTGCCTGCAGATGTTTACAGTTCTTGGCCCTACTCTGTATCTTGGAAGTAGTTTAGATTTTCTGTGACCTCCTATTATCCCTTGGGAACCGCTTCTTAGAGTTATTTGTTTTGAATATTTTTGAATCCTCGGATCTTCCTGTACTCAGAGTGGATGGACATCCCAGCCTGTCTGCCTTCAAGATGCACTTGACATCCACTCCCGCAGCAATGCACTTACCAGCCTTTTCCCCCTCCACACAGAGCTCGGCCCCTTCATCTGTGTGCTGCATTCACCCAGCAGCAGGGCTGAACCCAAGACCAAGTCACTCAGCCCCATTTTTACACCTGTCTTCATTGACAATTCCGTGATTATACCTCGGATAAGACTGAGCTTTGAATGTAAGAGTTCAACATGGGAATTTAAAAAATGTGTACATGATGAATTGCAATACAGAATGAGTTGTCCACGTCTTCTTGTATTCTTCTGAGAAGATTTATATTGGTTGTACCACTCGCAAATTAAAAGTAAGGACATTGAAGATGGTAAGGACATGAGGAGTGGTGGTGCAGGATATCCAAAAGACACCCACTTTCAAGAAGTCACACAATAAAAAAGTAGGACTCTTATAATGTCTTGGATTAAGTCATGTACAGTCACACATCAGACAGGGACTTGAGGATGTACACTATGTAGAATACCACTGCGTTTCATTATGCAGTTCGAATGCAAAGTCAACTTTGGGTGTAGTATGGAGTAGGAACAACATATAGGGAATAAGGCTTGGATTTTAATCTTTACCCCAGTAGATTAGAAATACACACCAAGAACAGTGTGAGCCCTAGAACAATTCTTTCACAGGGCCTTCAGAACTATGTAGTTTGATGCTTGAATGATACTTTCAACTCTGATTATTTGACAGCATACAAAATGATAGGGTTTTTTATTGCAAACCTATCTGATGAACCTTGTTTTTAAATCTGTATACTAATTTGAGCTGTTTTCTAAAGTTCTGATTATTCCTTTCTAACCATCTTTGGGGATTTCATTATTAATACTGTTATAATTAGATTTCCAATAGAAGTCTGAAATGGGTAAACCTAGTCTGAATTAAGATTCAATAAGTCCCACCCAGGAACAGCAGGGCCGTAGTTTGTTGAGCATGAATTGACCAGAAAAATGTGTGATTAAAGAAGAATGTGTTGAAGTACAATCTGATGTGGAGAACGAGAAGCTGTGTAAGCAGGTGATATATAGGTGGAGATGAATGTTTTGTGTATATATATATATATATATATATATATATATATATATATATATCAAGAAAACGCACAGGCCCCTGAACGGTTGTAACACTTCAAAAAAACGCTCAGGCAGGCATTTGCAAAAAATATATTCCAGCACACAAGACTTAAGCTATTCTAAAATGTCATTTTATTGAGGCATAATAGAGCACATTATAAAAACAGGGGTAAATAATACATCCCTGTGACAGACACAAGGTGCCACAAAGCACTCACCCCACGGGTGGATGAAAAGTCACGCGTTCCGCCTGAATGCTCAGGCTTCCTCAGACCTTCTAAAATCCAAATGCGGCTAACACATCATGGAGTATAAAACCAAAAAGCAATTACAGAGCGCCTCCGTGCATTACACATCACGTGCGTGTTGCGGTCATGTGACTGCTGCTCATGTAGGAGTTAAAATCTCTCCAACACAATGACCTCCATATTGGAATGGTCAAGTGTCTATAGAATAGATATATATGAAAGCATAATCTCAAAAGCATATCTTAATAGACACACTAGGACTATTCATAAGCTACCGCAATGCAAACTGCACGGAGGAAAAGCTCGAAACTGCTTTTTAAAAAAAAAATGTCATGATTATTTAATGTGTAACATCTGCGCACAAGTGTGCTCTTATATCATCGAAATGACTAACAGTGGCTCAAATAGCCACTACTAGGCATCCGCCCCCCCAAAAAGGGGTAAGTGCTCCTAAGCCAAAAGACGGCGCGCTGAGCAACAGAAACCTGATAATGAGAGGGCAAATGCCTTATTATGTTCCAACATTGAGTGCATAAAAGGAGTGGATGTCCACTAGTATGTATATGTGGAAAATTATCATAGTATTCTAGGCAAGTGCCTATACTCCAACCATGTGTAAACAGAATCTAAAAAGAGACCAGCTACGAGTTAGTAAGACATGAAATCACTTCTTACAGGGTGCAAATTCGCAAACAACATTTCCTATGTCAGTACCTCAGTGCACATCAATAGCAGCTCAATTTAGATGAATTATCATAAAGTGGATAATGTAGATGTTCCTATTTAAAAGGAAACCATCTACGAGTTAATAAGGCATGTAGTCACTTCTTACAAGGTGCAAAATAGCAAACAGCATTTCCTATGTCAATACCTCAGTGCAAATCAATAGCAGCTCAATATAGATGAATTGTCATAAAGTGGAGAATGTAGATGTTCCTGTTTATATCCATTCCAACATGCAAATAACAATTCATCTATGTGATAACAGTTAGATAAAGTGCAGTGCAAAAAATGTGTAACCATTACTCTTCATAATGTAAAGACAACAAATCCTGTGTTAATATCACAATACTTCTGCAAAGAGTGTAACAGGGCTCTAAAAAAATAAGAATGTATGCAGGTATAACATATCATCTCATTCTAGCCAGTTCACAATTGCAAAAACACATATAATTCAGCATCTATATTCAGGCCTTTAGGTTTCAAGGTGTCAAATTTACATATGAGTGTAGCTTCCAACTGCCTCAATTTCAATTCACGGTTACCCAGTCTTTTGTTAGGAGGTATATGGGCCAACCCCGTGAAGGATAAGAATTGGACATCCCCATTATGCTTGTCTTGAAAATGACTTGCCAAAGGGTATGTTAGATCACCATTTTTTATGGCCCTATAATGTTGAAGGATCCGCATTTTAAGGGGACCAATTGTAGAGCCTTTATAGTGGAGACCACGAGCACAGGTGATGGCATATACGACATATTTGGTGATACTGGAAATTCTATGTTTGTATTTCCAACATTGGCCATTAGCACTCCTAAAAGGAACCATCGATACATGCTTGCACAATTTACAATGGGCACATTTGAAAAAACCAAAACTATTCCTTTGAATCATAAGTGTATTAACTGCTGGCCTAGTCTTGACCATACTAGGAGATAACATGGTTTTGAGAGTGGGAGCCTTTCGATAAGTAACCTGTGGAAAGTCATCCAACACTGACCTAAGATGAGGATCAGTGAGCAACACCTTCCAGTGTTTATTCATAATCAATTTGATTTCTTTAGCATGATGATTGAACCCTGTGATAAGCCTGATTTTTCTATCTTGGATTTTAGTTTTTCTTTTCAACAGAGATTCTCTCGTGAGTGAGGCTGCTTTCGTAAAGCTCCTAGAGATGGCATTCTTGTCATAGCCACGTCTAACAAATCTATGACTGATATTTCTGGCTTCACTCATATAGTCGTAGTTATTGCTACAGGCTCGTTTGGCTCGCAAAAATTCTCCATGGGGGATAGAGTCAATTAGAACTTTAGGGTGATGACTCTTGGCGTGGAGAGTGGAATTAGAACTTGTGGGTTTTCTACACAGTTCGGACATCAGCTTATCATTAACTACCTGGAATTCTACATCCAGAAATACAAGATTCTGTTGGCTGATGACTACCGTTAATTCTAAATTTAACGTGTTGGTATTAAGTATCTTAACATATTCAGATAGTTCCAATTCTGCCCCATCCCATATAATAAACAGATATGTTTAGTCCAATGTTCCAATTCCTCTGCCCACGCCTTGTGTATCTCCCACCAGCCCATATAAAGGTTGGCATATGTTGGGGCCATGCATGACCCCATTGCCGTTCCCCTTATTTGTTGGTACAGTTGATCTTCATAAAGGAAATAGTTATGTTCCAGACAAAAAAGTAGCATATTTAATAACATCTGATTATGCTGTCGATAACTAATTGATCTACTTTCCAGAAATTATTGGCAAGCCTTCATGCCTGCTGCATGTTGAATCGAAGTATATAGGGAAACTACATCAATAGATACAAGAAAATAGATGGGCTCCCAAAAAGTTATCTAGCAATCTCTCCCCAAAACATCGGAACTTGAATTATTTGCAATTCCAGGCTCTTCAAGTGTTAAAAAATGACTATTCTATAGTCATTCGACCTTCAGATAAGGGAGAGGGGATTGTCGTGATGGACAGTGCCAACTACGAATTGGAAGCCAGGAGACAATTAAGTGACAACACGAACTATATACTAATAATTATGGAAACACTATTGGAAACCAAACGAGAATATCATGGCAAATTAAAAGAATGGAGTGATCTAGAGCTCATAGATCGAGACAAATATTTCTTTCTTAAAAATGCTCACCCAGTGACCCCTCTGATATACTTCAATCCCAAGATCCATAAAACACTATTGAAACCTCCAGGTCGCCCTATTGTTTCTTCGATGGGGAGTCTGTTAGAAAATACATCTAAATATTTTGACTTTTTTCTTCAGCCTTTTGTGTTGAGCTTGAGCTCCTATATACGAGACACAGCAGACCTGCTTGGAAAGGTGGAAAATATTAATTGGGAGCCCAGCTATCTTCTTGTATCTATTGATGTAGTTTCCCTATATACTTCGATTCAACATGCAGCAGGCATGAAGGCTTGCCAATCATTTCTGGAAAGTAGATCAATTAGTTATCGACAGCATAATCAGATGTTATTAAATATGCTACTTTTTTGTCTGGAACATAACTATTTCCTTTATGAAGATCAACTGTACCAACAAATAAGGGGAACGGCAATGGGGTCATGCATGGCCCCAACATACGCCAACCTTTATATGGGCTGGTGGGAGATACACAAGGCGTGGGCAGAGGAATTGGAACATTGGACTAAACATATCATAGTCTGGTATCGTTTTATAGACGACCTGTTTATTATATGGGATGGGACAGAATTGGAACTATCTGAATATGTTAAGATACTTAATACCAACACGTTAAATTTAGAATTAACGGTAGTCATCAGCCAACAGAATCTTGTATTTCTGGATGTAGAATTCCAGGTAGTTAATGATAAGCTGATGTCCGAACTGTATAGAAAACCCACAAGTTCTAATTCCACTCTCCACGCCAAGAGTCATCACCCTAAAGTTCTAATTGACTCTATCCCCTATGGAGAATTTTTGCGAGCCAAACGAGCCTGTAGCAATAACTACGACTATATGAGTGAAGCCAGAAATATCAGTCATAGATTTGTTAGACGTGGCTATGACAAGAATGCCATCTCTAGAAGCTTTACGAAAGCAGCCTCACTCACGAGAGAATCTCTGTTGAAAAGAAAAACTAAAATCCAAGATAGAAAAATCAGGCTTATCACAGGGTTCAATCATCATGCTAAAGAAATCAAATTGATTATGAATAAACACTGGAAGGTGTTGCTCACTGATCCTCATCTTAGGTCAGTGTTGGATGACTTTCCACAGGTTACTTATCGAAAGGCTCCCACTCTCAAAACCATTTTATCTCCTAGTATGGTCAAGACTAGGCCAGCAGTTAATACACTTATGATTCAAAGGAATAGTTTTGGTTTTTTCAAATGTGCCATTGTAAATTGTGCAAGCATGTATCAATGGTTCCTTTTAGGAGTGCTAATGGCCAATGTTGGAAATACAAACATAGAATTTCCTGTATCACCAAATATGTCGTATATGCCATCACCTGTGCCTGTGGTCTCCACTATATAGGCTCTATAATTGGTCCCCTTACAATGCCGATCCTTCAACATTATAGGGCCATAAAAAATGGTGATCTAACATACCCTTTGACGAGTCATTTTCAGGACAAGCATAATGGTGATGTCCAATTCTTATCCTTCACGGGGTTGGCCCATATACCTCCTAACAAAAGACTGGGTAACCGTGAAGTGAAATTGAGGCAGTTGGAAGCTACACTCATATGTAAATTTGACACCTTGAAACCTAAAGGCCTGAATATAGACGCTGAATTATATGTGTTTTTGCAATCGTGAACCGGCTAGGAATGAGATGATATGTTATACCTGCATACATTCTTATTTTTTTAGAGCCCTGTTACACTCTTTGCAGAAGTAATGTGATATTAACACAGGATTTGTTGTCTTTACATTATGAAGAGTAATGGTTACACATTTTTTGCACTGCACTTTATCTAACTGTTATCACATAAATGAATTGTTATTTGCATGTTGGAATGGATATAAACGGGAACATCTACATTCTCCACTTTATGACAATTCATCTATATTGAGCTGCTATTGATGTGCACTGAGGTACTGACATAGGAAATGTTGTTTGCGAATTTTCACCCTGTAAGAAGTGATTTCATGTCTTACTTACTCGTAGCTGGTCTCTTTTTAGATTCTGTTTACACATGGTTGGAGTATAGGCACTTGCCTAGAATACTATGATAATTTTCCACATATACATACTAGTGGACATCCACTCCTTTTATGCACTCAATGTTGGAACATAATAAGGCATTTGCCCTCTCATTATCAGGTTTCTGTTGCTCAGCGCGCCGTCTTTTGGCTTAGGAGCACTTACCCCTTTTTGGGGGAGCAGATGCCTAGTAGTGGCCATTTGAGCCACTGTTAGTCATTTCGATGATATAAGAGCACACTTGTGCGCAGATGTTACACATTAAATAATCATGACATTTTTTTTATAAAAAGCAGTTTCGAGCTTTTCCTCCGTGCAGTTTGCATTGCAGTAGCTTATGAATAGTCCTAGTGTGTCTATTAAGATATGCTTTTGAGATTATGCTTTCGTATATATCTATTCTATAGACACTTGACCATTCCAATATGGAGGTCATTGTGTTGGAGAGATTTTAACTCCTACATGAGCAGCAGTCACATGACCGCAACACGCACGTGATGTGTAACGCACGTAGGCGCTCTGTAATTGCTTTTTGGTTTTATACTCCATGATGTGTTAGCCGCATTTGGATTTTAGAAGGTCTGAGGAAGCCTGAGCATTCAGGCGGAACGCGTGACTTTTCATCCACCCGTGGGGTGAGTGCTTTGTGGCACCTTGTGTCTGTCACAGGGATCTATTATTTACCCCTGTTTTTGTAATGTGCTGTATTATGACTCAATAAAATGACATTTTAGAATAGCTTAAGTCTTGTGTGCTGGAATATACTTTTTACAAATGCCTGCCTGAGCGGTTTTTTGAAGTGTTACAACTGTTCAGGGGCCTGTGCGTTTTCTTGACATATACGGATTTGGCTAAATTCGTTTTCCTAGCACCAGCCACCAAATGAGGGAGAGCGCCATCTTTTAGCCAAATTGGTTCATATATATATATATAACGCCTCAGCAAATTATTTGTTGCACTTGGGAGGACCCATGTATTTTGGTCGTTTGAATTTTAAAGGATTACCATGTGTTTGGTGAAGATTACAATTTTCCCTGTTAAAAAATAAAGGAAGGTTATTTTGGAAAACGAAGTGTGAACTTGGACGTAAACATTTTTTCCAATTTGGATTTGATTGGTGCCTCACCAACACTGTGGAGAGTGCAGCTCAAACTTTCTGGCATGAGAATGGCAGCATTTTGAACATATATATATATATATATATATATATAACAAACAGCTTCGGGCGGAAACTATTCAAGCGAGCAGCACTCCACGAACAAAAAAGTGTTCCAATGATCCAAATAAACACGAAAATCCAACAGCAAACACTGCATCATAGGTTGTGTAAAATATAACAGCCTTTATTTTACATATGCAGCAGATAAAAAGTGATCTCCCAGTGCTAATTTTGCTTAGCCAGACGGCAGCCTGACGCGTTTCACCACTAACCAGTGGCTTGTTCACAGTCACTCATCACCCATAGAGTGCTTGTTTATATTACAGACACTCCCCCCACAGTGAAAGACATAAAGAAGGTGACTTATAATCTCAAAAATAATGGCAATTAGCCATCTTGGCTTGGGCTACTGGCTCACATTACTAAATGGTATAAGCATATGTTTAAACGTCAAACATAACGTTTCAGCCATAACAAAACACATACAAATAAAATTGACATTTTAAATATTAGTACTATTTAAAAATCAGTTCATAGTATATGACACAAAGCACAATTATAAGGGCAATACGGAAACATTAAAACTCCCATATTAATGACAAAGTGTTATCTTTCCTATTCGATTCATGGGGGCAGGGGTAATAATACAGATCTACCTAAAATATTCACAGAGCCACAGAGTGACTGCTTATGCATTTTGCCATGTTTGCGGAGTGCCTAGAAGCGGGATAACTATCTTCGCTGAATATGTAACGTTCATTCCCAATAAAGTGCATAGTGCTTTTATATAAACAATGCATTCCTATGATATAATAGATACATATACACTAGTACAAAATATTCATGTCGTATTATAAAATGCATAATACAAACTATAGACATCTCTCTAAAATATTCCAATATAATAAGGGAATTTTTTCTCATGTAATGCGACAGAACAATATATCCCAACATCTGCTTCTAGTGGTAACTTCTAGTAACTCCTTTGCCATACGATGGTCCCATGTGTTCTGTCAAAAAATATTAATAAAGCCAGCAAGTAACTGCTTATGCATTTTACCATTGTTATAAAGTGCCTAGAAGCGAGATTAATTTCTTCGCTAAGTAAGTAGCGTTGAGACAGTATAAAGTGCATGGTGCTTCTGTGCAAATAGTGCATTCCTATGACACAGTAAATACATATAGAACGATATAAAGGACATTAATGTCATGTTATAAAGTGCATAGTGCGAACTATAGACATCTCTCTACAAATACTTCAGTGCAAGACAGAGGAATAGTTTTTCTTGTATAACACAACACAATCAAAACAAATATGTTCCAACATCTACTGCTAGCAGTGCCTTCAAATAAATCCCTTGCCAGTTGATGTTCCATGTTTTTTTGCATTGATGATATCAAAAAAATGAATGCAAAAGAAGGAGAATGCTATGAAGTGTCAAATATGCATATCAGATAGTAAATGCCCAGATATCAACTCTGAACTGAGAATGTAATCACACCCTCTTAGACTCATATAATATCTCAGAATGGTGTTCAGATTACCACTACTTGCTTGCCAGGCTGAAAAGAATCAATCAAAACAGGCCTTCCTATGAGCATACCTGAGCCAAGTATATTAAACAGATAGTTTTTGAGTCAAATTAAAAGTCACCATAAAAAGTGAAAAAAGAGAAAAGTGATGAGAAAAAAAGGAATAAAAAAATGAAACAATGCAACAATCAATTAAGCATATACCATTATGAAAAAATGGGTCCTTTGAATGTATGAGCTGCCGGGGATATTATCCTGTACAATATGAACTTTATGTCCCCAGAAATGTGTAAAGCTCTTCATCGATGTTATGTCCCAGTGGTGTTTTACTCTCGAAGTCTAAGATATATTTAGTCTCTTCTTGGCGGAGTATTTTTTCATAGTCACCTCCTCTGGGGCCTGGGATGACCTTATGAATGCCAAAGAACGTAAGATGAGTTGGATCGGCGTTATGCATCTCCGAAAAATGTTTAGCCATGGGGTAAGAGCAGTCCTTATTAGTAATAGCTCTCACATGTTGCAGGATACGCACTTTCAACTTACATTTTGTGCTTCCAATGTACCATTTTGAACAAGGACAAATCAAAGCATATACCACCAGTTCTGATTCGCATGTAATCTTGCTATTGATGTAAACCAGATGTTTTAGTATAGGGTGCTCATAACTTTTGCAATTCTTTGCATATTTACAGATCTTACATCTGGTACATTTGAAGAAGCCTGTTCCTGTTAAGGAAAGCCAATTGGTGTTTGTGTCATTCCTTTCTATGGCCATGTAACTTTTCACCAATAAGTCTTTGATGGAAGCACTTTTACGAAAAGTAATATCAGGATGGTCATGAAGCATGCCACCAATGTCTTTATCAGCTTTTAACACTTTCCAATACTTGTTGACTATCCTTCTGATAATACTCGAATGGCTTCCAAATGTCAAGATTAACCTGGTAGTATTTTGCTCCTCCTCTTTCGCTCGGTCCGTTTTTGATGTTGTTAACATTATATGTCTATTCATTTCACGGACCTTCAAATATGCCCGTTCAATAATCCTTTTGGGGTACTGCTGTTGTAAAAAATTGAAAGCCGTTATTTTGCTGGCTGAATCAAAATCAAAATCAACAATTTTGCTGCAGTTGCGTCTAATGCGGATGAACTCTCCATATGGAATGCTATATATATATATTACATGGACGCGGTAGCGTCCATGTAGTTATGGTTAATTTGGTGTTTCCATAGGAAGAGCACTTTTTGGGTGGCTTATAACTTCGCTCCCTCTGGACGAATCCTCACCAAACTTTGCAAAAAAAAGTATATGGCCCAGTCTGATTTTTTTTTGCAAAGGTTGGAGAGGTTTGGTCCAGGGGGGGCAAAGTTATAGGGGGGGTCCCAAAACCTTTGTTTTTTCCTATAGACATAATGGGAAAAAACTTTGCGCACGGCTACATCCCGAACCGCTGGACGGATTTACACCAAATTTGCAGCAGGAGCAGCGGCTTGGTCCCGAAAGCGTGCTTTTGCAAATTTGGTGTAAATCCGTCCAGTAGTTTTTTAAAAAAATGACCAAAATGTAAGGAAAAAAAATTAGTGATATCTGTGTTCGCTTCGCGGACGGACTTCCCTGTTCGCTCCGCGGACAGCACCCCGATTGGCCCATGGGCTTGCGTCATGTCCGCGGACATGCGACGTGTTCGCTGATTGGACAGCGTGGGGCGTGGAGCGCGTCAGATTTTCTGTGGCGCCCGCCATCTTGTATTCGGCATCGACCGCGGACAGCGCGGTGAAACTTGGATTAAAAATTGTATTTAGTGGAGTGTAAGAATGTTTGGGAAGGGTGGGGGAGTATGAGATAGGTTCAATGTTTTGTTTTTTTATGTGCTATATGCTTTTGTTGTGTTCGATTTGTCCGCAGAGAACACGGCTCTTCTGACATTTTGTAAATAAACTAAATGGTTGGGTGTTCAGAGGACGGAGTATGTGTTCTTTTTGTTCGCAAGGAAGGTAAGATTGAGCTAAAAACACTTGCGGTGTATTTAAATGTTCGTAAATACACAAACTGTGGGTGTCCTCAGGACGCTGTCCGTATTGTAATCTGTCAAGTTGAATGTGTTCTAAGAACACTCGCGGTGTCGCGAAATGGTTGCAATTACACAAAATGGGGGTATTCTGAGAACGTTGTTTGTATTGTTCGTTGTCAGGTTGAAAGTGTTCTACGAACCCTCCTTTTGTCCGCTGATAGTACAATTTCCTATGGGCCTCACCCGACTTTTTGTCCACTAAAGAAACGATAAATCAGGCTGGTGTGCGCCGACATTATGTGATAATCCTATGACTGGCGCTATTGACCTGGCTGACTTGCTTTTGCGACACTAAATCATATCTCCCGCCCCTAAGCCTGACATTATGAAAGCATTCATATTCCCCGCCTCTCTCCGTGACGTTACAGGGTGCGTCATCAAACGCGCCCAGTCGTCTCCAGTCCTACGCGACTTTACACAGAACCCGGAAGACAACACACATTATGTCACAACACAGAGCGCCACAATTCGGAATATGAAACTGTGATTTAAAAGCAAACAGCAAGATTGTAAATTTTGTAAAGTACATTTATTTGACATCAAATGTTTAGAGAATATTCGGCGATTTGCATTTCTCTTTGTTGTCGATCCGCAAAAGTTCATGTTGAGCCACGCGATGTTCCTTTGCGGTACAGAGGGTGTTAGATCAGCTTAGAACACAGTGCGCCACAATTCGGAATATGAAACTGTGGTTTAAAAGTAAACAGCAGGATTGTACATTTGGTAAAGTACATTTATTTCACATGAAATGTTTAGTGAATATTCAGCGATTTGCAATTGTCTCTGCTGTCGATCAGCAAAAGGTTATTTTGAGCCACGTGCTGTTCTTTTGCGGTAGATAGATTGTTGGTTTGTGATAAAAGCAGTAAATGGTCGCACTGATAATCGGAAGGTTGCTCCAACAACGAGGCATTAGACCACCATAATGGTTGGTATGTTGATTCTAGCCGCTAGTACTGCGTAAGGGCATATTGTTCCTTGGCGATTGTTCCATAAAATGGTGAGGGTCATGAAGTTGCTTACATCGAGCTGCACCTGGCAGTTGAAAAATCCATCCGCTGGGGTCTAAAAATCGTGACATTGGCAAAATGGGGCAACATACCTGTTTTAAAAAACATAAATTAGTCTCACCAGCCGATCTTTATTAAAAATATTAATTTTATTTATTAGGGCGTGAAACTATTTGCTAGCGAAGATAGTGCAATGGAGTATGTTAATAATAAAATAATCATATTTGCGCATTTATATAGCGCTAAGAACCGTCAGGTATCTCAGCGCTGCTTATTATTACCCACGGTGTGTGGTGCTCATTTATCGACCACGGAAGGATGAAAGGCTGAGTTTGGCCGTGCCGGGATTCAAACCTGCGTTAGCAAGCTGTGCACAGATGTCAAAGCGAGCGCTCTACTCGCTGTGCCACTTGACCGGCTACAGTGAAGTGGCAAAGTGAGTAGAGCGCTTGACCGGCTACAGACCGGTTAAATTATTTCTATTAACCCACCCTGTGTCGTCTGCCTTTTTCAGAGCCCTCTAAACGACAGGGGATCAATTCGGCGGTGATAGTGCGCGGTAGAAAACAATATGCCACATTGAACGAACAAGTACAACTTGACCAGGCTTTAATGCCACGCTATTGTTATTATATTCCGGTATAAAATAATCTAAAGGGTTACTTACATTATAATTGCATTTTCCATTGTCCAAGTGTAGTGCAGTCCCAAAATACGACTCCACGTGTGCCAACGATCTTTCTCAAAGTGATATAATATACAAAAGTGGTTTCGTTTCAGAAATTTCATCTTTATCATGTCTTACGTTTTTGCTACACTTCTTCAAAAGAAGTATTTCAGCACAATCTCTGTCTGTCAAGGTAAAAAAAAAAATAGAACCTTATACTGGGAGTCATGGGCCTCTGCGGGCCGCGAGAAAAAAATGGAAGCAGCTGACCTTCACTGTGAACGAGCATAAATGCTTACTTTGTAACATTCTGTGTAAAGCCATCTGTGAGAACTTGCTGTTTACACTACATCTTTGTATATTGTTTGCGTGCTAATAAAAAAGGTTTGTTTAAGGGACGTTATGGTTCCAAGTAAAGCCGAAAAACCCCTGAATTTCACCAGTTATGGTAAGCTAAGCAACCATAACTCGGGCCACCACTGTGCACTGCTAAGACTAACACCCAGGACATCAAAGATGACATCGCAAATGTCATTGATGACATCACTGATGACATCACATGTGCATTTACTTTTCATGAAATTTGTGTACTAGGGATTTTTATTATAATGTTGCGAAAAAAGTGTCAAGGATCATTGCAATAAATATCATACCGTAATTAGTGCTTTGAACGATGCATTGATATAAATAGCATTGTATTATGGGGTTCTATCTAGTATACTGAGCTACTAATGGAGAAACATAGCATTGTGTGCAGCGTACAAGATGAAAGTATAATATTTGTAATGTTAATATGCTGAATAATGAAATGATAATTGTCCTGAAATGTTCGAAAATAAACAAAATGGGGGTGTTCTGAGGAAGTTCTTCATATTGTGTGACTGCTTAGCTGTATGCAATGAGGGAATGGCACAGAGAGTAAAGTGGAAATGGTAGAAGGGGTGTCCAAGAGTTACACGGTCCGCGGACACCGCGGCTGTCCGTGGACAGGGCGTGCTACATCCGGGGTTTTCCAGCAAATCCAACATGGAAAGAAGACTGTACGGATTAGCCAATCAGATGTCGAGGTTGTGGATTTGTGTTGAAAGAGACTGTGTGTAGTGAAGATGGCAGAAGTAGAGAAAGTCAGGGTGTTGGTGCTTGGAGATATGTTTGTGCATGGTTTACAAAAGTACACTCGATGCAGGCATGTTGAAAAGAACTTTGATGTGAAACGAGTGGAGGTGGTGTGGAGCACTGTGCCTGATTGTGATGTACAGGGAATTGTACAAGTTTGTGAGGATATGGCCACGATGAACAGTCCGCATGTGGTAGTTTTGCACTATGGTGCTTTCCATTTGGGCAACGTCAGTGCCCCTACTTTGTTGGCTGATTTGGAACGCTTGGTTCAAGCCGTAATGAAGATCCTTCCAAATGCGAAAGTAATTTTTTCTGGATTACTACCTAGGGCAATATGGGACAATAGTTCTGTTTTTTGTCCTCAGCAAAACATTGCTAGGTGTGTCATCAACTGAGGCATGTGTGCCTTCATGCTTAGAGCTGGTATGTTCTTCTGTAATAATGAGAATATTTATGCCAGTAATACTGTTAATTTTAAAGAAGATGGCATCTCTTTATCTTTTATGGGAAATGCCTTTCTATTTTGGAATGTAAGGATTGCTTTGGAGAAGGTTATGAAACAAAACAAGAAAAAAAATACAAAATAACAGGTGTCTGTCAAGCATCTGTAAAAAACAAAAAAAACGGCTCTTTTCAGAGCCAACTTCAAAGGGGAAATGGGGCACAGTATTTAAATTTACATTCACCACGCTCAGATTCTCGATATGTCCGCGGACATGGCGGTAGTCCGTGGACATCAAAATCACTACGTGGGGGTTCAGTATGTTCTATGTTACATGTATATGAAGTCAGGGATATTATGGTTAAGTTGTGCTACTAAAAACCTATAAAATTCAGTGAAAAAACTTTGTTAAAGGGACGTTATGTTTAAGTTGCGCTACGAAAAACCTATGAAATTCAGTGAAAAACTTTGTTAAAGGGACGTTATGGTTAAGTTGCGCTACGAAAAACCTATGAAATTCAGTGAAAAAGCTTTGTTAAAGGGACGTTATGGTTAAGTTGCGCTACTTAAAACCTATGAAATTCAGTGAAAAAACTTTGTTAAAGGGACGTTATGGTTAAGTTGTGCTACTAAAAACTTATGAAATTCAGTGAAAAAAACGTTGTTAAAGGGACGTTATGGTTCAAAGTAAAACTGAAAAACCCCTGAAATTCGGCAGTTATGGTAAGATAAGCAACCATAACTCGCGCCACCGTGCACTGCTAACACTAACACCCAGGACATCAAAGATGACATCACAAATGTCATTGATGACATCACTGATGACATCACATGTGCATTTACTTTTCATGAACACTCTGTACAAGGGATTCTTATAATGCTGACCAAAAACTGTCAAGGATCATTGGGATAAATATCATGAGCTAATTAGTGCATTAAGCAATGCATTGATTATAAATAGCATTCTATTATGAAGTTCTATCCAGTATACTAAGCTACTTATGCAGAAACATAGGCAGTGTGTGCAGCATACATGATGAAGGTGTAATATTCATAATCTTGCCATGTTGAATAGTGAAATGATAACTGCTTTCTTATTAGAGTTTTGCGTACTGTGAAGGGACTGTTATTAGCACCAAGGTCCCTTTGCGGGTCCAATCCTTAACGGCTTGTAAAACCAGCCGTTAAGGTGGGAACCCGCAAAGGGACCTTGTAATCAGGCGCTAAGGGATTACCGGTACCGGTAATCCCTTAGCGCCAGGGTCATAATGAGGCCCCTTGACTGTTACTGAGCAAAACCATGTGGCCTAGATATGTCAGTAAAGGAAAAAAAGGGGGAGCCAGACATGTGATGTCATCAGTGATGTCATCAATGACATTTGTGATGTCATCTTTGATGTCCTGGGTGTTAGTGTTAGCAGTGCACGGTGGCGCGAGCTATGGTTGCTTATCTTACCATAACTGCCGAATTTCAGGGGTTTTTCGGTTTTACTTTGAACCATAACGTCCCTTTAACAAAGTTTTTTTCACTGAATTTCATAAGTTTTTAGTAGCACAAATTAACCATAACGTCACTTTAACAAAGTTTTTTCACTGAATATATATATATATATATATATATATATATATATATATATATATATATATATATATATATATATTTTAGAGGGCCTGTGGTATCAGCCCTGTAGTTATGGTTAAGTTGCTCAACCCATAGGAAGAGCACTTTTAGGTCAGGTTATTACTCCCCCCTGCCCCCGGACAGATCCTCACCAAACTTTGCGAAACATTTCTTTAAATCCCACCAAGTATATGGCTCCCTCTGAATGGTTCTGCAAAGTTTGGTGCAGTTTGATCCGGTGGTTGAGGGGGCAGTTATAGGGGGTTCCCAAAACTTTAGGAAAATCCTCATAGATGCAATGGAAAAAATGTTTTGCTCCTGCCTACAGCCCAAATGGCTGGATGGATTTTCACCAAATGTGTGCCAGGAGTGGCGGCTTGGTCCCAAAAGCATGCTTTTGTAAATTTGGTGTAAATCCATGCAGTAGTTTTTTTAAAATGTCCATAAAGTAGGTAAAAAAACTTAGTGATATATGGGTCGGTCCGTTGACTCATTTACTGATCCGACATCAAGTGTGGCCGTTGATTGGATGGTGAAAAACGTGAGCTGCGTCAGATATTCTGAACCGGTCCCCATGTTGGATACATGGACAGCCGCCACCGACCACAGACAACACAGTGAGCAAAATATCTTGAAAACACATTTGGGGTTATTTGGTGGCCAAAAGAGGGGCTGGAAAGAGTGGGGAAGTGGAATAAAGTTGACATGGAGCTGTTGTACAGGTGAAAAAAGGGTGTGCATGTGCCACCGAATCCCCGGTCAATTTTAGTGTCCGCAGATATTATTTGGATGGCAGGGGTTCTGGATGAGTTTTATTCTTTGAAGGTGTATTGTACATACTTGTTCTATGGTTTAATTATATATCGTGGTGGTTGTGGCCACTGGCAACACATACTATAGTAATATGTGTGTCATAATTATAGGTACTATAGGGTGAGTAAACCCTATTTGTAATATGGTGGAATGATACAATTGAAGTATATAGGGTGTTAATGATTGTAGTACAATTGAGTATAGTGCTTATGGAATTTGTGAAGATAACACATAGGATTATACTTGGTAGGGTTACTTAGTTGCATACGGTAATAAAGCTGGAATCTGTGGTTCTTTTTCTGTGAAAGAAACACAGTATAATATGTCAAGCAGGATAGTTTAAAAGCTTTACTTGCATACAATTTTATATAGAGATATACTTGCTATGTACTGTGTTTGGTACAACATTCGTGTGTGGTACACTGTTGTATTGACATAAAATAATTAGTGGGTCACAATTCATAGAGCATTAAAAAACCCTTTTCTAATTGTGTGGGTGTAAGTGTGATAGTATGTTTCTTTGAAGTGTATTGTAATTAAGGAAATGTTTAAAGTAGTTAGATACTTGTTGGTGTATTTAACTATATTGGACTTTAGAAAATGTATTGTAGTAAGAATAACCGTGATGGTATATTTGAAGAGTGTTATAATGAAGGGTATTTTAGAAGTAGTTAGATACCTGTTGGCATATTCTAACTGTATTGGGTTTTAAAAGTACTATTGTAGTATTTTAGATGTAGTTAGATACCAGTTGGCGTAATCAAACTGTTTATTATACTATAGTTTTTTGAGTAAATTTGGAGTGAAGGAATATTAAGTAGGCATTTGTTAGATTTGGTGGTAATGTTGGCATATTTTAATTATGTTGGATTTTATATAAAGTATGGTAGTAACAAGAACTGTGATGGCATGTTTAAAGTGTATTGCAATGAAGGGTATTTTGAAGTACTTAGATACCTGTTGGAGTATTCTAACTACCTTGCCTTTTAAAAGTACAATTGTATTATTATGGATGTAGCTAGATGCCTGTTGGCATGTTCTAACTGTTTATTGTGCTACAGTTTAGCGACTAAATTTGGGTTGAAGGAATATTAAATAGGCATTTGTTAAATTGGCTGGTAATCTATGTTTTAGAGTAACAGAAGTGTCGTTACATTCAAACCAACCACTTATTTTTTAACAAATGCAGTATAGTAGCCTCCAGTGGTTGTGGCACCAGTGTGGTAGATTATGCCCACTGTTGTGAAGGTTTTCTTGCCAAGAGATACTTGGCTGTGTGTGAAGCAAATAAGCTTATAGTTGTTTTTGGTACCATTTGCATTGTACCTTCGAAGCATTAGTATCACATATTGGCTATGTGAGTTTATTTGTATGCTGCAACAATTATCTGAATTACAGAAAGGGCATAATATGCCATGATTTGCATTCTGCAGAAGCTGTTGAAATGGAATGGATTCACAATTTGGTATGGATACATACACACATCGTTCATTAGGGATGTGCCCTTATGAAACATGGTTGCAGAGAGTGTGTGTTTCCACATGTATGAAATGTGGAAGATTTCATTTATACGGATGTTTTTGGTTTCTAGTACTTGTAGTAAGTACATTAGGAATTCTCGTGGATCTTCCTGTGTATTTATTGTGAATGTTACCATTCTGGTACAGTAGTCCAATTCTTGCCTAATACGTGAGACACTGTAAGTGTCAGTAGTATATGTGGCATTTCTACGAAGGACAAGTATTTGCAAAGACAACAAGTCTGAGCCATTTAAGTAAATGTTGTGAACAGTTGATGATTGATTGCTACATTGATTGCTACATTTGCATAGCAATTTACTCCAGTTAATTGCTATGTAAATTGTTCCAGTTTACTCCAGTTGTGTTGCTGAATTTAAATGGACCAGAGAGTTGTGTCTATGTGTCATTTGATGGGCCTGCAGTTGTCTTCTGAAAAGAGACATTTGTCTTTTTGTCTTCTGATGTATGTGCAGTTGTAGTTGTATTGTTTGATGGAGTAGCAGTTGTTTCTTTAGCGGTATTGTTGGGAGATGTGCTATAAGTTCTGTTTGTATTCACTTTCTTTTTAAAGGTTTAGTTTTTTGAGGTACAGCGTACATATCTAGATAGGGGTGTACAGTGCACATAGCTTGTTGTATTCTAGGATGCAAGGCATTTTAGCGTTGACTTTGTTTGAATCAAAGTTGGCTACAAATAGACCATCGAGTGTATGTAGATGTGAAAGTGCTACACAACTCATACCTTCTTTAAAGACTGTGCTGCCAATGTCAATCAATGATCTAGGGGTAGACCTTGCGATTTGTGAATAGTGACAGCAAATGCAAGAGATAGAGAGAATTGTTCTCTGCATACATACATGTCTTTGAAAAGAAGGAATCGTGCTATTGTGCAACTTATTTTTTAACTTCTGCAAATTTCACAAAGTGGATGTTAACAAACTGAAAGTTGTTGTCATGTGGACATGTCTGGAAGCCAACAACTGTACCAATTGCTCCATTGACCAAACTTCCTTCTACGCCAATGTTACGTTGTAGAATTACTCTGCAATTTAGACAGAGAGTTAACACTTTTTCTAATCCAGCTGTGTTGGTGATACATTTTTTCTAAGCTATTTAGTCATGCTGTTGCTTGTCGAAACACAGGGAGTGTCATACCGTGCTCTTCTAGTTTGTCTGTGGAGCTGATAAACTACAATATAAACTTGTTGAGTTAATTGTTCCATGATATCAGTGGCAGATATGCTTTGTCCATACAGCTCATGGATTAGTCTAATTTTCAAGGTGGATTTTGAATCTTTAGTAAGCAGTTACTTCTCTGCAGCAAAAATGTTGCCAGAGATTTACACTTACAATGCTTCCGAGTGTGTTACGGCATTGTCTGTGTCCTAATGTTTGAAAATAGGTTGACCTTTTACTGGTGTTAACTGTAGGAGGTCTAAAAATAAATATGTGTTTTTTCCCAACCAGTTCTTCGGTTTTTAGGTCGTCTTGCATTCTGAGATGAATTAAAGCCAACATGAGGTTGGAAACCATGCTTACTTCATCCATTAGGAGTACTTTCATTTGTTTCAGAATTCTGCGTACTCCTGTAGCAGCTTCTGCTGATAATTTGTAGTATTCTAATTTGTTTTGGTGTTCTACTGGGAGGAGCAGTAGTCAGTGTAAAGTTACACCTCCTATGTTGTCGGCAGCTAATCCTGTGCGGGCTGTTACAACAGCTGAAATGTTGTCATTTGGTAAGTCTTGTAGAAATGTGCTGATTATTTTAATCAAGAACATTTTACCAGAGCCAGCTTCACCACTTACATACAGGACCAGAGGTTTATGATTTTGACAGCTACAAGTTTCAGTTTCATGTTTAAAACCGTGTTCAATTTCTTCAGGGACTTCTAGATAAATTCTGAGTTGTTAATCATTTAGCTGCGATTTGAGCACTGACAAGTCTTCTTCAGATTGTTTAGATTGATACATGGTATTTTCTACCCCAGTCGTGGCTATTTCTGCTTCATTTAGAAAGAGTGTTTCTCCAAGTGGTTCTTGGCTTCCTGTAAGGGAAGGTTGCCTGCCCTCTGGAGTGTCTAGAAGAGCTTGAATGTCTTCCTCTTGTTGATGTTCATTGTCTTACATTTGTTTGTATTGTTTGAAATTGACATTTGTTATACTGCTTTCATTTCCATTGAATGCAGCTTCAAATGAGCCATGGTCACCTAATAATTCTTCTTCTTTTCTCCATGGTTTAGAAAGTTGTAGTACGGCCATGTAATAAAGTTCTCTATGTTGTGGAGATTTAAATGATAACTGTATATGATTAATTAGGCTGGGTTTGGTACAATTTACTAGGCTTCCTTCACACGTTGAGACTGAATATTTGCCAGTTGTCTCATCTGGTGTTGACCTTGTTGTTGTAGGAGTAGTTTTGGGCTATGTCGTACAGGCACATGTTTTCCAAAGCAGTACTTCTGTTTGGGTAGTATATGTCAGTTAAATTGTTTTTAAAAAATGCCCTGGCTGTTGGCATCCTTTGAGGCTATTGTTTCAATCACTTGGTAGGATTGAGCACTCTTTTTTGGGATGAAGCTGGACCAAGGTTTATCCAGACAATGTGTTCAGATTTTCCATATAAGGCTGTACCTGTTAAATGGTCTGCAGCTTCATAGCACCCACATTCTCTTTGGGAGAGCATTTTTATACCGAAGCTCTAAACATTTTGTGACAGTGTTTTGTCAGATAATATGTCATCCCAAAGGTCTTTTAGCTCTGTTTTCTCAGCTTTGGTGAGATAGGCTGTGACATATCTGGCAAATGCAGTGGAATTGTCTGAAACGTATTGTATGTCACAAGAGGGCAATTATTGCATTGTAATCATTGATGTACTTTGATGCTTCGTCCCTTTTAATGTTGCATTTGTTTTTAGTTGATTTGCTTTTTATAGTATGTTTAATAGAAGACATCAAGCAACTTACTTCTCCTTTTCTGCAAACGGGTCTAGGGAAGCCAAAACAACATTTGGTATAGCATTTACCTTTGTTTTTATATTTACATCGGCAGTATTTGCCATTTATTGGCCGTTGTACTCCTAGAGTTTTTACATTTTCTTTAGGATCTAATGGCAAATATACTACTTTGCCACGTATGCCTTTTAGTAACTCAAATAGAGGAAATGTGGCCGTTTTTGGTTGAAGGCGTATTATAGCTTGAAATGGGTGCACTGTTTGGATTATAATGCTCTCATACAAGTTATTAGTGACAGCACATGATGGCGTTTGGTTATTGACAATCTTTGTATTGCAGTACATGCAAACTATTGAGGGGTCAGATATTTTGGATGTATTTTCTGCTGTTAGATATAAAGCTAATTGGAACCATTGGGATTCCTCATTGTCCTCTATTTTGTGGGCCATATCTACTATTTTTGTGTTCTTTTTATAAAACGTTCTGGGACAACAGTCAGATACTTTGTCTAGTATTTTAGAGATGTGTTTTGAAACTTAGCTATTTCTTTTTGTATGTGCTTGTTAGGAGGTTGGTGTTTGTGAGGCTTTTGCTAATATTTTCTGAAGTTACTGAATTGTGTAAATCAACATAATTTCCAAAATATTTACTTTGGATGCGCTCTATTTCTCAAAGGAGTTCTTTGGCTGTTCCATGTAAGAGAATGTTATTTACATTTTGCAGTTCTAGAGCAGCACATCTTTCATAGTATAGTCTGTGCACAAGATTCCATATAGTGGAATGGTATGTTTCTAACATTTTGAGGTGGTGGAAGGTGCTGTTGTGAGAAGTTCCTGAAATGCAGGCTAATGAATGTCATTGTAGTCCAGTATGGCTGGGCACTGGACAGGAGTCTGTGGTTTGTAAAGTTTTAATTTTGCTTTTGTCTTTTAGTTTCACATAGTGATTGAGCAATTGTCGTAAAGATTTGAAGGATTGTTGGTGTACGTTAATCATTGAGCTATATGCCCATTTGTACACTGGATGGTTTGTTTGGGTGAAAGGAACATTTGGTTGAAAGTTTGTTGGGGAAGGTTTTTCTATAAGGGTTTCTTTTGCCATAATGGTGTCTCTTACCATTTCATACCCTCAGCCATTACTGTTTATGACAATTGTTTTTTTTGGTTTTTGTTTGTAACCCTCTTCATTGAAATATGGCTCTGTGCTGCTTGTGTGAATCCATTCACCTTCACAGAAGTTTGAAAATGTATCTATATTAACATTGCACATGTTTAGAAGTACTTTTTTAATGTATTGATTCATTTAGTTAGTGGTTTAATTCTGATTAAAAGCAATATAAACAGCTTTCTCTTTAGTAGAAATGCGCTGTCAATTAGAGCTTTGAGGATTCGTTTCTGCAGTCGTTGTTAAGGGTAGATCGTGACTTTACAGCTGTCTTTGTAAGATTGTTAAGAACTCTACAGTAGAAAATGTTTGTAAAATAAATGTTTTGGAATGCTTTACTGTGGCTACGTTAATATTGGAAGATATAGTGTTAGGTTCATTAGTAGGTCTGATTTTGTTTGTACCTTTTTCTTAACTTCTAGTTTTTGGTGGAAGAGGGGCCTTACTTCTTTAGTGGTGGCTGGTTTTGTTTTGTAGAGTGAGGCTACTAATATAGAGATACATGCTATATTTTTCTACTTACTTTGTAGGATGTGAAGAATGTTCTTTTTCCTGTAGCTGTCTTTGGGAATATTCTTCTTTGCTGTAAGTGTAAAAAAATGTTTGTGAGTATATGTGGTAATGGCCAAGTACTTTTAGTGAGAGGGGTTGTTATTCATGAAGGAGGGGAGTATTTGGGAAAAAGTTAATAAAGGTGTGCTTTGGCTAGTGTACTTAAGTATGTTAACTTGGTTGCTAGAACAATTGCAGTATGAGTAGTGCTGTGTAGGACATTAAAAGGAACAGGGCAAAAATAGGTGTGAGAAAAAGGTGCATGTGTAGGTTATTTTAGTGCTGCTGATTTTAATGAAAGAAGTGCTGTTCTTGTGGTGCAGTGTACTTGTAATGTGTTGCAGTATTTTTAAAGAATAGGGAAACTGTGGCGTAGTGGTAATGCAATGGTGGATTGTTGTTGCAGCAGTGTTTGATGTGTTATAGTAGAGGTTGGGAAAGAAGAGTACTTTATATGTAAGGTGAAGTGCGGTGTATAGATACTTTGGTGCTATTGACATATGTGTGAGCAGGTGGAGAATGGTGACAGTGTAAGGGATGCACTGAGTGAGGTTGGTCATTTTATGGAATGAAAAATTGAAAATGCTGAGCATTTGAAAATTTTACAAAAAAGTTACACACAGTGCTGCTATAAATGCACACATGCATTTTTTTGCTTTCATGAAAATGCTCCTAAAAGAAACATTTTTATACGTACAGCATTGTAAGTAACTGCCACTTGATGTGAACAGGTGCTGTATGCTGCAATACATGGCATTTGCTAGAGTTGCTAAAAAAGAGAATATGCTTATTGAGAAGCGTATTACTGGGTAAGTGGCAGGAACCCTTGTATATATACATTTGTAAAAGAGTTGAGAAAATACTTAAAATATATAAGCATACCTGTACTATGGGCCTCATTACACGGACGGCGGTAAGGGTTAACGGTCACCGTTAATGGCAACGGTGACCGTTAACCCTTACCGCCGTACTACGAGGTCCCTTTGCGGGTTGGAGGATTTAACGCCTGCTTCTTGCAGGCGTTAATATCCAACCCGCTAAGGGACCTCGGAGCTAATTACGGCACCGCAAAATTGCGGTGCCGTAATTAGCGCCTTCCCCATTCCCATAGAGCCCTATGGGGCAGAAATGGGAATGGGGAAGGGCAATGGCGGAAGGGGGATTTACCGCCCCTCCAACCTTGGAATGGGGCGGTAAATCCCCTTTCCGCCAAGGCGGTGCCGGTATTTTACCGGCATGGACCAAGGTGCTAATAGCACCTTGGTCCACCGCCTACCGTGTAATGAGGCCCTATGTCTTGTTAGATGCATATGTTGTTGAATCTGCAAATAGAAATCTTTGAGATTTTTATAGTAGTTTTTGATGCATGTTGCTGTGAGTAACAGGAGACATGTACTCTGAAAGTTTAAGAGTACATCTGTAGTGTTATGTGAACTGAGATGACAGGGTTACATGTAGAGTTTTTGGATGCGATTGGTCGATGGATGTGTGACTGTTCGAAAGCAGCCAATGAGGGAGTGTTACAAACATAAACGTAAAAAAGGTAAAAGGGCTGCCTTTTGCTATGGTGTCCATGGACACCACAGTATTCCTGTGGATACTGCGCATGCCATCAGGGACTAGTGAGGATGCATGGCATGGAACTGGGACTGCGGAGACTGTGGACAGTCATGTTTGTCTGAGGACATCGGCGATCAGCCAATCAGGTTTCCTGGGTGTGTTGTGTGGTGTGCAGGAAGACTGGGCAGCAAGAGCTATCTTTGTTGTGTACAGTGAATGTGGCTATGGCTATGGCTTTGAGGAAGCAGACTGTCTGGATTGTGGAAGACTCTTGGATCCATTGGCTGAAGGTGCATTCTGAGCACTGTGGATTGTCTGACAATCTTGGATTTGATGAATTTCAAGTTTCATGGTACGGAGTTCGAGGAATGAAGTGGGCGGAATTCCTCCCATTTTGTGAGAATATGGTTAACTTGAAGCATCCAGACATCATTGTAGTTCACTGTGGAGGCAACAGTTTGGGCTATGTTACTGGAATTTCATTACAACTTGCAAGGAAGTATACATTTGGAAAGTTGATGGAACTGTTTCTACTGTTTCCACATTTAACAATGATTCTTTTACAGATAGCTCAGAGACAAATGTGGATGCATTCTAATTTATTTTATCCACAAATTGAGAAAGCAAGGCGCAATGTGAATAAAGCTCTGTGTGCTTTTTTGCAGGATGTTGGGATGACATCTTTCTATAATGAAAATATTAAATTTGATATTGTCAACATTTTTCGATAAGATTGAGTGCTTCTCACTGATGTGAGCAATCAGATTTTTCTTGAAAACATTGAAAATGCATTGAAGCAGTTTTTGTGAACATATAGACTATGGATTCAAGTATTCTTTAGTAGTTGAAGTAAACAAAAATGAAAAACAGATAAAAAATGAGAAGCACTTTTTGTGAAGGTTAGAAAAAATAATCACATTCAGTAGAATATTTGTTAGTTGAGTACATAAAACCAAGCAATTAAAAAAATATCTAAAAGCCAAAAAGAGAAAAAGAAAGGTTCTTTTAAGAGCCACCATTTTTATAGGAAAAACAACTAAAATGACTTTCATTCTCCCACCCCACACCTGGAATTTTCCTGGTGTCTGCGGGCTATGTAGGCTGGAAGGGTCCTGTGATTATTTTTGAGTTCCACCTTTTAACTGTGAAAGGTGGCTCATAAAGGAACAATTTTTTTGTATTTTTTGGGGCTTATTTTATTTATTATAGGAGAGGCAAGGCAAGGTGGGGGAGGGAATGAAGGGAAGGGACACCTACCACAAAGATGGAGGGACAGGTGGACAGGGGAAGTTGTTTGGCTGGCCTTAAATTTAAGGTGGGGGCAGTGTTGCTCATGCTCCTTGACCGCGGCCTTGAAAGCACTACGAAACTGCCCCCGCCTGCAAATTGGTGCACTGCAGTACAAACATAGTACTGTGACCCTCAAAAGGTATGGCCTGTGAGGGGGCTGCCAGGATCCTCTGCCCCACAGGAGTAGCCTGTGTGGTGGCAGAAGCGGGCGAGGAAGATGGCGTAGAGGCCGTCAACCTGCTTCTCCCTGTAAAAGGAACAGCCTTTTTCAGAGCACCCGAGTGGTTGGATCTGGTGTGGCAGCACATGGAAGTGGTGCTGTAGGAATACAAGCCAGGTTTTCCACAACTGTGTACGACCTCGCACTCAGTGCATCTCACCTTGGCTGCCCGAGCCTTTGGCACACCCCCCAACGGTGGTAAAACACCACCACACCCAGGACTCACTTCGGGCGCTGGAGGTAGGCACTTCCTCTACCTCATCTTGCTCTTTTTCTTCATCTTCTTCTACATCTGTGCACCTGTTCCCCTGTCCAGGCCCTCCAGGTTGTTGTGGTGGTGATGGTGGTGATGGCTCCTGGGAGGGAGGGATGGCCATGATAGAATGCCATTGGAGCTGCTTGAAAAGATTCTGCAAAGTAAATGTTCTCCTGGTGCTCTCTCCTGGTCTGCCAGAGTGAGAATGAGGAAAACTAATTGGTGGTTCCCTTCAGAGGAACCGTCCGCGGACCGTGCGACTGTCCGCGGACTACAGAGTCGAAAATAGGCCTTGGAAAGTTGTAAAAAGTTGACAAATAAACTAAGAATGCATCTAGGAGCTCTGGAAGGGTAAACTTCCTAGATTGGCCAAAAATGCAGTTTTAAACAGTCCCCGGTGATATACACTGTTTGCGGACACGTTGTCACACCACACGGGTGTGATCACATGATGATGTCTGCAGCGCTGCTGGATGTCCGTCAAAACCTTCGGCCGGGAGACCACTGGCTGCATGCACATGGATGTCTGCAAAGTGGCACGCTGTCCGCGGAATAATGAACAGTACATCATGCGAGAACTGACATATATGGACATGGCACGCTGTTCGCAGACACCCCCATTTTGTGAACGGACACCCCAGACATTCATATGGTCCACAGACTATAAATTGAGTTTTAAAAAAATGTATGACAAAACAATATACAACATATTTGTAGAATAATAAATAAGGGAATAGTTTCTTACCTTTAACTCCATTTCTCCAGCATTGGTATCTTTCATGGATTCACATGCTTAGAATATTCCCCGTCGTCAGGCTGGGAATCCTCGGTAAGTTATATAGACATTTTCCATAGGAAAAATTCTGACACTTTTGTGTCCTATCTACGTCGTTTTGGGCCGCGCACGCCGGCGCCACTAGGACGTAGATGTATATATAGCCCGCCCTCGCGGCGCCCTCAGATTTCGGCCCCCAAAGTAGTATGGGGGGATCTCTGGTTTGCATGCTCAGGGGAGGCAGGTGGGCGCATGTGAATCCATGAAAGATACCAATGCTGGAGAAATGGAGTTACAGGTAAGAAACTATTTCCTTCTCCAGCATTGGATCTTTCATGGATTCACATGCTTAGAATAGATTGTATAGCAGTGTCCCCCAACATTGGAGGCGTGTATGCAAACCAACATCACAATAATCACAATGCATATTTACCATGGCAACACATTACATTATAGTATGTTAACAGTGAAAGACACAAGACTTTAAAGCATAGTTGCCGAAGGGTGTAACCCCCACTTGGGGCTTACCTTATTGGAACCGGGGATGTAGTACTGCACGCCCCATCTGTGTATCTTCAGCATGTTGCTGTGCGAGACAGTAATGCCGGGTAAACGTGTGTGGTACCGACCAGGAAGCCGCCTGGCAGATATCCCCCAGCGGAATTCCGGACCACAACGCCGTCAACGACGATGTAGATCTCGTCGAATGGGCCCTTCGACGCTTTTCTAGCGGTTTTCCGGCCTTGGAATGACAATATGAAATGGCCGAAGACACCCATCTGGATAGTCCTTGTTTGGAGATCGCCTTACCCTTAGCCGCAGGACCATAAGCTACGAAAAGTTGTCTCGTATCTCTGAAGCTTTGAGTGCGATGGAGATAAAATTTTAAAGCTCTTTTCACGTCCAATGTATGGAGAGTCTTCTCCGCCACCGAAGACGGTGTTGGAAAAAATGTAGGCAACACTATAGAAGCGTGTTTATGGAACATGGAAGGCACTTTGGGTATGAAATGCGGGTTAGTGGCCAGCACAACTTTATTACTGAAAAACCTCAAATACAGAGGGTCAATCACTAAAGCTTGTATTTCTGACAGACGCCGAGCTGAAGTAATGGCCACCAGGAAAGCCAATTTTAATGATTTAGACTCCAGATCGGAGGAAACTTCTTCGTGGGAGGAAAGGTTCGAAACAACCCTTTAAGGAAGTGTTTAACTAGGCGGTCACTGAACAATGGAGTTGAATGTCTCTTCCGAGTAAATCTCGAGATGGCAGCCAGATGCACCTTTATGGATGAAACAGACAAACCGTTTTTAGCCAGGAGCAACAAGTATGGTAGGAGCTGTTCCGGTGTGATCGTCAGCGGGACCAAACCTGGTTGACCTGCACATCATATGCAGAACCTTTTCCATTTGTATGAATATGAAGCGTTCGTGGAAGGTGCCCTTGCAGCTTGCAAAATGCGACGACAATCCGCTGGAATCGCTAACGCGCCAAACTCGGAGAAATCAGGAGCCAGGCCGTCAGACTGAGGCTGTCCGGGTCGTGATGCCAAACGACAGAAGGTTGGGGATCTTCTGGAACCTCATTGGTTCTGCCGCTGAAAGGTGAAGTAGATCGGAGAACCACACTTGTCTGGCCCATTACGGGGCCACCAGGATCACCCGACATGGATATCTGTGGATCCATTGGAGAGTCCGACGGATGAGAGGAAATGGGGGGAAGGCATACAGAAACTTGCCCGTCCACGGGAAGGAGAATGCGTCCCCTAGAGAGTCTTGTTGTGGCCACCTGCTCGCGTATTGTGAGCATTTCTTGTTGTCTCTCGTCGCAAAGAGATCGAGGGCCGGATGACGCCATTTCGCGAAGACACAGTGCAGTTGTTAGTCGTTCAGTTCCCATTCGTGTAGACGATTCATCTCCCTGCTGAGAGCGTCTGCTTGCACATTTTTTACTCCTGGTAAGTGGAACGCCAACAGATGTATGTCGTGTTGGAGGGCCCAATGCCAGATCTCCTGGGCTTCCGTCGACAGGATCCTGGAGCGAGTTCCTCCCTGCTTTCGTAGATAAAACATTGTTGTCGTGTTGTCTGTCATGATTCTCACCACTGAGCCCTTTATCTGTGGTAGAAAGGATTTCAGGGCCCAATGCACCGCCCTCAACTCTAGCAGATTGATGTGAAGGGCGGATTCTTCCGATGACCAACGACCCTGAACCTGTAGGGACTCCAGATGAGCTCCCCACCCAGTTAGAGAAGCATCCGTCACTACTGTCCTCTGGAACGCAGGTTCCAGCAGGGGCATTCCCTTCGTCAGATGTATGGAAATTCTCCACCATTGAAGAGCCTGCACAAGCTGGCCGATGATGGTCAACTTGTTCAACCAGCGCCCTTGACTCTGTGCCCATCGATCAGCCAAGAATTCCTGAAGAGGCCTCATGAAGAGGCGACAATTGTCGATCAAGGGTATGCAGGACCCCAGCAGGGACATGTAGACACTCTGGTGTCGACCTTCCATTCCGATGCCTTTTGTTGCAGTTTGTGAATCCTTTCGAGGGATGGCCTCACCAGCCCCGACTGTGTGTGGAACTCTGCCCCCAAAAAGACCAAGGTCCTTGATGGCTTTAATGAGGACTTGTCGAAGTTCACTGCGAAGCCCAAATGTTGTAGGAGGGACATGGTGGCATCTAGGCTTTCTTGTGCTCTTTCCGGAGACAATCCCCTCACTAGCCAGTCATCCAAATAAGGGTACACATGGTGACCTTCCTTTCTTAACCAGGCTGCTATTGGAGCCAGACATTTGGTGAACGTCCTGGGGGACGATTTTAGTCCGAACCGGAGGACCTTGAACTGATAGTGGGTTCGTCCGACGACGAACCGCAGAAATATTTTGTGTCGTCGACGCATCGGGATATGGAAGTATGCGTCCTGAAGGTCTAGCGACAACAAATAATCTCCGGGTTGTATCGATCGGATCACCTCCTGGAGGGTAAGCATTTTGAATTTTAAATTCTTGAGCAGTTTGTTGAGTGCTCGTAGATCCAGAATGGGACGCCATTTTCCATTTGGTTTCTTGACGACAAAGTAACGGGAGTACACTCCCTGTCCTTTTTCTGCCACCGGGACCAGATCTATAGCCCCTTTCTGTAGCATAAGCGCCACCTCCTGCAGTAGTATTTGAAGGATGGGCTGAGCCGAGAACACCGGTGGAATGTGTGGTGGCTTGTTCTTGAACTGTAGAGAGTGGCCCAGATGAATCGTGTCCAAAACCCATTGGTCTGTTGTTATGCGCTCCCACTCGTCGACGTGACGAGACACTTGGCTCCCCAGGACGTCCTGAAACATGTCATTGTTGGTTCTTGGCTTGTTTATCTTTCGTCGACGAAGGGTAGGCACCCCGCCATCTGGAGGTTTGGCAATCTCTGCCTCTACGAGAAGACTGGGCCACACGTCTGTAGCCTTGGGACGAGTAGGAGGGTCTGTTGAAACCTCTGTCTCTAGATGACCCAAACCGGGAGTTACCAGAAGCCCCTCTGAAAGGATGAAAGGAACAAAAATTCCTACCACTCTGGAGGGCTCTGAGTGACCGCGCCGTGTCAGTATCCTCTTTCATGCCCTTCAAGGCCTCAGCAACTTTTTCACTGAACAGTTGTTCCCCTTCACACGGCATATCCAAGACTTTATATTGCACCTCCGGTCTGAACGTAGTGCACTTGAGCCAGGCTTGTCTTCGTAGTACTACGCCATTATTGATTTGCTTAAATCCGGACTCGGCTAGGTTGACAGCAATGTTTATAGCATGGTTGGAGGCCTCTTCTCCTTCTCGTACTAGCAACATGGCGGACTTTCTATGTTCTTCGGGCAAATGTTCCAAGATAGGAGCCAGCCAGTGCCACATTTCCCTGTCATACCTAGACATAATCGCCAAGGAGTTGGCTGCTTTAACTGTAGTCGCGCCGACCGACAGCACCTTCTTGCCAAAAGCGTCTTGCCTCCTGGCTTCATTGTCCGGCGGGTTTGTGCATTTATGTTGAGACCTGGCCTTTCTAGCCGCCACCGCAGATACCACCGATTCCGGCGAAGGTTGAGACGTCAAGCACTTGGGAGTCGATTCCGGAGCCTTGAATTTCTTCTCCAAACGACCTTTTACTGCCGGTTCCGAGAAAGGATGACGCATGGTCTTCAGGCCCTCTTGCCAGACATGGTCTAAAATAGGGATGGTGAATATGGATTTCCTTCTCTTGCCCATATGATCAAAAAGAAAACAATCCTTTTTCTCTTCTTCAGGGACTAGGCCAAACTCAGCACACGCCTTACTCATCATGGCATAGAACGCCCCCACGTCGTCAGGTGGTGATGGCTGCGCCAGACTTCTCGGAGCTTCCATTTCCGCTTCAGAGTCCCATGTTGGGTCCCTTGAGTGGGATAGTGAGATGTCTGAACCCGACCGTTCGCGGTCTGAATCAGAGTCCGGTAGTTCTCCCTCTTCTTGTGGGCGAGGGCGATCTTCCGCAACTTGGGAAGCGGCAGTAATCCTGGTCATCGAGTGAGGCGCCGGTGCCGGCTTGTCGACGAGTGGCGTAGACTGTAGCAGTGCCGGGGCACTGGGCTGAGGTATCCGTGTGTCCAAACGCTCTAACAGCTTCTGTAGCATATTTAGCACCTCCAAGGACAGAACTGCCTGGGGGTTCAGTAATGACGAGGTCATAGAGATGGTACCCCACTCAAGAGCGTCACCGCACTGGTTGGTTGCAACCCCAGATCGGTTGGGTGCGCGACCGGGCCACGTTCCTCGTCAGCTGACGAGATGGAAAAAGCCGCCTCTGGTTGCAGCAGGGCCTCAGGCGGAACGGGGTCAAAAACCTCTGGTTGCCATGCCATAGACGGAACCACCGTCAACGACGATATGTTTCCTACAGCCGCAGTCTGAACCGTGGGAGGAGCCGCCGATGACACAGGCGTTGACGAGCGGGCCGTCGACGAAGCAAGTGGCGCAGGGCCTTGAGGTGTTCCTGCCGCTTTCGGGCCGACTTGCTGGCCGAGGCCTCTCGACTCAAGGTAGACTTATGACGGTCTCCTGAGGAGGATTTAGATGGTTCTTTTCTCTCCTTTTTAGACGAGGAGGAAGAAGACGACGCCTTGTGTGAAGAGGGGGCCTTCGAATGTTTCTCCGAATGCTTCTCCGAGGGGCGTTTTTCAGCAGAACGCGCCTTCTTCGTCAGGGGTTCTGACTTACTTCTCGAGGCCGTGGAGCCCACCTCTGATGCCGGGTATGCACCCGCCCCGTCATTGGGCCAATCGACAAGACGCCTTTTTCGGTCTTTGAAGGTCTTCTGGGAGAAGCCCTGACAGATTTCACATGTGTCCGCTGTGTGGTGAGGATGAAGACAGTAAATGCAGTCCACATGACCATCCCCTTCGTACACCTTCTTAAGACCGCATGTAGCACACGGACGAAACAACGCCTTTCCAGAAATTTTTTCGAGAAGAAAAAACAGTCACAGAAGTAGAAAGTACAACCTAACCAAATAGCAGATACGCGAGGTAATCCCACTACTTTGGAAGACGGTTGAAATCTGAGGAAGCCGCGGGGGCGGGGCTATATATACCTCTACGTCCTAGTGGCGCCGGCGTGTGCGGCCCAACACGACATAGATAGGACACAAAAGTGTCCGAATTTTTCCTATGGAAAATGTCTATATAACTTACCGAGGATTCCCAGCCTGACGACGGGGAATATTCTAAGCATGTGAATCCATGAAAGATCCAATGCTGGAGAAATGTATTTATGAAAGGGATCGGGTATCGGAATGGGAAACATAAATAGGAGAATTGGGAATTTGTATACAATGATCATCAGAGGAAGGGGGGAGTGAAGTTTAATCAAAGTGTCTTTCAATTAGACTTTGGAAATTTGATTGGGGTGATTGCTGGGGGCAAGGAGGACAGGTACTAGAAGAACAGTGATAATCAACATTTCTAATAACATGATTTTTAACACAATTTAAAAATTTCTTAAAATCATAAGTAAGTTTATCTAATTTTGCAGACAAGATCATGATTTCATTATCTACAGTTGGGATCAGAGATTGTCTTTGTGATTCTTGGGATTCTCCATAATTAAATTGGGGTGTTGTTTATTCATGCAAAGAATGGATTATAAGAAAAGAAGATATTATTATTTCAATGAGCTATGTATAAATTACAATATGTGTTTATATTTAAAGATGTATTGTTTACCATTAGAGATGTTATCATTACTAATTTCTTCTTTTGGGAAGTTTACTTCCAACAGCTCAAGTTTGTTTGCCATTTCTGTTCAAATAGAAAAATAGTGTTTTTGCTTATAATCCATGTTTACATAATGAATGGTAATCATAGAGAAATAAATACAGTGTACTTACTATTTGGTCAAAAGTTGTTTTGGAATGAGCGCCTGGTGTATGTGAGTCTCTATGAAGAGTTGTACTGAAGTGGTAATTTGAGGTGTACAGTTATGGTTTGTGCTTGGTGCATTCCATTATATTGTGTATTAAATGAAAAAATTATGTTTACATTTTCAAATAATGGTTTTGTAAAAAAAAAGTATATTTGGGTGTAGTAATAATAAGTAATGTTGTTTTATGCATATGTGTTTGTTGGTTGAAGGGTACACTGGTGAATCCTATGAAATTCAGTGAATGGCTCCTGTGAGTTGTAGTTTATGTGTTTTTGGCGAGGAATATCCTTTTTTCCCTTAGAAAAGGGACCTCTGTGATGATTCAACTCATGAAGATCCTACGAGATTGCGGTGAAAGCTCTCCCTGAAGGATGAAATGAAATAAGATAAAATATAAAGAACTGTTCCTTTGCCAAGAAGACGTGACGCTTATTCCAGTTTCAAGCAGATCCTCTGAAGCCACTGGAAGGCATGGTGCTCACACTTCCTGAGTTTAAAATGTGATTCTTTCCTTCCTTTCGTTTTTTGTGTTTATTTTCTACATCACAGTAAAGGGGACAATGCTCCCCTGTTCTTCTACATATCAGATGACCTGAGATTGTGTGAGTTACTGCACAAGAATAATTCTGCCAAATTTCTGTACAGTGCTTCATGCCAGAGCCCTTTGGCTTCTTGGTGCTGTAGTCATGGGTGTTAATAGTTCCCAATGTTATGCTAGTCCATTTATTAACCTCTAAGGCAGTAAAGTCTGGGTCAGCCCTGCCGCAATTCAAAACTGTGAAAGTGTGTTTTAAGAAAGCACTGTATTGCGTGAGCTATCTATTGGTTGGCTCAGTTAGCCAAATGCAGGGCATATAGGGAGAACATTTACTTTAGAATAGGCCATTCGACAACAAAGAGAAACAATTAAACTGCAACAGTGCAGACATGCTGCTATGCCCATTAGGGTTGTTACCGTGTTACCTGACAGTAAGGCCAGCATAAGAAGCCCTCCTTTTCTTCAAAGTCCTCAAATGCTGCAGGAAAAATGATTTAATTATGGCTGTTTTTCAATGAGATGGGCTGAAGAAACATGTCCTCTCGTGCGTGGACCTGTCCTGACTACCGTGGAGATGTGGCTTATAAGAACAGTTATGTTCCGCTTCAAATTAGAGGCTGGAACTCGGGCACCCACGCAGGAGCAGGTTGGGATCAGTTTTTGAAACAGGTTTCATGGTCTCAGATTGGCTCTAGAGGTGTTCGATGTGATGGTGACTTGAAGTGACGTGAAAGCAGTAGAAGGCACTACCGATGACTAAAGCAGGAGACACGGTACTCAGAGTGGATCGGGGAGTCATCGCTTTTCAATTCTTTTAGGTGATGGTTTCTTAGAAATCACTGGCCACAGAACATGACGGAAACCAGGCTTGATGATATCGAATGAGCTCATTTAGAGTCAGTGGTGAACAACCTGGAAGAACCAAAATTTCACAAGCAAACTTTGTCAATTCCGGATTTGAATGAGGTAAAAGCTGGTTGGAAGACTTCAAATCAGCTCAACGCTCTGATGGTTTCTTCGTGGGAAATGCTTCCAAAAGGCAAAGGCCTGCACAGTACTTGCTGCTGCCGTACTTGCTGCTCTGGCGCTTCTGCTATTCCTTTGTAGTGCATAGAGGCAATGTCTGAGGGTATCTTGGAGCTATTCTGCTTATCTCCTCTTAGCTGGAGCTGGCATTTTATGTTGATCTGTGACGAACCGAACGTTTTGAGAGGGAATTATTTAAAGCCGATATTTAATTCCATGTCCATTCGCAGCACTACCAATGCTATGACAATCTGCAGATCTACTGACAACATAGATGTGGTGCACTGGGTGGCTAAAAATTGCGCGTTGTTCCGCCGGAACCAGGCAATTCAATTGTATGGAAACTAGTTCCATTTTCGAAAATGTGTTGCGTAGCAGGGTGATATTTTATGTTGATTGGTTGAATAAATGATATGTGAACTGAACTAGTGCTACTACAGCTCTGTTCTCATCAGCTTATCATGTCTCTCCTGATCCCCTTTCTTACTACCCCGTGGGTCGTCTTACTCCAACTGCCAAGTGCTGGCAGTGTTTCACCCAAATGTATGACTACTTGGAGGGCCTACAGCAAAACAAAAGAGGTGATGGCTGGAAGGTTTAGAGCTAATCTTAACCTCTGGCATTGCTCCGGGCAACAATGCAGGCCATCGTTCTTCGTCTGCCAAGCCATTACTAAAGGGGAAAGACCAAATGCAAATCAGGCTTGGTCCCACCCCAAAAGGGGCAGCCAGGCTTGGAGGGCCTCCATCTGGTGTTAGAATGATCATTCTTGGAAAACGGCTCTTAGCAACGCGCACATATATGGGGTCATTTTAAAATGCAGAGTGCAGTAAGGATGAAGCGTAAAAGGTTGCCGCAAATCCTTCCACTTGTTTTACACCTCCAGGGCATTTTGAAAGTGTTTTGCAGGCGGAGTGGGAAATCTGTTTCCTCTTCGTTGTTCCCGCTCCACCTGCAAAACCTCTTCGTTTTACAGCTGCATGAGATTTTCTGCACAGATTCCATAGGGATCCACTGGCAAGTCCCCTGCAAAGCGTTATTTGCAGGTAGCATTGGCACCTTGCATTGCCACCTTTCACGTGTTAAATTAAAGAGTAAAGGCCATTTCGTCTGTTTATGCTCTTTGCTTTTGCAAAAGTCGACAATTGCATGCAGGGAAGCCAACAGCATGCAAGTGCTAATGTTGGCATCCAACAAGCATTTGTATTTGTGAACACTGATCCCCAGGTCATCTTCTCAATGTGGCACTTAGCTAATCTTAATAGTTGTTAACGTAATGCTGCGGTGTCTGCAGAATATTTACTTTTGGGGTGAAGCTGTAGTCTGGAGTAGTGTGTTTGTGTGAGCAGTAAATATTGGCATCTGCGAGAATTAAACAGGGCCTTGTTTATAGACATTGCAGAACAGTTATTGAATGTATTCATTGCTTCAGAGAGCACACGTTTCCTTCCGGGCAGACTGCATGGCGCTGGAAAAAGGTGCACAATACAAATATGTCTAACTGAAAGCAAAATACAGGAAATTAAGTCAGAAAACTATGCAAGGCAATAACTGGAAATAAAGAACCATGAGGAGGGGCAATGGGAAGGGTCCAATACACCCTTCACACTCCCAGGCCCAATGACAGCTTGGGCACCCACGTGGTCACACCTAAACTTCATGACAGTTGATGTCTGCCCGTTGAACCCAGCGAAGATAAGCGGGAGGAAGGGCGGCTTCATGGACTACTTTTGTAATGTCAATTGGGCCAACCCGAAGTTGTGCTGTTTATCAATTTTATTTGAATTTCAGTTCTGAGCTGGCCTCTACGCAGAGGGTCTCAGAGCACCTTACAAGGTTCACAGGTTCAAAATATGACAGGTGAACCAGAAGTTGCATAACGTTTTCAGAATCGCATGGGACGAATACTGTATCCAGTATTTCTCTCATACTACAAAACGCGTCTATGTACTGTTAACACTGTCTCTGTTATATTCAACACATTGCTACGTCCTCTTGTAACCAGTAGCCACAACGTGTGACTATTATTTCTCTCCTGGACCAGTGCCTCAATGCCTCTGGGCTGCTAGTGTGCTATATAAATTCTAATAAATAAATAAATAAATAACAAGTGGTAGTAGAGGAGGTGATGGGGCTGCAGGTGTGTTTCGAGGCTGTTTCAGAAAGTGATGATGGAGAGTGCAGTGTGGATGACAAGTGGTAGATTGTTCCATGCTCTTGGTGCCCACTGGGTAAATGCTTGCTTGTTTTTGTGTTTGTTAGTTTGCAGAGTGAAATGTGATAGGAGATGCCGGCATGCACGTCTGGTATTTGTATGGATGATGGATTTGAGTGTGTCATTAAGGAAAGATGGGTTTTGAAGGGTATGGCATTGAATACAAAATAGAGTCCTTTGAAGGCAATTCCGGGAGTACAGCGGTAGCCAGTGGAGCTGGGCGAGAGCTGACGGTGATGTGTGAATGTTTGGGTAGATGGAGGATGTTTCTGGCTCCTGCATTTTGTATGGCTTGCAGGGTGCAAAGGTGCTACTGGGAATTCCAGTGAGGAGATCATTACTGTAGTCCAGCTTGGACAGAGCCAGTGTTTGGACTCTGCTGCGGGAGCCGTCAGGGGTAAGGATGTGTCTGATCTTGTGTACGAGATGTAGCTGTAGATAGTTTGTTTTGGTGACAGCCGCTATTTGCTGCAAGAAGGAAAGATATAACTGGATTGTAAAGATAAGGGGCTGACAGGTGTGGAGAGAGATATGTGTGGCTTTTCTGGGGTTCTAGGAAGTGAGGTGGTGGAGGGTAGATGGAGAGGTAGTCCAATTTGGAAGTGTTGAGCTTGAAGAAGTGGGTGGCCATCCATGGGCTGATGGTGGCAAGCTCTCTTTTGAGGGTGTGGAGTTATGAAGGGGATGAGATTTGGAAGTATATTTTTGTGTCTTCTGTGCATTACACTCCTAGTCACTCCGTGTCTTGCGTGTCTTCTGATATTCCACTCCTAGTCACTCCATTTATGAAACCTACTACCAAATGCATCATACTAGTAGATATCTGTTAAGATGGATTTCTGAACTCTGTCCTGGAGGGGCAGAGGTTCAGAAGGCTAGCCTAGTTTCTTGGAACAGGGTAACCTCTGGACAAGCCAGACCAATCAGGGTAGCGATGGCAGCGGTCAAGACTAGGTCTCAAGAGGGGTGAGGGTGACTGAAAGACCTCAATGAGCACACAAAGCAATGACACTTACAAATTACTCCAGACAGGTGTTATATTAAAAATATAGGCACATTTATTACAAGGCCTTTGTAACATCGACCATAGTAAAGAATCACGATAAAACTCAAGTAAACCAACACATCACAATCAATACAATATATATACAAGACCAAGGGGTCTAAAGAGTTAGAAGCACGAAATATGCAGGCCACCTGGATGGGGAGGAAAACAGGCAGTGCAAGTAATCGTTAGACCCAGTTCGACATCAGAGGCCACCTAACTAGAAGGAAGTCCGAGCCCTACGAAGAGTGGAGCCTTGTGCTCAAAAGTACCTGCACACGCGGGTGCCAACGGGCAAAGGAGAGTCTCTTCAGGGAAATCAGGCAGTTCAGAGAGGTGAACAAGATGATGAAGAACAGTTCCCCGCTACTCAAGCGTGGCCTCCACTTGTGGGCAGAAGCATGGCACGAGTGCGGAAAAGGGTTGCTGTTTACGACAGCGATGGAAAGCCACAGGCTCCTGCGGGAGGGTGACCGGTTAGGGTATTGACTACTCACCGGTCTCCGATGAAGGCAGACGCAGGCTTCTCCGGTTCCATTTCGGTACTGGCAGGTTCAGATGCGATCAGCAGGATGTCTTGACGCCGTGCAGATTCCGCGACAGCAGGAGTCAGGGTCGAGGGTGTCCCAAATGCAGCGAACACACACAGGTTTGTTACCACAGCAGGGCAACTCAGCAACCGCAGGTATTCCGGTCCCAAAGCACACGTCTCACTACAGACCTGGGAATGCCAAGTGTACGAATCATGTGAGAGTGCTGAGGACACAGGATTAGCAGTAAGCCAGACCGGAGTGACAGAGCAAGGTTCCTGTGTAGGCTGGTCAGTTCACTGGATGGCCCAGGGACGCTTCCGAAGGCTTACGTACAGGATTTGGTGAATGTGCTGAGAATAGTTGTTCCCACTATTCTAAAGGGTCGAAGCACCAGTACAGGCCTTCTCGTTCGATCAGAGGCAGAGGGGTCTCACAGGACGACAGCAGTGCAGGGTGCCAAACCTTCAGCGGGTCACCAGTGATTCCTCGACTCAGCTTCTTAGTTACAAGATACTTGGCTCTTATCCTTTGTTCGTGAGAACTCAGGAGATCGACATGGTAGTGGTGTTTCCAGCCTCCTCTTATCCAGAGTTCCCTTCATGCCAAAACGGAGAGGACCCAATAGGAGATCTGCTCACAAAACACTCACACCATACGTGGACCTATCACGGACCATGGTGGTCCCAGGCATTCAAGACACTCTAGACTCTCTGGCACCCAGGATGTGTATTGGGAACAAACATCCCAGCCCACATCCTGGAGGCACACACAAGGCATGCAGAAGCCCGCGAAAGCGTTGTGTTTCGCGGGAAAGTGCATGACCAAATAAGGATTGCCCCAGGTCGGCTCAACCTGGGGGAAGGTGAAGGGGCAAGACGGTCAGCGGACAGGACAAAGAACCTCGTGGCAT
Source organism: Ambystoma mexicanum (assembly GCF_040938575.1). Taxonomy (NCBI): domain Eukaryota; kingdom Metazoa; phylum Chordata; class Amphibia; order Caudata; family Ambystomatidae; genus Ambystoma; species Ambystoma mexicanum. Next base: position 140,887,945 of record NC_090941.1, on the reverse strand, counting down.
GGCCGTTTTGGAGGACAGGCCACCCATTTGGGCCAAACGCGGCAAGCACGGTTAACATGGCAAAAAGGGTTTCAAAACACAAAGAAACGATAGCTGCCACCAGTCCCGTCCGTGACACACTTGCACATTTCATGATAAGTCCAGTGAGAGTTTCTAGGGCCATTGGAATGACTAGAGACCCAAGAGCACGGTAATGTAAGTTACGGTGCACTATTGTTTCATGTTGCTAAAAAGCTGCAACATGAGGAAAGGACTAAGGGAAACGAAGTCTCCCGGTACTGACTGTCTTAAGGGCATGTCAGTTTCCCTGTAAGAATGGAGCGAAAGCCCAGAGTAGTGCGGCGGAAGGCTGCGCTTCTCTGGCAAAGTCTAGATCAGAGTGTAAAACAACAGCAAAAAGTTTGGGGGTTGCCACATGGAAGGAAAATTACCTACAATATGAAATCTTTCCTAACAATATCGATCTCAGGTATAATGACTGCTGTGGCACCAAAGCTACTGCACTGTCAGCTACCCTCAGTGACATGTGCTTCACCCAACTCATCTCCCCCCCTACTCATTCCAAAGAATGTATCCTGGATTGGATTCTTAATGTAAATATCCCCATTAATATTGATACCATCGAACTAGTACCCTGACCCAGAACACTTGTAAAATGAAGCTGGAGGACCTACAACCTTCCCTCCTCAAAACTTTGAGCTCATATGGACCCACATCGAGCCTCTCAGACCATGATTTGGCCTCCCAATATCACAAATGCCTGCTCCAGGTTTTGAACCTACATGCTCCACTCAACTCTAAAACCCCAAAACCCCACACAACCAACAACTCCTGGTTTTCTGAGGACCTGATCAACGTACGCAGAGAAAAATCCCTCAAGCACCTCTGCAAGAAAAACCCCTTACCCAAGAACTGTCATGACCTCACCACAGTGTCTCTCAAATATAAGAAAGCAGTTTTTACTTGCAAAGCTATTAGCTATAATGATAGAATTGCCAATGTTATTTCTAATACCACAGAATTATTAACTATCCTCTGGGAACTTGAGACCCCCATTCCCAGATGGGATCCACCTGCACTGACAAAGACTGGTGTACCACAATTCAAGACACCCTCTCCTCCAAAACGGAGACATTATTGTCTAAACTCAAAACCCCAAAAATCCCTGCTCGCCAGCAAGCCCCAAGTGCTCAACCCGGTTAACCCTCCCATCCGAGCGCTCTCTAGTAACATCACCCCCTTTTCCTTCAGTCAAGTGACCCCGGAGCAAGTTGCAGCTACCATTAGAACTCTTAAACCATCTAACTGTGAAGGCGACTGATGCCCTGCTGTGGGATATATTTACCCATTCAGATGTACTCCCTTCCATAACCAAGCTGCACTTCAGCAGAAGCGGCAAAATGGCTGCACTGGCTCCTGTGAGCACCATTGCCTCACACCAAAACTTTTTCCTCTGTTACTCATCACAATACTTGTATTAATGAGACCTTGCCATGCACCTCCACATTAACATTGTGCTCTAAGCAGACAAGAGCAGTATTCCTGAATGACAGGCTGTTGTTCAGATCTGAAGAAATCAAACGAAGCTTTACTTCAGCTACACGGGAAACACTTTACTTTTTGGCTATAAAATGTCAAGGATCAATGCGTCAAAAAGGCCCTGGCTTTCTGGGCCTATGTCAATTTCAGTGCATCTGTGTTTTAACCCACTGCTGCATACCAGAAGCTAACTATGGCTACAAAACAATGTGGGAATTCAGATGGAAGAGAAAAAATTAATTTTGCAAGGAAAATGTAGTCACAACAAAATGTACTTTTGCAAACTGAGAAAAAGACTTGTTTAAAGTTGTATGTTGGATAAGGCCCTGCTCTTATCTAGCAATGTTAAGGGGTTTTGTGCTGTGAAACATACATGGGAGATCTTATTCAACAGGGTTTATTCTGATTTATAACAATAATAAATACAATAAGGAATTAAATTGCATTGGTTGCAGTGGGGGAAATCAGCCCAAACAGGTTTCTGCTTGGGGGATACCAGCAAAAGAAGGCCGCTCACAGTAGAGGCTAGAACACATAAGTGATAATTGGTAGCTTGCCAGACTTTCGTCTGGGCTGAGGTCTATTACAATGGAAGTTCCAGGAGACCAACGTGTGAAGTGGAAGCAGCCAAAACCTTCAATCAAACTGGGCAAACCCCTCCCCACACGGGGCTGAAGTGACAGTAGGAGGAAGCTGAAGAGAAAAAATGGTCCCAGTGAAGGACAAAGGATGCCCATTTGTTTCAAAAGACTATTTTATTAAGAAACTTTGATGACGGTTATTTTTGCAACAGAAATTCGCAGGAATGTAAAAAGTTCACAGTTTTAATGTAATTTTGTGGGTTTTAATTTAAGACATTGTAGCCTTCATTGCCAACAGAAATGGCAGACAATGGGGTATTCCAAGGAAAGTGTACATGATGCCAATGTAAAATTCAATACCGACATGCCTGATGATAGTCCATACACACGTGTAAAGTTATAGAATTTTAGGTTGAATATTTCGCACTAAAAATTACTCAAAATTATTAGAAGGGCAAAACAATGTCTTACAAACTGGACAGTTGGACTGGCATGTTCTGCATAGAATATGGAACCTGCTTATGTAATTTGTTAAAAGGCCCCAACTGTACAAATGTGCCATTTATGGCAAAACTGAATTTTAGCTAATTCCAGATCTCACTGCATAGCCAAAGCATAGCTGATTCCAGATTCCACTGCAAGGCCAAAGCATTGCTGACCATCCCAGCAAGGTCTCAATCCAAAAGTCTCACTAACCAAAGAGAAAAGCTGTGGTATTCTTTTGGGAAGCATCCTAAAACCAGACCGGCTTTTTGCCCACTAACTGCATGCCAGCCTCAGCCCTGCCATCCAGCTGTCCTTGTTATGCGGTGATCAGACAGGCCCAGCTGTTGTTCTGCTAGGAGAGTCCACCGCCACCATTTGACCCGAGCCCTGGAGTCCAGAACCCGGTTGACTGTTCCTAATCACAAATTTAAGAGCAGACTGTGAATATCCCACATCCCATAACACATAGTCTACCCCATCTTGACTTTTGTCTTTGTTTCACTCTCTAAGCAACCCTATCACTACCCTGATCACTTGTCAAGACTGTTCTAATTCACTTTGCACCCTGTTCTTGTTTTCTAGTGTTAGCGCCATTCTTTCATCCAGCTCATCTGGTAACTCCTTAGTCAAATTTTGAATATTTTAAATTAAATCCCACATAGATCTGAACACGGCGGTAAAAATTTGACGTTGCAAATCAATCTTTGACCGTACAGTGGCTTTCTTTAACAATATAGACTGAATAATTTAGTTTAAGTAAAATTTGCCTTTCATTTTTGTAGCCGATTTTCTCTTTTTCACTGGTCTATTTTCCTAAAAACTAACCTTATTCTACCTTCCAAACATATCTCAATTCTCCAGCTATAGCCCTCCTTCTTCTGTATTGTCCCTGGGCTGTGCATCTATCCCCCTGCCCATCTATCATCTATCCCCCTATCCATCTATCCCACTGCCCAAAAACCGCATACCAATTCAGTGTTTTTCACCCGTTTTTTGAAAAAAAACATTTTTACATTTAAAACTGCAAACTAGAAAAAATACAACTTTTCCCACGTGTGAATTTTCCTGCACTGGGTTTTCAATGTCAATCTGTTTTGTGAACTATATGCTTTTGTGATACCTTACCTTATGGTTGATAGTGAGATAACATCCCTAATACTGAGATAAAACATATGTATATCATTATTTAAACACACATATAATTAATTATTTGTCAAAATTCAAGTGTCATTTTAGGCCTACTGCTTCTTTCTATCCATTCAGAATTCGATTATTTTATTTATGGGTTGAGGGACTATTGCAGGGGGGAACCTTAACTTGGGTGCTATCTATCCTATTTCAAAAAGTGCTCCTATTCAATTGTGCTTTGAATATGTTCTATTAGAAGGTTTACCAAATGCATTGCTTCCATTTCCATTGTCATTATCACCTCATTGGTGATTGCTGCCCAAAATAAAAATTTGTGTGATTTATGTGAATTTTAAAAATAAATAAATATTGTATTTTCATCAACCGGCCTGGTTCATGGTCCATTGTGACCCGGGGTATTTGTAAAAGGGGGTGTGAGACAGGTCGGGTACCGCCTCAATTTGAATTAATTGAAATTAAAGAAAAAGCATTCTGTTGAGCACCACATCCCAGGCTAAGACCAAGTGTCCTGGTCCAGTGTGTGATGCCTGATTGGAATCCTTAACACTGCGCACATAGTTAAGTACTGCATCCCCACACTCACTCCCATCATTACTGAGTTTGCCAACACCTCATTCCCTATGAGGTCTCGGGAGGATAGCTCAGCGGCAACGTGCTCACCTTGGCAGCAAGACGACATGGACCCACACAGGTTCGATCCCCGGGTCCGCGCTTAGAAACCTCTGGGTATTAGGCGCGTTATAAATAACCTATCATATCATAAACATTTTTTAAAAATAACCTATCATATCATATGGGTACGGTGATGAAATAAGCCTGGATCACCCTTCTCTTAAATAAATCTTCACTAGACAATACCATCCCCACCAACCATTGGCCCATCACCACTGTCCCCTTCCTCCTAAAAATCATTGAGCACCTAGCTTACGTCCAAGACCAGCAATTCCTAGAAACCAACCTCTTTACAGGAAAAATGCAATCTGGCTTTCGCCCCAAGCACAGTACAGAAACTGCCTTACTAGACTCAAAAATCTAAATGGACTCTATTCAAGACTCGGGCAACCTAGCAATCCTGCTCCTTCTCGACCTATCGGCCGCTTTCGATCTGGTCGATCATAACATCCTGTGTAAACACCTCAACCAACAATTCCACTTCTCACTGGAAGTCACCATGTGGATGAAATCCTTCCTAAGTGGTGGGATCAAGTGAGTGTTCATAGGAGACTTTGTGGTCGGCCCCATCCAAGCTCCACGAGGTGTGCCTCAAGGGTCCTGTCTCTCACCCACCCTCTATAACATCTATACTCAACCTTTGTTCTACCCCAACTTTGCGGATGATACTCAGATTCCTGTCCCTCTCTCAGGGGACTATTATGCTCACACAATCCAAATCAATGCCATCTTCAGTATTATCCAACATTGGATGGCCACCCACAACCTATGTTTGAATGATGACAAAACGGAGCTCCTTATCATTGGTCCACCACTTGGGATCAGACACCTTGACCCTGCATACCTGCCCTTCAGCATAGACAGTGCACTCATCCCTGTCTCTAAGCAAATAAAAACTGTGGGGGTATACCTCGAATTGGACCTCACTATGACCAGACAAATCAACAATGTTGCTTCCTCCACTGCCTACACTGCCATGCTTATCTCACTGAGCAGGCAGTTCCTCACCCTGAGCAACTGCATCACACTCGCTAGAACTCTTATCCTCTCCAAACTCGTATATTGCAATGTCCTACTCATGGGCACCAACAATGCCAACTCGCCTAAATTGCAACTTCTCCCGAATGAGGCTCTTAGATCAGCCCTCGGCCTTAAACGCTCGGATCACATCTCTGCTATCAGACGTGATGCCCATTGGCTCCTAGTCAAAGCTTGTAGCGAGTTCAAAACTGTATCCATCACACACCATTGTGTCCCCAAGGTGGCACCACAATACCTCACCAATTCCATCACCCAAATCACACGCGCACGCCAACTCCTTTCTAACCAAAGCATTTCCCTATTCAACCCACGATTCAAGAGAAAAAGAGTGGGAGGTGTCAGCTTCTGTGTAACAACCACGACGCTTTGGAACTCTCAACCCCCACACATCCGAAAATAATAATCCTTTCTCACCTTTAAAAAACGAACCAAAACCTGTAAATTTGACAAGTACGCCTAACAACTGTGTGTATTCTTCTGCTGTCGTGTTGTGCTCCAATATTCTCATTTGCACTTTATTGTCTGTACTAACGCTGTGATACCCCTAGGTCTAGACTTTGTCATAAAATATCAAATAAATGTGAGGTGCCTGAGGTGGTAATCATTCATCTTTACAACCATTCACCCCAAAAGATACAATGAATAGACATAAAAGAATGACCATCCTTGTGCTGCGAATTGGTGAAAGGTGGCTTGCAAACGATATATAAAGAACCTATATAAATATATGTATAAAGCTTTCTGAATTACTGGCAATGGCAATGTTTCTTTACATTCTAGGGCTATGTGGATTACTGGCATGGTGATGGTTGTTTACATTATGTGCTGGTTATATGTTTTATCAGCATTGGCAATGATGTTTTGTATGATGTGCGGGTTTGTGGATTACAGACCGGGCCTCATCACGACTTGGGCGGTAACGCCGGCGCTATTAGTGCCGGCGCTTTCTGCCCTACCGCCGAACTCCCCGGCGCTAATAGCGCCGGATCGCGAGTTTGGCGGTAATGTTAATCCCCATTCCCCATTGAGCCCATTCGGGAATGCCCCATTCCCCATTGGGCTCAATGGGGAAATTTCTCGCTAATACCGCCGGCGGATTTCCCGCCGGCGGTATGAGCGCTAATTTTCGGCGGATTTCCCCCAGCTCAGAGCTAGGGGGAAATCCGCCAAAGTTCTGATTTGGCGGACCCTTAAATCCGGCGTAATAGCGCTACCGCTGGATTTAAGGGTTACAGCCAAAGTCGTGATGAGGCCCTTGTGGTGTTGTGTGCTTGACATTATCAGTCCACCTCTCTTCTTTGTCACAGTCTTTATTCTATGTGGCTGAGCCATGTGCAGGAAACAGGCAAGCACGCTAGTGTCTTACATTTTAAGAATGCTGACTTTTCAGATACACACCAGAAGCCCTTTTTATTTTTCAAGGTGGGGCTGCTGTGCAAACTGACATCCTGGAGGCTGGCCATCCTGACACGGTCATTTTATAACTCCCTAGAGAGTAAAGGTAGAATAAAACCAAGGTGTGAGCGGGTTACCCCTTGCATTTATGCTCTGGGAGGGTAGGGGGGTTTTAATTATATAGGAGGTGGAGTGGAGGCATGGAACAGAATATAAGTTACTGCTACGCATTCTCCGACTGCCTTCAAATGCCACTTTTTGCTATGCCAGGATGAAGATTCGATAGAAATCCAGTCGTTTCATGTCAGATGCTGGCATGAATCTAATGGATTTCTATGGAATCAGTCTGTTTTTAACACCTGCTAACAGCAGGTGTATTCTATAGGAATCTACTGTAAACGCTGTCTGCTTATGCGTAAATTGCAGGTGGCATTAACTTCTTTTTCTGGGGCAAAACGTCGTCAAAACGTCAACTGTAAAGGCAGTTTTGCCTGTTCATACACTGAACTTTTGCGCAGCGGTTTTCAAATGATTAAAAGTGTATGGAGGGGACCCACTGGCACATGCGCTCTAATGTTAGTAGTCCCCTCCATGCAATCACTATTTTTTGTGAAATGACCCTTTGAATGTCCCTGAGACAGACATGGTCTGGGGCACCGGCAACGACGCATGGTTCAAAAGGGTGTTGTTTCCTCAGGTCTTCCTTGTGTGTCTAGTGCAGCTGTGCCTGCGATGAAGGGTGCTTTGCCCTTTCCGCCCCAATTCTCCTTTGATTGAGTAGACGGTCTGTAGAAGAGGGCACGGAGAGTTACAGCTAATGGGGACCTGTAGACCAAATACTTTTTTGTTTACTTCTGAAAAGTCCCAAGTTTGCATTTATTTGGGTTTAGTAACCATTGCTGACTGCATGTTCAAACACCCCTGTTCCTCCCCTTTTGGGAGTGCCCGCTTATGAAGGCATTGGAGGAGCTGCAATATCAAACCCTCTGTTCCTGGGGGATTGCAGACCTCCCAATCTCAAATTCCTGAGGTCTGTGTCTAAAGAGGCTTCCTTCTTGTGGAGAGCTGAAGACTATGCTCCTGCTGGTGTTAGAAACTTTGTTTTTTTGGCGGTTTGAAAATGTGCCTGTGCTGTGCTGGTGTCACCAACAAGCCTAGGTGGTCCCTTTGGCACTGCTTGAAGAGGATTTCTCAGCCTTTAAGGTGCTGTTACGCTGTACAAGAAGCGTACCTCAAAGTCCAGTTGTCATGCATGCATCCACATCATGATCACGGAGTCGGCTTACCCCCGGTACTCAGCTGTTTGCCGACTCAGTGTTGGCCCCGTCACGCCTCCCATTGGTACTTCGAATCACAAGAGGCGTCGGAAGATGCAGCAGAGACCAGTACAGTTGCAGTTCAAGCCTCAGTCTCGGTGGCGGTTGCCCTGACGACTGCAGGATGCTCGGAGAGCACCTGCAGTTACATTCAGGGAACGTAAGGTGTCATGTGATGTGTTACCTGGGTAACAAGTATAAATATGTTCACGGCACCATACACACTGCTTCTCAGCTGTGCTTTTGCCGGCGTGTGGCGTTCCAGGTTACTCGATGCCTTTGCTTCTTGGATATCCTGGCTTTCTGGACCTTTTGCTCTGCTCCTTGGATCGCAATTTGGATTTGCCCTCAGACTTGGTTTTTTGATTGCTTCCTCGGTTTGAACTCGGACCGCTCAATGGACAGCATTAGAACTTCCCTCTTGAACATTACGCATCTGGAATTGCAACACCTTTTGGAACCCGTTCTCCCTGCTTTGCTAGTGGGGTGCCCTGCATTCCATATCTGAAGGGCCCCACTGACTGCTGGAACCACTTGTCATCTCCCTGCACCCTGTTGAGTGGGTAAACTCCTTCTGCACTGCGGGTGCTTTGGTAATCTTTCCCACTTCAGCGCCAGTTACAGTCTCCAATTGGTTAGGTTAAAGTTGATTATTTGTTCATTACTATTTACACGTTCAGAATGAAGTACTGACCTGCTCTGTTTCCTTTTCAGCCTTGGAGACCCGGTGCCATTGTTCCAGCCACCTGTGGGACCAAAATTCGATTAGTGAATGTATTTACTCTCCCTGACTGGCACTTGGGGACAGAGGTATTCATAATCCACGTGATAATCACGACTTGACACTAGTCTTTTTCAAGATGGCGAGCAGCCACCTCCATGCAAACAGCTACGCTACTTAGTCCCTTCCTCACAATGCCGCTTTGCATTGCAACCTCACTCCTCGTTGCAGTACGCTGTCTTCCTCCTGTTTCCAAACCGCATGTGGTTTTCTTGTCGTTGCCTTCTTGCTTCCAGTTTCTCTCTGCTTCTATTGCAAGGACTGCCCCCCCACCCTCTTTCCTTGGTCATTACTTGCATTGCTTTGGGTCCAGTGTCAACCATAAACAGTCTGGGACTTCACTGTCTATTTTGCCGCCAATCCTTGTTTGAATAAGCAGTTAGCATTTACCAAAGACTGCAATCTCTTCACAAACTACCATAGGGTTTTTTGAGTCCTTGACATTTTCCCTTTCTAAGAGGACGCTCTTCTGGAGGTACCCTTGACCTTCCTGTTTCTTCAGGGGCACACAGTGGCATCCAGGGGGCTTGTCCTTACTTGTTCACGTCTCGCTTACACCAAAGAAGGTCTGCCATGTCATTGGAAGGGAAAGAGAAGACCACATGAGAGAGATTGCAATGCCAGCTATCTCCAGAACCCACCATGGACCAAGTACAAGACCTTGTGAACCCTGGTCAAGTCCTCACTACTGAGGTACAATATTTGAAAACAGAAAATGATACCTTAATGAAAATGGTAGCTGCAGAGAGCCTGTATCCACAGATCCTACCCTTGGGGGTCTAACCTCTGGAAAATGTGATGATACCCATAAAAGATTACGCAAGTTCTTGGATGCCTGTACCATTCTATTCACTTTCAATCCTTTTGTTTTTGCTACGTCTCACGCAAGCGTGGGATTCAGGGTTTTGCACATAACCTATACTTTGCCGCAGAGTCTGGATGGCCGGAGACCCCCAAATTTGCTCTTTTTCATCAAGGATTAAACAATGATATCAAGGACAAACTTGCTAGGGTGCCACAGCCTGCTTCTTTGTCAGAACTCATAGGTGCTGTATTGCAATTAGATTACTGGCTTCAAGAGAGAAAAGAGGCGAAATCGTCCAATGCTCTTTCATACATCAGGGCCATCTGCTACAACTATCAATTCAGAGGGGAATTCGGAAACCAAACCCATGCAAACTGGCATAGCCAGAGTTCTATTGTCAGAAGAGGAACAAGATTGTGAGAGAGAACAAGGACTTTGCATGTACTGTGGTACAAAAGGTAATCTTATCTATGAATATCCTGCCATACTACCAAAAAAGGTGGGAAACGCATCCCCCCCGGCCCTGATAGGGGTTAAGGATCAGGAGGCCCCTACTTGCCCTTTAGCATTGCCCACATAACTAAGGTTACGCACAATACCACACTCCTAGTGTTAGGAGTTTGTATATACGCCAACCTTGAATGACAACTTGAAGTACAGGCTCTGGTAGATTGTGAGGTGTTAAGAAGGATTTCTGAACTCTGACCTGGAGGGGCAGAGGTTCAGAAGGCCAACCTAGTTTCTTGGAACAGGGTAACCTCTGGACAATCCAGACCAATCAGGGTAGCTATGGCAGGTGGTCAAGACTAAGTCTCAAGAGGGGTGAGGGTGACTGAAAGACCTCAATGAGCACACAAAGCAAGGACACTTACAAATTACTCCAGACAGGTGTTATATTAAAAATATAGATACATTTATTACAAGGCCTTTGTAACGTAGACCATAGCAAAGAATCACAATAACACTAGATTAAACCAATATATCACCATCAATACAATATATATACAAGACCAATGGGGTCTAAGGGGTTAAAAGCACAAAATATGTAGACCGCCTAGATGGGGAGGAAAACAGGCAGTGCAAGTAATCTTTAGACCCATTTCCACATTCAGAATACACTTAAGAGGCAGTCCAAGCCCTACGAAGAGAGGACCCTTATGCTCAATAGTACCTGCATGCGCTGGTCCCAATGGACAAAATAGGGTCTCTTCAAGGGCCTCTAGCAGCTCAGGAAGGTGGATAAGGCGATGAAGAACAAGTTCCCACTATTCAAGCGGGACCTTCACTTGAGGGCAGAGGCAGTTTGAGAGTGCGGGATGGAGTCGCTATTTCGCAATAGCTGTGGAGAGGAAAGGGGCCCTCAGGGGCCACTTTGTGCGTAAAAGTGGGCTCCTGCGCTGGGGCCACCAGTTGGGGTAAGGACTACTCACCGGTCTCCGACGCAGGCAGACCCAAACTTCGCCAGTACAGTCCACTTCGCTGGCAGGTTCGAATGCGACAATCAGGACGTCTCGACACCGTGTAGTTCCCGAGATACAGAGAGGATTCCCAAACGGGACAGTGGCGATTTCTCTGCTCCGGGTGGAGGAATCAGCCCAATTCCACTGCAGCGGGCTTCAGGGGCAAAGGGGTCACAAATGCAGCAAACCTGCGCAGGCCGTTGCCACAGCAGGGCAACACGGTAACCGCGTTTACTCCAGTCCGGGCGCACTCGTCTCACTTCATGTCATGCCTGTCGCCACAGGCACACCCGGCACATCTCTACCTCCTAAATGCTCCTTGTTACCTGTACATTCAGCTTTCTGAACGGCCAGGCCATTCTATACACGTTGGAGGTTGTTTGGGAAGCGCCGCTATTCATGCACTATTAATGCGCTTGCTGATGGTGTCACCTTGATACTGCAGGTACTTTTTCTTGTTTATGAAACGTTTGCGAGTCTTCATGTGGTCATTCTGAGAACTGTGTGCCGTATTCGTCATGACGGCGGTCACGTGGTTACGTGAATGTCAGGAGACTGTATTTAACACGGCAAATTCAAATCAACAGCGCTTCTGATCGTTGTTCTTACTCCACGGTGTTCCGGAGCTCGAGTTTGTTTATTCCCTCGCAGACTCAGTGTTTTTTGGAGTCAGCATTTACCTGCTTCCTAAAGATCGCTCCATGTTTCGCTCGGAGCGGTTGCTATTTCCCGCGTTCCTACGCAGCGCTCGCCAGCTTCCCACTCTGGTGACATTCCAGAGCTGCCAGCTGATTTCCACGGTCAGCATCCATTCTGAATTCCATCCAGCAGAGTTCCAATTCCCTACCTGCCTCCATCACCGCTCCAATTCTGTCTGGAATATTTCCTTCTTTGGCAACCTTACTTTCTGTAAATTTTCCGCTTTGTCTATTGCGGGTATACTACTCCTGTCTAATTACCTACCTGGAACAAGGTTCTCCATTTCTTCTCCCCACCTACACTGAATAAGTGCAATGAACTTGATTGGAAGCTATCCTGTGTGCACCAACCCGACTCTAGGTCGGCCCTCGTTCCGCCTGGGTTAGATTCCTCTACTAACTTCCTTCCTTGTCGTTATTTCCTTGCATTACTTTAGGACATTCTTGGACTTACCTGTGGCTGTGCTGATTTCAGGTTAGTGTAACCTAGATAGGCCCTTGCTGCCCTCTTGATTATAGCCTTGTTCTAATGTAGTTCCTTTCTACCAGCAGCCTGGTGAATATTGGTCCACTCATGCCCTTTACACTAATAGCTCTCTTTGGCTGTAGATTTTATTCTAGTCAGAGAGTGACATTAGTTGGAAGGTTTAATCTTGACAGGACGTCGTTCTCCTTCAAGTTATCAGTTACTTCGGAAAAGACTACGAGTGTATCCTTTTTTGGCTACCAGTCTGTATCCCTGTATCCTTTGATAAGTGTTCCATTTGTCTTAAATCCAAAGCATCACCAATCTGTATCCCTTGTGTTCCACTTTCATAATTCATGGATATAACACTTCAGACCTGGGAACGCCAATTGTACGAAATTCGCTGTGAGGGTGCCGTGGACACAGAGCTAGCAGTAAACCAAGTTTCGAGGGCCTCCTCAAAACAGCGGTGGTAACAGATCAAACATCCCGTGAAAGCTGGTCAGCCCACTGGTTGGCCCAGGGACACTTCCGAAGGGTTTGGTGAAGGTGCCGAGAATAGTTGATCCCACTATTCAAATGGGTCGAAGCGTCTTCGCAGACCTTCTAGGACGATCAGATGCAGAGGGGTCCCACGGGACGACAGCGGGCTCAGGGTGCCAAACCTTCCAGCGGGTCACCAGCGGTTCCTCGACTCGGCTTCTTGTTGCAGGATACTTGACTCCTTATCCCTTGTTTGGTGTGAACTCAGGAGATCGACATGGTAGTGGTGTTTTCAGTCTCCTCTTATCCAAAGTTCCCTTCGCGCCAAAACGGAGAGGACCCTTTGGGAGATCTGCTCACAAGCAATCACTCCATACGTGGACCAATCATGGACCATGGTGGTCCCAGGCATTCAGGACACTCCAGACTCTCTGGCACCCAGGATGTGTATTGGGAACAGAAATCCAAGCCCACATCCTGGAGGCACACACACAAGGCATGCAGAAGCCTGCGAAAGCATTGGGTTTCGCGGGAAAGTGCATGACCAAATAAGGACTGACCCGGGTCGACCTCGTGGCATGGCCATTTTGGAGCCAAGCCACCTATTCGTGCCAAACGCGGTAAACGCGGTTAACATGGCAAGAAAGGGTTAAAAATATAAGAAAACGATAGCTGCCACCAGTCCTGTCCATGACACATCTGCACAATTCATAAAAAGTCCAGCAAGAGTTTCTAGGGCCTTTGGAAATGACTAGAGACCCAAGTGTGCTATAAGGTAAGTTACATTGCACACTTGTTACATGTTGCACAAAAGCTGCAACATGAGGAAAGGACTAAGGGAAACAAAGTCTCCCAGTACTGACTGTTTTAAGGGCATGTCAGTTTCCCCATAAAAGTGAGCGAAAGCCCAGAGGAGTGCAGCTGAGGGCTGTGCTTCTCTGGCAAAGTCAGTCAATGGTTTTAAAACAGCAGCAAAATGTTTGGGGGTTGACACATGGAGGGAAAATTACATACAATTATGAAATCTTTCCTAACACTCGCCCTCCCCAGACTAAGGACAGGGGGAACTAATCAACCACTGGATGAGTTTCTTGTTCAGGTCGGTTAAACATTCTGGACAACCCATCAGCATTGCTATGTTGGACACCTGGCCTATGCTCAATAGTGAAATCAAAGCCTTGCAGACTTATGGACCACCTAAGCAACGTTGGATTCTCTCCCTTCATGTTCATTAGCCATGTTAAGGGCTTACGGTCAGTTTGCACCATGAAGTGGGTCCCATAGAGGTAGGGCCTCAGCTTCCTTAAGGCCCACATAACAGGGAAACATTCTTTCTCTACTGTGGACCATCTGAGCTCTCTGTCCTTAAGCTGGCGACTAATGAAGCCAATAGGGTGTTCCTTAACCTTCTCATCTACTTGTGATAGTACAGCTCCTATCCCAGTGTCAGAGGCAGCTGTCTGCACAATAACAGGTATTTGGTAATCAGGGGCCCTGAGAACAGGGGCCTGGCACAAGGAGTCCTTGAAGGCCTTCTCACACTCTTCAGTCCAAGTTACCTACTTGGGTTTCTTTGCATTAGTGAGAGCAGTCAGAGGGGCAGCTATGGTACCATAGTCTGCCATGAAATGTCTGTAGTACCTAGTGAGTCTTAAGAAGGCTCTCACTTGGGTCTGTGTAGTGGAGGTATGCCCGTCTTGTACTGCTTGTACTTTACTGGGTAGAGGCTGTATCCTCCCTCCACCTACTTCATGTCCAAGGTAGACCACTGATGCTTGTCCAGTCTGGCACTTACTGGCCTTTATGGTCAAGTGGGCCTTCTGAAGAGCCTGTAACACAATCCCTAGGAGTTTCACATGGTCTTTCCAGGTGGCACTGAAAACTGCTATATCATCCAGATATGCAAGACAGAATTCATCCAACCCATTCAACACATGATTCACAAGCCTCTGGAAAGTGGCAGGGGCATTCTTCAACCCAAAAGGCATTACCCTGAACTGGTAAAGGTCCTCTGGAGTTGAGAAAGCTGTCTTCTCCTTGTGTCAAGCTGATTGGCCCGAGAGGACCGCGTACCTGTAGTCTTGGTGGTTGGTCTCGCAGAGGTCGCCAGTCTGGAGTCCGGGAACTGATGAAATAGCGGCACGAGGAATCAGCCTCTCCACCACCCAAAAGAGAAACTGGGTGAAGGATGGACCAACTCCCAATGTCACGAAAGGCACTCTCCAGATATGCGTGACAAGAGGATTGTAGGCTCAGATGGATGGAACCATAGTCCAGGTGGAGCTTGTTGTCAAGACCATGAATCTTCCAAGAACCTCAGTGCAGCAACATTTGGTAGATAGACCAGTGTAGCAGAAAAGGTATTCACAGTAGGCAAAAGGAGCTTGGCTGGTGCTGAAGGTTCCAATGGTACACAGGATAAAGTTCGGAGTCAGGCAAGACAGGAAAGAGTGAGGTCAGTTGGAGCTTGCTGTCTGGCCAAATAAAGAACTGTATAAACGTGCCCAGGATGGAACAGGAGAATGCAGGCTAGCATAGGGTATGACCCATATACACAATAGATGGTAGATGACTCAGGACAGGACTCAGGAAAGGGCTGAGGGAAGGCTGACCCAGGACAGGACCCAGGTAGTAGCTGGAGGCTGGCTGGCCCAGAACAGGACCCAGGTAAGGACTGGAGGCAGACAGACCCAGGACAGGACCCAGGTAAGAGCTGGAGGCAGGCTGGCCCAGGGCAGGACCCAGGTAAGGACTGGAGGCAGGCAGGCCCAGGACAGGGCCACAGGTAAGGACTGGAGGCAGGCTGGCCCAGGGCAGGCCACAGGTAAGGACTGGAGGCAGGCTGGCCCAGGACAGGCCACAGGTAAGGACTGGAGGCAGGCTGGCCCAGTACAGGCCACAGGTAAGGACTGGAGGCAGGCTGGCCCAGGACAGGCCACAGGTAAGGACTGGAGGCAGGCAGGCCCAGGACAGGCCACAGGTAAGGACTGGAGGCAGGCTGGCCCAGGACAGGCCACAGGTAAGGACTGGAGGCAGGCAGGCCCAGGACAGGCCACAGGTAAGTATAGAGGCAGGAACAACGAGGCGAGCGAAGCGAACCGCGTTGAGACGCGACCCGCTTTGACTCGCGGTCTCTTTTATGGGCCGCCGGCGCCCGAGAGGCCTGGAACGCAAGCCGTTCCGTTTCCGGGCGCCGGCGAACCCACAACGAGGCTTGGAAGGCAAGCCCCTCCAAGGAGGCGAGCCCAGTCCACGGCGCATGCGCGGAACCGAGAGAGAGGTCCTCCGCGCATGCGCCGAAGGCCGCCGGCCCCGTAACCCGTCGCTCCCCTCCCGGCGAGTCCCCAGACGCGAACGCGCGGGTAGACTCACCAGGAGGAAATGGGAGCGGCAGACCCCAGTCTCCCGCGTGACATGACACCTTGGCATGTTCTGCAAGGGCTATTTGCCAATAGCCTGCAGTTAGGTTAATCGTGCTGAAGTACTTGGAGGCACCCAATGTATCCACCAGCTCCTCTATTCTAGGCAAGGGGTGTGCATCTGTCCTGGTGACAGCATTCAGAGCCCTGTAATCCACACAGAACCTCAATTCAGAAGTATGTGCTTTTGGAACCAAAACCACAGGGCTGGACCAAGGAGTACTGGAGGGTTCAATCACCCCAAGATCCAACATTTTGTTGACCTCTGTCTTAATGTAAGACCTTACTTTGTCTGACATTCTGTATCCCCTACTTTTGGTAGGTACACTGTCTCATGTGTCTATGTTATGTTTGCACCAAGGTGTCAAACCAGGGGACTGTGAAAACAGGGGGGAAAATTGCCTAAGGAAACTTTTCACCTCAGCCTGCTGATCAGAAGTCAGGTGAGGGGCCACTCGGACACCCTCAATGGAGCTATCTAAGGACTGCTTTGGAATAGGTCAGGAAGAGGTTCCGACTCCTCTTCCTCAACATCTGAAGCCAATAGCAGTGCTGCGATTTCAACTCTTGGGATGAAAGCCTTCAACCTATTTACATGGAACACTTTTGGAGCCTGTCCAGGCCTTCCAAGGTCCACTTAATAGTTGACCTCACCCAGTGACTTCACCACTGTGTAAGGGCCTGACCATTTGCCCTGTATAGCCCTAGGCCTTATGGGATTCATGATCAGGACTTTCTGACCAGGTGTGAAGTTGGTGAGGAAAGCTTTCTGGCCATACCAATGTTTCACCCAAGCTTGTCCTGCCTTCAACTTGTCACTAGCCAGACCCATCAGGAGTACCATCCTTTTTCTGAGCCCTAGCACATAGTCTACTACGTTGGTAGTAATGGGGGGGGGCATCTCCTATCCCTCCTTGACTATGGCTAAGGGTCCCCTTAGAGGGGGACCAAACAGAAGTTCAAAGGGGCTGAAGCCAACACCCTCTTGTGGTACCTCTCTGTAGGCAAACAGGAAGCATGGTAATAGAAGATCCCACTTTCCTCTTTGAGGTTCTTCCAGAGCCCCAATCATACTTTTCAAGGTCCTGTTAAAGCTTTCCACCAGACCATTGCAGCCTGCATATACTTCGACATAAAGTTGCTGCCTCTGTCAGACACAACTTCTTTAGGGAAGCCAACCCTAGTAAAGATGCCTAGTAAAGCTTCTGCAACTGACTTGGCAGTCACAGTTTTCAATGGGAGGGCCTCAGGATACCTGGTGGCATGGTCGACCAGCACCAGGATAAACCTATTGCCTGAGGATGTTTGGGGGTCAAGGGGACCAACAATGTCGATCCCTATCCTCTCAAATGGTACCCCCACAACTGGGAGTGGTAACAATGGAGCTTGGATTTTTGAGCCACTCTTACCAGATAACTGGCAGGAGGCACAACTCCTGCAGTGGCTTTCTTCTTGCACCCCCATCTTGGGCCAGTAGAAATGCATGGATAACCTTTGCTTGGTCCTCTTAATTCCAAGGTGACCAGCAAGTGTCACTTCATGCGCCAGCTGCAGGAGGAAGGGTTTTACAGCAAGGGGAACCACCAACCTCCTATGGTCTCCTTCTGTAGACTCTGTAGGCTCACTATACAGGAGCCCACCTTCCCAATAAATCTGATGCTTCCCAGGAGGTTCACCCTCAAGCTGGGAGCAGGCCTGTCTCCTTAGGCCTTCCAGAGATGGGCATTCACATTGGCCTTTACTGAACTCTTCCCTGTCAGGACCACCTTCTACTAACAAATCTTTTAGTTCAGGATGGTCATTGGGGTCAAATACTTCAGGCATCAACACCTCCTCGTCAGGTCCGGGTGATTGACCAACTACTCCACCTCAGTGGTAGGTGAGTTAGGGGGAATATTTTCTTTCCCTCTTTTTGATTTTCTGACTCCTTTAGCCTTGGGTTTCCCCTTTGGCTGGGGCAGGGCATTGGTCTTGGCCAGTGCTGCCCTTGTTTGAGACCTTGTGCAGGGTCTGTTGTCAGCAGTGTCTCCCACAAGCCCTAAACCTCTGAGATCATTGCCCAGCAAGACCTTTCCTGGGACACTCCTCTTTATGCTCACTGGAATCCTGATTGCTGTACCATTGATAGTAAGATTTACAGGTATTACTGGGAACATGAGAGGTGGGCCATCAGCCAACTTAGTGGGCATCGGAATAGCTCTGGCAACTTCCTCTGGGTCTACCAAGGTAGAATCCACTACAGTTTGACTGCACCCACTATCCCTAAGAGATGGAGTATCTAGTCCATTGATCAGCACACTGTCTTTAAAGTAGTGCTTGGTGTTATCTGGAATCCTAGCATAAGCCTCTAAGACTTTAGGCTCCCAGGAACCCAGGGAAACTAAAACTACTCCAGCTTCTATCCCACTGGGGAAGGACTCTGAGGAGAAGGATGCTCCTGTAATCTCTTCTTCCTTATAGTAGGAGAAGGCCAGATTAGCAGAGTGGACCCCCAATGTTTTGACTTTACATCTGGGATTCCCCTTCACGTGGTCAGTTGCTTCACAAGCAAAACAAGATCCACTGGGTCTGTTTACATAGGGAGGCTTACTATAACCAGAGTTCTGTTTTGGAGGCTGACCTCCACTACCCTGTGAGTTCTCTTGTGTCTTACCGTTATTTTTCTTTTTGTGGCCCTTATGGGAGGAAGATTTTTCAGTTTCTCCACCCTCCTTATCTTTGGACTTTTTCCCTTCCTCATGCTTACCAGGATGAGTCTTGTCCTTATGGGACACGCTATGTGACACTCAAAAATCTGCTGCAATGGCTAGCTTCTTAGGATCAGAGGTCGAAGTGGGCGGGAGCGGTCGGGAGCGGTGCTCCTATACTTTTTATTTTTCAGTTTCACCGTTCCCATTCTTTTATTTTAATAAGAAACCGTTCCTGAACGGTTTAGTTTTAAAATAAAAGTGTAGGAAGAAGTTGAAGCTTGCACTTCAGTGCACTGAACATTCCCTTAAATAATAGGTGTGTTTGTTTGGGGGTTTGGACTGTGTGTGGGAGGGGCGCAGCGATGGGGCTTGTGGGGAGTGGGGCAGACCGCAGGGAACATAGCTCCACTACTTCTTTTCGTACACTTCGACCACTGCTTAGGATATTATCTCCTTTGAATCTGCCAAATGCTGCTTAAACTCAGGGGAAGAAGATGCAAAAATGTGTTCCAGCATGACAAGATTTATCATACCTTCAAAGGTAGAGACCTTATAACCTTCAACCCAGCCAGTCAAGTTCTTTAAGAATTCAGTTACATAAGATACCCAAGTACCACCTTCTTTCTTCTTGTACTCTCTGAATTGTTTTAAGTATTGGGCAGGAGTCTTTCCAAACTTTAAGATGAGAGTTTGCTTCAACATTGGAAAATCTGCTCTCTCAGCTTTCGACATTTCCATAATGGCACTGCAGCCAGAATGGGGCAGTCTGCTAAATAACCAGGCACTTTTATCAGCATTGTCAACTTGTTGAACTTCACATACATACTCAAATGTATTCGGCCAGTCCATAATGTCATTCTTTTCCTCATAGACACTGAGCAGATCTTTTGGAAACCTTGGATGAGAGGAGGCCCCAGACCCTTGTACAGGACCCTTGGATCCATTGGCAACATGAAGCTTGACCAGTTCCAACTGGTGATCCCTGTCTTTTTGTTTGTCTGCCTGCTCTATCTTTAGTTTGGCCATATTGAACTCAAGCTCCTTCTGCCTAAACAGCAGTTCCCGTTTCTTGAATTCAAGCATGGCCTCCCCATCAGCACTGGCAGAGGAAACATTAGACATTACATCCTCCATGTCCTCATGGTTGCTGTGGACCAGTGCAGCGGCAGAACTATCAGTTCTACCAGTGAGAGCAGCCCCACCTCTTTCTGCACTGTCCTCAGAAGCTATACCTCTAAGCAGAGCATCTTGCCAGTCCATGATACTTTGGATCATTTCTATTTTCGTGCCTTGAGAGGAGACTCCTCTCTCAGCACACATCTTTCTCAATGTTTCGGATTTAGAAGCATTTAAAGTTAACAAGGTACTTGTTTCCATACTGTTAGATAACACTATGGCCTTTTAAATGTTATACCACAACAATTCACTATGTATCCTGGTAGAAATAACTTGAAATGCCTTCACTAGTGTGCAGCACTGGATACCTTCAGTCCTATCCCACCACTGTACACCAATTTGTTAAGAAGGATTTCTGAACTCTGACCTGGAGGGGCAGAGGTTCAGAAGGCCAACCTAGTTTCTTGGAACAGGGTAACCTCTGGACAAGCCAGACCAATCAGGGTAGCTATGGCAGGCGGTCAAGACTAAGTCTCAAGAGGTGTGAGGGTGACTGAAAGACCTCAATGAGCATACAAAGCAAGGACACTTACAAATTACTCCAGACAGGTCTTATATTAAAAATATAGACACATTTATTACAAGGCTTTTGTAACATAGACCATAGCAAAGAATCACAATAACACTAGATTAAACCAATACATCACCATTGATACAATATATATACAAGACCAATGGGGTCTAAGGGGTTTAAAGCACGAAATTTGTAGGCCACCTAGATGGGGAGGAAAACAGGAAGTGCAAGTAATCTTTAGACCCAGTTCCACATTCAGAATACACCTAACTAAGAGGCAGTCCACGCCCTACGAAGAGAGGAGCCTTATGCTCAATAGTACCTGCACGCGCTGGTGCCAATGGACAAAATATGGTCTATTCAAGGGTCTCTAGCAGCTCAGCAAGGTGGATAAGGCGATGAAGAACAAGTTCCCACTATTCAAGCAGGACCTCCACCTGAGGGCAGAGGCAGTTTGAGAGTGCGGGATGGAGTCACTATTTCACAATAGCTGTGGAGAGGGAAGGGGCCCTCAGGGGCCACTTTGTGTGTAAAAGTGGGCTCCTGCGCTAGGGGCCACCAGTTGGGGTAAGGACTACTCACCGGTCCCTGACGCAGGCAGACCCAAACTTCTCCAGTACAGTCCACTTCGCTGGCAGGTTCGAATGCGACAATCAGGACATCTCGACACTGTGTAGTCCCGAGATACAGCGAGGATTCCCAAACGGGACAGTGGCGATTTCCGGGTGGAGGAATCAGCCCAATTCCACTGCAGCAGGCTTCAGGGGCAAGGGGGTCACAAATGCAGCGAACTTGCACAGGTCGTTGCTACAGCAGGGCAACACAGTAACCGTGTTTACTCCGGTCTGGACGCACTCGTCTCACTTCAGACCTGGGAATGCCAAGTGTACGAAATTCACTGTGAGGGTGCCGTGGACACAGAGCTAGCGGTAAACCAAGTTTTGAGGGCCTCCTCGAACGAGCAGCGGTAACAGAGCAAACGTCCTGTGTAAGCTGGTCAGCCCACTGGTTGGCCCAGGGACACTTATGAAGAGGCTTACCTGCAGGGTTTGGTGAAGGTGCCGAGAATAGTTGATCCCACTATTCCAATTGGTCGAAGCGTCTTCGCAGACCTTCTAGGACGATCAGATGCAGAGGGGTCCCACGGGATAACAGCGGGCTCAGGGTGCCAAGCCTTCCAGCGGGTCACCAGCAGTTCCTCGACTCGGCTTCTTGTTGCAGGATATTTGGCTCCTTATCCCTTGTTCAGTGCGAACTCAGGAGATCGACATGGTAGTGGTGTTTTCAGCCTCCTCATATCCAAAGTTCCCTTTGCGCCAAAACGGAGAGGACCCAATGGGAGATCTGCTCACAAACACTCACTCATATACGTGGACCAATCATGGACCACGGTGGTCCCAGGCATTCAGGACACTTCAGACTCTCTGGCACCCAGGATGTGTATTGGGAACAGACATCCCAGCCCACATCCTGGAGGCACACACAAGGCATGCAGAAGCCTGTGAAAGCATTGGGTTTCGTAGGAAAGTGCATGACCAAATAAGGACTGACCCGGGTCGACCTCGTGGCATGGCCATTTTGGAGCCAGGCCACCTATTTGTGCCAAACGCGGTAAACGCGGTTAACATGGCAAGAAAGGGTTAAAAATATAAGAAAACGATAGCTGCCACCAGTCCTGTCCATGACACATCTGCACAGTTTATAAAATGTCCAGCAAGAGTTTCTAGGGCCTTTGGAAATGACTAGAGACCCAAGTGTGCTGTAAGGTAAGTTACATTGCATACTTGTTACATGTTGCACAAAAGCTGCAACATGAGGAGAGCACTAAGGGAAACAAAGTCTCCCAGTACTGACTGTCTTAAGGGCATGTCAGTTTCCCCATAAAAGTGAGCAAAAGCCCAGAGGAGTGCAGCTGAGGGCTGTGTTTCTCTGGCAAAGTCAGTCAATGGTGTTAAAACAGCTGCAAAAAGTTTGGGGGTTGACACATGAAGGGAAAATGACATACAATGATGAAATCTTTCCTAACATGAGGCTGCAGGCATATTTCTGGACAGTGATTGGGCTAAATCCCATTCCATCCCCAGAGAAGATAAGA
This sequence comes from Ambystoma mexicanum, assembly GCF_040938575.1. Classification (NCBI taxonomy): domain Eukaryota; kingdom Metazoa; phylum Chordata; class Amphibia; order Caudata; family Ambystomatidae; genus Ambystoma; species Ambystoma mexicanum. The sequence goes on along the minus strand of NC_090941.1, from coordinate 140,865,179 downwards.
AGGAATCTTTCTTTCTGTGAAAGGAGTATATGGTCGCCCTTTATGTTCTGGATCTGTCACTGAAAGATCAACTCCTCTTCAGATGGGGATATCACAGCATAAAGAAGAGATTTCTTTTTTTAAATGTATTTTATTTAGTGCTTTTTTGGACGAACTTGTCGACCTTTTACAGTTTATAAACTTGTACACAATTCATAAATCATCTCATACAGGTAAAACAACTAGCATTATAGGTAAAACACATTAAAATTACTTTTGTACATAAAAGTTCATGTTTAAAACCATGTCAAGTTGCCCAGCTGGTATGAATCTGGCCACTATCCCGTTTTTGTATGTCCCTGTGAAGCTTCTGTAATTGCCCTTTCGATCTTTCCTTGTGCCCTCTGCCAAACATGGAATGCCGCTGCTGTGATCACAACTGATTCCTCCCTGAAGATTGTGTTGCAGAATTGATCTGTCAGCTGCGTTTTAAACTTTGCGTATCCCATCATATTTGCATGTGAGTGCCAGACAGTTTGTGCGTATGTGCCTCTGGGATTCTACTTGACTGGCACACAGGCAACACCGCCTTTCAGCCCAGGGAATCTCCTCCCATGGGCCAGTGTTTTCCCATTCCTGGAGAGTATTTAATCTTAGTGAGAGGATAAATCATGTTACAGCGGGAGTACTGGGTTTTGTGAGATAAAATCTTGGCGAGTCCCTGTCAAAACCCTGGTGGGAGAAGGCTACATTTCTTTGCAGGGTAGACAGGTGGTTCACCTCTAGCGATATATCATGATATCTGGTTTTCCTCTCCAATTTTATCAGATGTAGGTCTACCCAGGTTGTCTGGGGCTTTTTAATTCCCAGATCCTCAAAATGTTGTGCCACCATATTCCCCAGACGCCTATACCAATTGCTTTTCTTGCATTGGTTTGAATGAGGAATTGTGAGGCTTAGTAGTGCCAGCTCCTTGGACTCAGTGGGCTGTATTTTTACCCACAGTTTGCATGCTGCAATCTTCCAGAGGGATAGCAGGGAAGGTAGCCCTAATTCCAGGCGTATTGCTTCTACTGGAACGCTAGCTGGGAGGGCAAGCAGTGAGCGCAATATTTTTGCCTCCAGTTTAGGCAGTCAAAGAATTTGATTTCACAAGGCAGCTAATTTCCCCATCATCCTTGGCCTATCATGGCTGAAACTTCATAATCCCAACATTAATTGGTAAACCAATACCTTGGCTCCGAGTATTGTGTCAAGGCATGTTTTGCTGAAGTATCTACACTGGTGGAGCAAACCATGACATGCCAGAATCCTCAAGTAGCCTTTATTTCGATGCACAATATTAATTTGGTTCTCCCTCAATAACACAAATACGTAGACCTATTTGGGGATAAGATTACAAAGGAACTCCCGCCACATCGAAGTAATGATTGTGCCATAGATCTTATACAGGGTGCTTCATTGCCTTTCAGACATATGCAGGCTTTTTCTCATCCAAAGAAAGGGGCACTATGGCCCTCATTAGGACTCCAGTGGAAAACCATGGTGCTATTAGCACCATGGTCGATGCCGGAGTCCGCCATGGCGGAATGGGGAATTACGACCCCATTCCAAGGTTGGCGGGGCGGTAATTCCCCATGCCACCATGGCCCTTCCCCATTCTCATTTTTGCCCTATAGGGCATAATGGGAATCGGGAAGGCGGTAAATACGGTACCGCAAATTGCGGTACCATACTTACCTCGAGAGTCCCTTTGCGGGTCCCTACTTTACCGGCTGGTCTAGACCAGCCGTTAAGGTCGGGTCCCGCAAAGGGACCTCGTAGTAAGGCGTTAAGGGTTTAACGGTGCCGACACCTTTTACGGCGCCGTTAACCCCTTAATGCCTGGGGCCTAATGAGGCCCTATGTGTCTATTTAGATACCAATCTTAGTAATGGTCTTGAAGTGGAGTTTAAATCCCCTGCGGGGGCTTCTTTGTTTTTTGTTTACAAAAAAGATACTGACGAGCTCCGACCATATATTGAATTTCCGTGGACTAAATAGTGTCACGTCTAAGCACTGATACCCTCTTCCATTGATCTCTGACATGCGAAAGTTGTTCGCGGCTCCATCATGCTCACCAAATTGTACCTCAGAGGTGCCTATCACCTGCTTCGTATTCATAGGGGAGATGAGTGGGATTCTGCTTTTAGCACCCCTTTTGGTCACTATAAGTACTGAGTAATGCCTTTTGGCTTGGACAATGCTCTGGGAATAATCCAGCGCTTCATGGATCCCTTTTTACAGATCTATTGTTTCATTCCGTTATCGTATATCTTGACGATATACTCATATTTACATCAACCAAACAAGAACATTTGGGACATGTAAGAACGGCCTTACAAGGTTTGAAAGATCATAAACTACTGACCAGACCAGAGAAATGCATGTTTGATGCCCCCTCTGTGTCTTATCTGGGATACATTCTGTCAGAGACCGGCATCTGAATAAACCTGTGCAAGATAGACACTATTGTATCTTGGCCATCACCTACATCAGTAAAAGGCATACAACGGTTGCTTGGCCTGTTTAGTTTTTACCAAAAGTATATAGATCATGTTTCACTAAAATCACTTTCACTCACCTGCCTGCTCAAAAAAGGGGTCAGATTTGTATGGGTTCAAACTGCCGAAGAAACCTTTCAGTACTTGAAGCATGCATTTTGTTCAGCACCCATTCTTTGTCAGCCACACACAAGACTCCCTTTCATAGTAGAAGCAGATGCCTCTGATTATGCCTTTGGCGCAGGTTTAAAACAAGTATGCAAAGATGCTAAGGAACATCCTATAGCATATTTATCTTGCACGCTGACGAAAGCGAACGTAATTATGCGGTACTGGAGGAGTTTCTAGCCATAAAAACTGTCTGCACCGAATGGCGGCATCTGTTATTGGGAACCACTCATCCTGTGGAAATACACACGGATCACTGTAACCTTTGTGCATTACAACAGATGCAGTGCACGAATAGCTGACAAGCTAGATATCTAATGTTTTGGTTACCTATATACCAGGAACCATCAACCATGTAGCTGACGCCTTGTCCAGATCTTCCTTGCTACCAGAACCTTCAGAACCAGGCTTTGAGAACCCGCAAGCCATGTTCATGCTCAAGGTATGCTGAGAAGTTTTCATCATCAATGTCCTTGGAAGCCTGGCCCGAAGGAGCCTGGAAGTGGGTATACTGTCAGCAATGTGCCCGGGTGGTCTCTGTGGCAATGCTGGAAGCGGACTCATCGTCCATTAAGGTGCCGTTCCACCATACATCTGTGCTTTGTATACTTATCTTGAAACAGTGGCAGTTGGATCTAGATGTGTAGCTGATCGGCATAACATCATTGCTGTCTGAATGGTTCTTATTTTAAAATTGCTCAAGCTGTTTCGCAAAAGACTGATATCCTTGTGTTTAGGGCATACAAGGATAAAGACCTGAGGTGTCTCTACTGAATTTGGACATAGAGGGAAACTATCATCATTATTGTCCATGCGGTCACCGGGAGGATACCTAGGCAAAATTTAATATATGGCCTGGGTGCACTCGTATTTTGATGTGAAGTGCACACCAATAGAAGAACCGCTTGCCACCGTCCCCTATGGTTCTCAACAAAGCCTGCTCATACATTTCCAGCTTAGGTTTCAACTGTAGCCGTAAGCAATGTAATGGTGGTCCTAGTCGTGCCTGAAATTCAGTGCTCATCCAATTGAGCTCACATTGCACTCGTCTTATTTGGGGCACTTTTGGATAACTGTAGAATTCGTTTAAAAACAGTTTTTCTCTTTTGATAAGACCATTAATTGCTGTGAACCTTCACATGTCTTCTCTATAGAGCACTGCTTGTTGCCCTTGCATCCTGAATATCTCCATGGTGGGATTGATGGTATTCTTTCCATGGGTATGGGTAAATGACCACCTGCCTCATTCTCTCCACCAATGTTGACCTGATATTTATTTGTTTAGACCATGACCCCATATAGCTGATTCCAACTGATCAATAATCAAAGAATCTTACTTCTTCGATCTCATCTTTTCAATGCCATGCCCCTTGCTTCTTTGCGTTCCTGAGCCTTTTTCCGCAAATCATTAATTTAGTCTGCCCTCAAATGACACAGCTGCCCTTTGTAATACTGTGACTGCTTTTCTAAATGTGTGAGTATGCTTTGACCCTTTTCAGGATCCCTTTGCTAAGCAGTCATTTCCATGTGATGCATGGATTTCCAGCAGCCATTTCAATTCATATCATGTGCATTGGTTTGTTTTGCAGAACTCAGATCCTTCTAGCCACCTGCTCCAGCCTTGTTCTGTGTGGGGTCAGAAGGAGCTGCCACATTGTTAGGGAGAATTCTCTGTTTAGGCTGAATTTCCTAACCTAGTGAGTCCCCCAGCAGCTTTGCTGGATTTCTGGAGTTTGTTTTTTCCATCCTTCCAAGAGTGAGACTCTTTTTCTCCCACTCTTGGACATGTGTGTGTAATTCCTTTGAAATGTCAATGTGTTCGATGGGCTATGGTGTCTTTTACTCCATAGGGTCTCATATGTTTTTTCTATGTGTGTTACACCGCACCCTACGTGCCGTAACACTGGGGTGTCCTAGCGGACCTCCACCATAGACTCCATACCCAGGGACTGACTACTGTCTCCCCGGGCATGTAAAGTCACCATTGGCTTTACTAGACCTAAATTTACTAACAGGACTAGTGCAAACCATCTTATTGTGGACGTACTAGTAGGGGTACTTCGATTACTCCTGGACCTGTTACTCGAGGGGGCACTCTCCCGTCCCCCCTCGTCGAGTTTTGGCTGGTGGCAGTGGAAACTACTTGTTATGTTCGACCCCGAACATAACCCTATGGGATTTGTCCCATTGTTGGAGATTGATACTTTTTCTCGTTAATCTCTAACATACCACCCGTCTACTTATCTTAAATAAGTTTATCGGATGGTATTTTCTGCCGGAACTCGGTTTGTAAAATGGCGTCTGTGTTCGTCTCTGTGACTCCTAAACCAAAGGTTGAGCCCTTTGTTCCACTTTTGGTGGGCCTCTGTACAGAGACCCTCCAAAGTGGTGCCATTCTGTCTGGGTTACCTCAGGGGTGTGGGAGGGGGTTTAGGCACCCTGGACCGAGTTGCCTTGCCAACTCCGGTCGCACTCTGGAGTGATTGGCCCAAGTGGTGAGCCTTCCCGCTCACCACTTAGCATGTGTTGATTGACAGCTAGGCTGAATGAATGGGGGTTTTCTGCATAAAAGCAGGGCTTTTGGGACTGGATCTTCAGAAGTCGCCACAGGACCTAAGAATCCGACGAGGGTAACGCTGAGCCGACCTGCAACGACGACACCTCCGGTGGAGCCCTGCTGAGCCGACTCACCACTCCCGACGACAGAGGAGATCTCCCTGCCGGAGAGTCTCTTCCCCTGACTGGTGGGAACAACCAGTCCCCTTTGCTTTTTATTCGCCTCAGGACGCAGTGGTCGAATTGCCCGTGCAGAGCACCCCGGCAACCGGATAGCCACTACCCCTGTACCGCGACCAAAAGGTGGTGCCTTGTGACGGAGCACTCCGCGGCTGGTTTCTTCCCTGGTGGTGCACCGGACTTCACTTTTCTTCGACGACGAGAACCTCTCTAATCTTGGCAAAGACCCGACGTGCATCCACCACCAGGAACAACTGCCCCCGCCGGAGCTGCCCTCCACAACAAGGTACCGTGTCCGCCTGGCTTCCCTTTCTATCGGTTTGAGTGAGGTGTCTTAATCCTCTCTGTTCCGTTGGGTCGCCTCCAGGCTTTTCTCATTCTTTGTTCTGAACTGGTTCAATCTGCCGATAACAATTTGCTATAAAGACTTGAATGCATCTCCACTAGAGACTTTTTGGGACATCGCGCCTTGCCTCTCTCCGAGTGGGCCTGGCCTCTGAACTTTATGATCTATTGCGATTCTTGCCTTCCTGCCTTGCATTTTATCCGCGTAGGATTGAACTGTGTTGACTGCATAACCTGCCTATCTTTTTCTCTCCCATCCTAACTAATATTCGAGTGTCATCTAGGTTGAGGTATACACCTCTGTCTGAAAATAAGTGGTACCAGTAGAACCTAGAGTTGTCGATATTTTGCTAGGGGGATTGATCGTTTTCTACTTCGTAGAGTAATTGTGTTTGATTTGTTTGCCGTGATTTGCTTTAGTGTTTTTCGTAGATGTTCTGTAATAAATAAATGCCTTAATATCTTTACACTAAGCCTCGTTGCGTGTTTGCTTGTCTTGCTGTGAAGAATTGCCCTATTTTGTATACTCCACATACTGCTCAACTTTTCTTGAGAGAAGTCTGACTGCTCAGCCACAGCTACCACGTGAATCTGTGTGGTGCGGACTGCTACCAAGTGGGTTCACCGCCAACGCCTGTAGTCCTAAATCTTTTGCAGTGGTCCCAGAGGGAACTGCACAGGTTTCCGCCTAACACACATGCATGTCCATACACCGGGTTTAGCATGATACATAGATTAATCAATCTTGAAGTTTGAATGCATGTGTTCTGTTTCCCTTCCCAATGATATATGACAATTTGAATACATGAATACAGATGATTTTACTGCATTTTCTGAAATGTAATGAGTGCAAAGGATCAGAAGGTTTTCGAATAACGTGGACTTTTGTGCCAGGCAGTTTCACATCTGACTAACATTTTGTTCTGCTCTGTCCCCTCTAAAATAAGTAATTCTTGGCTCTGAGAGTGGGATTATTCTCCTCTTTCCCTGGCATATCTTCACTAACATTGTTTTAATTTACATTCCAAGTTGTTATAGTGTGGCAACGACATGTGGAGTACTGGTTTGATTGGACTGTCTATAATTGATCGGGGTGTACAACTGGTCAAGGCCCCTGCAAAGAGAGGTAACAATGTCCTTTGGAGGAATGGGTTGAATACCTTTTCTGCAATCTGTTTGTCTTATTTTCCGACTACAGTATATATGCCACTTCAAATCCTGCACTGTCAATCTCATTGTAGTGTCTACAGGGTTGCAGTGTTGCCACACTACGCGCTCCCTAGCTGATCGACGGCATGCTACGTCATTGTGCCATTACTCTCATACCTACAGCGGACCTTCAGCACTTTTGTTCAGTATTGAATACCTCGCTTATTCTGGGCTTGTTTTCGCGGTTGCAGATCTGTTCTTCCAAGAGATCTCCTTGTCTTTAGTATTTGTTGTTTGGGTAATCAGCTATCATCAGTGTTTTGCAGATTTCTCTCCTCGTTTTTTCCCGGCGTTCTCCGCTTTTCATATCTATGCTTCTTGTGTGGATCCAACATCTTTGAGTTTTTTAAGGCACACTAAATGAAAACTTGCCTCTTCCTTGCTTTGGTGTGATTCAGACTTTCTGGCAGGTTTGGCAGTAATTCCAAATCATTCATTCGTACCTACACAGCAGGTGCAGATGACAAAAATGTGCGTTTGGCAGAATAAGAATGCAAAGTGACACTGACACATACTGGGCATGGCCTAAAGACAAAGATATCCACAAACATATTTTTTTACAGCTATAGAGGTAGGTATAGATATAGATACAGATATAGATATTTGTCGGCAATAGCGACTCTGCAGTTCCATTATGGTTAATTTGGATTTGTCCCCCAAGCAGAACACTTTTTGAAATAATAATAATGTCCATTTGACATATCTGCATGAAAAATTTAAACTAAAACACAGTAATTGACAGCAACATTTGGACATATCGCTTTGTTTTTAAATCAGCCGAATCAGCCCCCTCCCCAACACCTCCAAGCACTATTTTGGAGCCAGTATATCTCTGAGAAACGCTGGACCAAGCCTTCCAAGATGTTGCTTATCATTCTACCACTAAGTGGCTCCATGTCATACAACAGTAGTTGAAACACTCAAATCCTCATTTGGTGGCCCTGGCCACACACCACACTATGGGGAGAAGAGGTTGACTTGGGCATTCTGTAAAGCACAGAAGAGTTCAGGTGGCCGGCATTATTTGTAGCAGTGCTGGATGTGGGATGGAGCGCATACCTGGTGTACTGCGATGCCTTGGAGACCAGGCGTTCTGCCTTGTGTGAGCCTCATCAACTGGGCAAAAACCTCATCAACGGAGTGACCTCTAAATTAACTGGGTCTCAGGTTTTGATCCACACCACCATTGTTATTTTGAATGAACATTTTAAACCTTTGTTATTTATGTGTCACTTGTTTATTGTTTTAATGTATTCCCTGCTTTTACTTCTATATTACGTCATGTTTTTATTTACCCAGTGCTCTTTCTAACAGTACATATCGTTATTAGTGTGTTTATTATGTCCCAGAATGAATGGGGGATCTATGTATGCACTGCCCACTACATATTCATCCTAAGCATGCTTGCACCACTTCTCAGTTAACTCCCTTACCCAGATTCAAAAGCATTGTTCAGTTGTTGCTGCCCACCCACCCCCATCTTCAATCCCCTACCCGTTCACACCTAATGATGGCCCAAAAATTGTAGTCATCAGTACTCCAAGTACTTTTTGCAGCCGCACAGAAACTGGATCCAGGTTTCGATCCGATCCACTGTTATTTGGGAGGTATTCAGTAAATAGAACATTTGAAACCTGAGGAATTCTGTAGTATTCATTTATTTATTGTTGTGATTTAGCATCTGCCTTTTCTTGTGTTTCTTTTTAATATACTCACCTTTTTCTTTGGCTCGCTTGTACTATAACCATTGGGAGAAAGCCAATGCATTCCATGACATGCCGGTGAATGGTTTCTAGCCTAACTATCAAATATATTTCCATCAAAGCTAAGTCCATCGAATTCGTTCCAACGAAAAAATATGCATAGAATGCATATTCTTAGGAGGTAGAGGGTTAATTTTGTTTTGGGTGTATTTTTAAGGGTTAAAAACGGTTTAAAAACGGGGGGGTTGGCGCCGTATGTATTGTTACTTGTTTACTATTTACTACCTTTATTTATCCCTTTGTTTTTTTCCAGAAAATATTGCTATTAGTGTGTTTATGGTTCACTGTTTTTATGAGCTATGGACTCTAACAGCTGCATTTCTAGCTCACCATTAGAGGGCTGCATGTCCCCATTGATCGAAGTGAGCGGGAACGGTCGGGAGCGGTGTCCCACTACTTTTATTTTTTTCCGTTTAGCATTCCTCTAATTTTCATGACCATATTCACCATTCTATATGGAGGATGTGTCCATTCATGTCCCTGTGCAAGTGTAAAGTTGTAATAGGAGCCTTAGTTACTAGTCACTCTGACTATTGCCATGCCCCGGCCGCAACACCTTGCCACATGTTGCACTCTGCTTCCACCTACTACCTGCCGAGAACACAGCTCCACTACTTTTTTGGTACACTTCTACCACTGCATGTCCCACAATTCATAGGGCCTACAAGCATATAGAACACACAATGCACACATCCTGAGATGAGCTTACCGAGGAGTTTGGGAAAGTATGCCATACTGTATACAGAAACACTTCTGAATGGACGTCCATCCCTTATAGCGCCAGCTTATTCAAAAGTGTTGTTCACCTGTAAGTTGTCCTTCCCAAGCTCCCATCCTCTCGCCCACCCATTGAAACCTGAGTGCTGAAGCCTACTGTCTAGCACCAGGGTACAGGAATTCCATCCCTAGTAAGTGTGATGTATGTGATATGTTTATAATGTATTGTTATTTGTTAGTTATTTGTTCATCTCCTACCAGTGGTCATTGCATGGAATGGGCCAGTGGCACCTTTGTGATCCTGAAACCAGAATACTGTATTTCATACTCACTTTGGAACCATTTTTGAGGGTGTTTTGGGGGGAGGTCGTGCAATGTGGACCTATATATAATACATTTGAATATCGAATGTCTTTAAGACTCATATTGATATGTGTGTCTTCCCATCATCTTCTTCAGAATCACTTTGGTGATGCACTTCCCTCCCCTCACTTCCCTCCCGTCACTGCCCTCCCCTCACTGCCCTCCCCTCACTGCCCACGGTAGATGTCTAACTTCAATCCCATGATCAGAGAACCACTGAGATTTGCGCTGCTAACTGCTCATCGTCTTCATTAATCAGGACGGCACTGATCTCACACAGCCACCTACCTACATGTACAGGATACATTTAATGTGCAGAACTGTTAGTGTTCAGAAGCGCTCAAACATTTTTTGAGATGGTGAGAGGTTAACTTTGAGAACCAAAAATGCCCATTGACATCCTAAGGAATGAGTTACAATTCAGAGGGTTAAAGGAGGAGGAAAGCATCATTTAGTAGTTTACTCCTACTGCAAATGCAGAATGGATCGATGCTGTGTATGGGAATCCCACCTTTCATAGTGTGCAGTACAGCACCCTACTACAGCCCCACCTGCTGCAGTACGCAGTGCAAAGCTCCCTTATCACGATGCTGAATTATCCTTTTTGATCTGCACATTTTCCTGCTGGTGTGATAGTAGATGACAGACAATGTGGGAAAAATCCAGGGAGTGACGAGCCATTGCTTCTTTTTGGTAATGGGATACATGGAATAGGATCTATGTGATTATTGTGACGGCCGAAAATTCCGACCTTTTTTTAACCCTTTACACCACATATATATGCGGGGGAGACCCCCCGCAGCCCCTACCCATATTAATATTATATTCTATACTCCCCCAGCCCCCGCATATATATTTGATGTAGGGGGGTAAAAAAAAAGTCGGCATTTCCGGCCGTCGCATTTGTCAGGTCGACATTTTGGTACTATTCTCATGGAATACATAGCAGCAAAACGCTCTCTCGGTTTGATGCTCATCTCTGGGCCAATGATTTTTGGCATTGAGGAATGACATGTTCAGCAGGTGAAGTAAATCAATTGCAAAACAAAAAGAATAACTGTTTGGTCATTTTCAAAATGGTGTCATTTAAAAGGGGTATGACTGTAGTGGGTGGGTTACACAAGGCACATTCAAGTCTACAGTTCATGGTTTCATAGAAACCATCTTAAGTGCGGCCAATGCTGGCATCTTAATAAAGGTCTATTGAGATGTTTTCTCTTGGATGGACAGATATTGCCCATCTGGAAAGGTTCAACGCCTTGCAAGAGGAGGATATAGCAAGCCCTCTGCAGGAGGTTCATCAGTGGGGCGCCCTCCTTCCACATCAACCAAACCCCAAAGTTCAAAAGGTAAGACATTTTAAAAAGTGACCCAAATTCATTTCACACATTTCAATAAGGCGATGCCAATAGAAAGTGTAATGTGTTAAGCAGGTAGTGAGGGAGTTGCCGTGGCCCAACACCCAATCCAATATTGAAAGGGACTAAATGACAAAAGGTGTCCCAAAGTGTTTGCAATTATTCATATTTTGTGAAAACCAAAACAGCGTAGGATGCCAAGGAGTTCCGAATATGTGTTATTTCAACTCCCAATAAACTATCTAAAACCATCCTGAACACTTCGATGGATGGAAAGACCACCTCCAGTTAGCCAATTAGCTCTGCGTGTCCAGAATGCCATTGGCTACCCAAGCTGTAAGGCTAAATGCTGCTCCATGTGTACAATACATGCAACGCTGTACTGTAGGGCCGCTACTATCAGAGCTGAAGACTCTTTCAACACCTTCAAGACCAAAACCAAATCTTGGCCCTTTGACCAGCATTAAGACATGCTCTGCTTCTCTGCCTGACATCCTTTGGCCTGCCTCCTCTGATACTATTTCTGGCCCGCTACCTCTGTTACTATTTCTGCACACCCTAGGATGTACCCTCTGTTAATCCAGTGGCACTGTAACTTATGTAATATATGTAATTAGAAAGACGGTTAATATGCTGTTACTGTAAATTCTCTATTGTAATTTTTGTCTGTATTTTACTGCAACCTTGTACAAATTGTGCCGTGATGCCTCCGGGCCTGATGGTTTTGCGCGTTATAAATAAACAAATACAAATACAAATAAATATAATACCAATAGAATATTAAGAAGAGTAGCACTTTAAAAAAAAAATCTGTAGTTCTGTAATAACAAATGTGTCACTGTTTGCATAGAGGGAACTAAAAGGTCATTGTATGTCAAGGGCAATTCAAAAGGCATTGATGGAGGATGTTTCAAGTGCAGTTCCCACGGATGCTCCTTATTCGGATGCAAGTGTCCTAACAAAATCACTTCCAGCTTCGCAAATAAGAAGCCTGTGGAATTGTAGCTCAGCGTTAACACACCTCCATATGCAAAGCAGACATGAGGAACAAAAGACACAAGAACGAGCGAGAAGGCAGGAGAGGAAGTAAAGGAAAGAGGAAAAACAACCGTGAGGAAAGAAAAGCGAGAAAGAGGAAAGAAAGAAGAAATGAAAATCGGAAAAGAATAAGAGACAGCAAGGGAGGAGCGTGAGAAAGAAAAAGGAGCAGGAGAAAGAAAAAGGAAGGAGGGAAAGGCAGAAGAGGAAAAAGAAGGACATAGAAAAACAAGGATAAAAGGAGGGGAAGGGAAAGAGAACAGAAAAAAGAAAGAAAAGAAAAAAGAGTGGGAAAAGTTCAAATCAACATTACAAAGAGAAAAGTAGAGTGGGGATTGGTCAGACAGTCAGGGAGCAATGGGTTGACCAAAGTGGGGGAGCAGGATAAAAAGACAAAGATAATTGAAGAGTGGAGAGAAAGAAGAACAAGAAGAAGAAAGGAAAGAACATATGGAACAAAGAGAGGAAAAACAGAGAAAGTGAAGAGCAAAAGCAGATAAGGAGGGGAGCCCAGGTGTGGGAAGAAAAGAGAAGGCAGAGGCAATAAGAGAAGAAAGAAGGGTGCACTTGAAAAGGGTAACACTAAAAGCAGTTTTATGAACCTTTGCCACAAATTCTTCGCTGAATGCCTTGTCACTGAATTTTGCACTTGTTTTGCTGCAAAATGCGTGGGGACACGGGGAGACCATCTTCACCCCTCCCCTCCTATCCCCACCCTCGACCCAATATATACCTTACCCCCACTTACCATATGCATTTTGCCATTAAAGAAAGTGGTGGGAAAAGGTGAAAATTCGTTCAGCGAAAATGCATTCGCCGAAAGTGGGCTAGACCACTGAACACAGAACGCCCAACTCAGAACACACGACAGGAAACTGACTGGACGAGCTGGAGAACATCGCTATAGAATCTTTGGCGAGAAGACTGCAAGATAACGGCTACTGCAAACGCGCGTGAACCATACTTGCCAACCCTACCGGTTTAGGCGGTAGGATACCGCTTTTCAAGCAGTCCTACTGCCTACCGATTTAGTGGCAACAAATACCGATTCGTGAGATCCGCTCCAGCACTTCTGGATATCAACAGCCACATGGTTCACCGTACCTCAGCTCCCCGCTGGCAGTCATCTACATGCTGGGGTGAGCCGCTGAAGCAATGGCGAGCCACACCTCCTAATGAGTTCTGGCAGGTGTGAGCTTGCATCAGGAGCCGGGGGGAAACCGCACGTTTCAGCCCCGCCCTGCGCGAGTCTCTCCACTTCCACCCGCCTCCAAGTGCAATATGCTATTTATTCAGCGTAGCTGCACAACGCAGCGCCCCTCTCTCCAGCACCTGCTACATACTTGCCAGCCCTACCGATTTAGGCGGTAAGATACTGCTTTTTAAGCAGTCCTACCGCCTACTGATTTAGTTGTACAAATACCGATTTTTTCAATATTTTTGAAACTTTAAGATTCCTACAGATTTTTGGTCACAGAATGTTGGCATGTATGGATAAGGGCCTCTGGATTGGAAAGGCAAAAAGAAGAGCTACAGCTAAAACTGGATGGCATTAAGAACCAGAACACAAGGTGAAACCTGCGCTTTTTTGGGGTACCGGTAATAGAGGGAGATTCAATGAGCGAGGTGGAAAAGATGGCGAAAGAAATTGTTAACTGCATACTTCGAGAAGAAGGTGGGTTGCAAATAACATCGACGGGGCGTACAGGGGGGGTAGAAAAGGTAGAGGGCCTCACCCAATTATAGCACAATTCCACTATTTTATGCAAAAAAATGAAAGTACTGAACAATGTGAGCAGAAGGAAGACAGCGGAATACAAAGAACTCCAGGATCGGCATACACTGCCACTTATCGGCCTTCACACTCGTAGAGGCACAAGCAATGTCGAGAGCTGACACACAGGCTGAGGAAAAAGGGGGTCAGATACCCCTTCTCCTTGTCATTCGAATAGGAGCGATGTGAGTACAACCTGGTGACTACGGGTGGCATAAAAGAGTAACTGGTGACTGATGAGTTGGTCACAGCAGGTGAGGGGGGAAGCCAGCTGGTGCACCCGTTTGTAGAGGAGAGATGCCCCAGGAAGACGCACAATTCTTGGGCTCAGGAAGTTTAAAATATTGAACACACCTTCTCCTGTGAAGGGAAAATCTGAACTCCTAGCGAACAATTAAGGAAGGTGTAAAATATACAAAAGGAACTGTGTAGCAAGCATTGTTCAGGGAATTGAGATGGTGTTACTTTTAAGAGATTGTGAACACTTGAGGTGGGGACCAATGCAGGGTTCGTGGGGGGTGTGTGGGGTGGACAGGGAGGCATCCATAACCATGCAAAGGGGAAGAAAGGGGGAGGAGAAAGTAAAGATGAAGAAAAAAGACAAAAAGGGAAGAGGGAAAAGGAGAGGAGAAAAAGACAAAAGGGGTGAGGGGGGACATAAGGGGGAAAGAAGGAAAGGAGGGGAAGGAAAGGGGAAAATAAGTGAAAGAGAAAAGATGGAAAGGGAACAATGAAACAGGAGTAAGGAAGGGGTAGGAGTGAGAGAGGAGCGAGGGGGAGGAGGGAAGGAAGGAAAGCAGAAAGAAGAAAGGTGAAGGAAGGGGAACGAGAACAGGGAAGGGAAAATAAAGAATGGGGAATAGCAAAGGAAAGAAAAGGGATAGGAAGGGATGGGAAGCAAATGGAAAAAAGAAGGAAAAAGGGGAGGAAAAGGGAAGGGAAAAAGAAGAGATGGATAGGGGAGAAAGGAGGGAAGGTGAGAAGAGGGAAAATGAACAAGGGGCAAAAAGGGAGAGGAACGGAAACAGGGGAAAGGTTATAGAAAAAGGGTGATAGAAGAAACAAGGCGAAAGAGAAGGAAAAAAGGGGAACGTGGAGGGCAGAAAGGGAAGCAAGAGGGGGTAAGAAAAGGAAGTGGAACAGGGAGGCGAAAGAAACAAGAAGGGAAAGGGAAGAAAGTTGGAAGGGAAGTTTAAAAAAGTAAGCAGGGATAGGAATGTTTGAATGGTCAGAAGTGTTTAGGAAAGGATGCTGCGGATGAAGGGGGAGATGGGTATGTGTTCATAATTAGAGGAGGTACCTAAAATGAACCAAAAGGCCACCAAGTCGCAGAGAGTTATTAGGGGCAAGATGGCTGTCCAGTGAAAGGAAAGAGTAAAGGGGGTGGAAGGCCAGGTAAGACACAGGTGTCGGGGGAAGGAGGGAGGCAAAGCCCGGATATATACTATGCATCCAGTGAGATTAAGATGGGAGGTGTTGCGATAGCCGAGCCCTTTTGAGGTGAACCCAATTAGAAGAGATAGCAGAGGTGAATACTGGTTCCTTACATGAACATACAGAGAACACCAATTAACAATTGCCTTTATTTACTGCACAAATGTAAGTTAGATATCTTCTTGGAAGAATGCAAGCCAGGTTTTAAGTAGATATGCAGAGGTCCTGCCAATAGTGGGCAGAGATTTCAATAGTGTTTTGGACCCAGAGGCAGATAGGTTGGGAGACAGGGTAAATCAGTGGAGGCAGGCTCAAATGAAGGTAGCATGGAAGTTCAGGGAATTGACCAAATAACTGGGACTGATTGATTCCTGGAGGGAAGTCAGTTGTGAGGAAATGACTTACAGATGTCACTACCTGACGCATGAACCATTTGCAGGAGTTGACCTGGTGTTGGTGGGTAAGGTAATAGCGACGTATTTAACAGATGCAGGCACCCCACTTAAGTCCCTGGTCAGAACACTACATGATGCACTCCACCATAGGTGACTGCACAGGTACAGAGAGGAAGGGCAGATGGCTATGCAAAGATTCCCTGTTGAAAGACAAGGACAACATAAATTATGTAAGGGATGAGGTACAGGAATCTCTCTTATGGAATCACACAGAGGGGGTTCACCAAATCATACTTTGGGAAGGGATCAAAGTGACCTTAAGAGAGATACTGACGAATTTGGGGCACATATAATAAAGCATAAGGTGGAATAAAGGGGACAGGTTGACATTAATTAAGGGGATGAAACTAAGAAAGGTGGCATTATAAGCGTTCTTAGCCCATGATACCGAATGGAAGCTACAGTTTTTAAAACAAAAATACTCTGAAAAGGGGAGTCTGCAGAAAGGATCGTGGCAGCTAGGCTGCGCAATTAGCAGAGGATATCCATGGTTGGGAGCATAGAGGATGAGTCGGGATGAAGGATACGTAATAAGAAGGGAATCATATCACAGAAATGTAGAGGTTTACATGAGACCCTGTACAGGTGGGAATACCATGAAGACAAAGGGGATTTCCACCTGTACCTAGATAGGCTAAACTTGCCTCCAGTGAGAGAGGATGAAAGGGAAACTTTAGAGAGGACATATACAGATGAGACAATAGTTACTACAATTAAAGGCCTGTCAAGTGGCAAAGCTCCAGGGCATGAATTTGTTTTTATAGTGTTCTGCTCTTATGTGGCCCCCATTCTCTCCAGACTCTTCTTTTACTTATTGGGAAGACAGACCATTCGGCCATTCGACAGTCCATGTTACAGGAACTGATATCTATGATTCTGAAGGAAGTCAGAGACCCCAGGCCCTGTTTGGTCTCTCCTAAACATTGATAGTAAGATCTTAGGAAAAATATTGGGGAACAGGTTAGACAGAGTGCTACCCTCAGTAGTGCACAGGGACCAGGTGGGGTTTATTTATGAGATTGAGGGAGCAGACAACATTAGGAAAACACTAGATTTATGTACCTGGCACAAAAAGAGGGGAGAAACTCTCATTTGGCATCAATAGACACAGAGAAGGCATTCGATTGTGTTGAATGGCCCCTCATGGAAGCCGTCTAAGAGAGAATGGGGTAGGCAAAAGGATTAGGATGTGTGATGGTTCGTTATAGGAACTCTAGAGTATCGATTAATAGAACCCAGTCAAGAGGAATCCAACTGTTCAGAGGGACTTGCTAGGGGTGCCCACTTTCTCCACTCCTCTACGCATTAGTAATTGATCCACTGGTGAACTTCAAGGATTACAATGTGATGGGAACTAGTTTAAGATTCCACTATTTGCCGATGACGTCCTTTTACATTTGTCAAATGTGGAGGGATCAATGATGGCATTGATCTCAGAGTTATCTACATACAGCTCAGGGGTACAAAAAATCCAACATCCTTCCAGTGGGGAAGGGCAAGGAAAAACCAGAGATAGATATTAAAGTATATGGCATCAAAGTGGCTGGGCAATCGCTAAAGTACTTCGAGGTGCAAGTGCTGCATGACCTGAGCACTTTACATATCTTAAACTTTGGTTCTATTTTACATACACGGTAGTAGAATCTATCCAGATGGGGAACACTGCCCATTTCCCTTTTAGGTAAAATAGCAGCCATTGAATGGCAGCGCAAAAGTCTTAAGCCCTTTATTTAAGACTTGTGTGGTGGCCAGGTAAAACCCTAGGCTCTCCCCTCTAGCAGTTAGCCATACTTTGTGTTTTGTGTCCCTTCTCTATGTACCCTTAACTGTGTTACTGTTGTAATGTGAACTGTGCCCCATTAGACTCTCTCCCATTCTCTAGGTGCCCTCAACAGTGTTACTGTTGTTTGTATTGTTTATTTATTTATAGAGCGCACCGGGCCGTTAAGCAACTGGGCACTTGCAGAAAGTATAATCTTAGGTTACAGGTACATAGGTATTATACATTGCTAGTATTATAGTTTCACATATACAAGATTACTTATGTTACAGTGTCATATAGCTTACAAATAGGATATAATGCAGTTTCAAGTATTTTACATTAAATATACAGTATATTCAGTACCGTTAAGGTTTAACAGTCATTGGTGTGAAGCCAGAGTTTGACAGTATCTTTGAACACATGGAAGGAAGGAGTAGCTCTGAGTGAATCTGGGATGGAGTTCCAAATAAGAGCTGCTAGTACTGGGAAGCTGGACCCTCCAGTTCTTTTCAATTTGAAGTTTGGGACCCTGATACTATTTGATTGGGCCTTTCTAATAGGTTGTTCAGAGGTGTACTTTGTGAATGTCTCTGTGAGGTATGCAGGAGCTTTACTATTCATACAGTTGTGTGTAATATTCAGAGTTTTAAGTTTGATGTGGTCATTGATGGCCAACCAGTTGACAGCTCTTCTTTGGTCCGATATGTGTTGTCTTTTAGGAATGCCTAATGCTGTCCTAAGGGCATTGTTTTGCAGGGTTTGGAGTGTGTTAGTGTTGTGTTTACTGGTGCCTAGGTACAGTGCATTGCAGTATTCTAATTTGGAAGGGATGAGGGCTTGTGCTATGGTGGTACAGCTGTCTGTGGACAGGTAAGGGTTGCATGCATGAATGAGTTTGCAGGTGTAGCTAGTTGCTGAGGCTGTAGCATTTATTTGCTTGTCGAGGGTGAGAGCTGAATCTAGGTAGCAACCTAAGGTTTTGACTTCCTTGGCTACCTTGATTTTGATGCCATCAATAGTGATGGAATTGTAGAAATTGGATCATTTGTTAAGTTTACTAGTGGAACCAATGATTAAGAGCTCAGTCTTGTCCTCGTTGAGACATAGGCTGTGCGTGGCCATCCAGGTTTGGATAATTTGGTAGACTTTATTTGTAAGGTTGGTGTCGTTGTCATAGACCCGTTGGATTGGGATAAGGATCTGGGTGTCGGCAGCGTAGTTGGTATATGAGGCCCCTAGTTTGTCCAAGATATCGAACAGAGGCTTTGTAAGAATATTGTACAAAGTGGGGGAAACACATGACCCTTGGGGGACTCCACAGGTGATGGGAACTGGATCAGCTGCTGATGTAGGTGAGAAGACTCTTATGGTTCTCTTATCCAAGAATGAGTTTATCCACGCAGTGGCTTTTGTGGAGAAGTTGGCAGCCGATTTGAGGTGATTACAGAGAACCTTGTGATCTACCAGATTGAATGCGGCTGGTAGTCTAGGAGTAGGAGAATAGATATGTCTCCTCTATCTTTATGTTCATCTAGTTGGTTTTTGAGATCATGGAGAGCTGTTTCGGTTCCATGTCTCGGTCTAAATCCTGATTGTCTTGTCCCTAGTAGGTTGTTGATCTCCAGGTAGGATTGGATCTGCAGATATGCAGCTTTATCTAGGATTTTTAGGAGGAACGGGACAGTTGTCATGGGCCTATAGTTCGTTGGGACATCAGCGTCCAGATTTGCTTTTTTTAGGAGAGGTAGTATCCAGGCATCTTTAAGGTTGGTTGGCACAGAGCATGATTTAAATGATGCATTGATAAATGATGTGACGAAGGGGGCTAGTTCATGTGCAGCCTCTTTGATAATAGAGGCTGGACAGGTGTCACCAAGGCATCGCGAGAGTTTAAGTGACGTAATGATATTCTTAGTTTCCCCAATAGAAATGGCTCTAAAGCTGAATTGGTTAAGAGGTTTGGTTTGGTTGGCTGCAAGTTCCCGAAGGATGGTTTCTTGCGTGGAAAGGACAATGTTGTGGAGGGAGGTTTTTTTGGCTGCTATTTTGTCTTGTAACATTGTGATTTTGTTGCATATGGCATTTTGAATGTTTGTGCACCAGGCTTTGTCTTTGGTGCAGGAATCTGTGGGTGCAATAGGGGATTCTAATTCTCTCAGGATGGAGAAGATTTCCCTGGTGTTAGAACTCGCTTTTTTTATTCTGTCGTTGAAGGTGTCTTTTTTTGCCTGAATAATGTGTTTTTAGTAGCTATTGGAGAGGTCTGTAAGGAGGTTTTTGTTGTGGGTAGAAGGTTTTTTTTCTGCAGCATGCTTCTGCATGTCGTTTCTCTTTGCGTAGGGCTTTTAGCGTGGGCGTGAACCAGGCATTGAGATGGGCAGGAGGTTTAGATTTGGTGAGCTTCAGTGGCGCAATGGCGTCAATCGCTGAGTTGATGGTGTTATTGTACAGGTCAGCTAGATCCTTAGGGTTGGTGGTCAAGCTAGTGTGGTTAGTGATAGGTTGGATCAGCGGGAGGAGGTTTGATAGTGTTATATTTTTCTTGCAGCGGGTGTAGGCAGGAGGAGCAAGTGGTTTAGTAGATTTAGGTTGGGGAAGATCTGAAATGGTAAATGAGATCTGTGAACTGTGAACTATGTCCCATTAGGCTCTCTCCCCTCTCTAGATTCCCATCCACTGTGTTAATGTTTTCCTGTGAACTGTGTCACATTAGGCTCTTTCCCACTCTCTTGGTCCCCACCCTGCTGGGGGTACCGTTGTACTGCTGTGTGTAACCTGTTTGTTACCTCTGTTGCTCCCTTCTGTCTGGCCCCACTCTGCACATCCTGCATTGTGCAATGCTGGGCTTTGCATCTCTCCTCTCTTTTGCCCCTCCTCCTCATACTTTCCTTCCTTGCTCCCTCTATGAAGCTTTCAGTTTCTCCTATCTTCTCTAACTGTTAGTCTATCTCCTGTCCTATCCCTCTCACTAGGTCTGGGAGGAAGAGGTTCAAGAAGGACGTCCTGGTCTTCAACCCTGGCATCCCTATCGCTGATACCTACACCAGTGCTTCCTCCAGACATACTCTCACCAACATCCTCTTTGTTGTTCCCTCTTCATACCTATGGACCCCTCATATGGTCCTGGCTCTCTTTCCTATCTCTTCATTTCCCATTAATGGTGGCACCTGGTGGGAGGTCCTCTTGGCCACCTTCCACTCCTCCAAGACCATCATTAATGTCTATCTGAATGGCACCGTCTTGGTCCAGGGCTCTCAGCCCAATCTCCTCCTTTTCAATAGGCATCTCCTGTATCTTATCACTTTATTCCCTCTCCTGCTGCTCCTACTAGCACCTCTCTGGCTCCTCTGCCACCTCCTTCCTCCGCCTCCTTTCTGACACCTTCCTCTTCCTATCTGGCTAATATGCCACCTCCTGCTGCCACCTCTACCCCCTCTCAGGCCCCTCTACCACTTCTGATGGGTGTACCTCAAGCCTGTACCCCTGCCCAGAAGTCTTTGTCTTTCAAAAGTGGCAACCTGCTCCACAGCGCTACTCTCAACTCTCACTCTCCTGCTGTCAAATACTCCTCTGACATCTGCCGCCCCCTCAAAGAACTTGGATGTCCTCGCTCTCACCATGTTTCATGGCCAGCTCTGTCATGAGATTTGACACTTTCCCCCCTGGTGGCTACAAGATCCTCTATGAACCCAGAACCAACAGACTCGGAGGTGGAGCAGCTCTGATCGTTCCGAAGTGGGTCCCTGCTTCTGTCAATCCTACGCTGGCCTATGCCTCCTTTGAATGCCTGGCCTGCAGGCTCTCTATCTCTCCTGGCCTCTCTCTGACTGTGGCCACCATCTACAGGACACCTGGCCAGGTTACCCTCTTCCTCTCAGAGTGGGCCGACCTCTCCTCTTCTCTCCTTGCCCCTACCTCTCAACTTCTCCTCCTCGTAGACCACAACCTCCACCTAGATGCTTCTAATCCCTCCTCTAGGCTCTTCCACAACCTCTACGGCACTCTCTCACTTTCCATTCTACCCTCTGGTCTGACACATTCCGGCGGACACACCTTGGATGTTCTCATCTCCCTCTCTAACCCCCTCACCACTCCTCTCTCCTGGACTGACCACGTTCTGCTCTCCTCTCACCTGAAACTCTCTGTCCCTCAGGCTAATCCCACACCAGCACTGCTGGTGTGGGATGACTGATTAGCTTCTCAGTCATTCAGCCCAGGAAGTGTGTGTCAGTGGATGCCTTCGTCTCTGCTCCTCCTACACTTGCAGCTGACTGACACTCTGGCACAGCCCTCTATAACCTGCATCCGTCTATCTCCAACACTCTGGACGTCCTTGCCCCTGCCATGAGATTCTGTTTGAAGCCTACCTCCAAGCGAAGCTCTTGGTATGGCTCTGACCTCGCCGCCCTGAAACGCAAGTGCAGGGTGGCTGAGAGAAAGTGGAGGGGCTTGGGCGCATCCTCTGACAAACTGTCCTGCCTCCTGTTCCAAAGGCAATACAGACTCTCTGTCCTGTTCAAGAAGAGAGTCCACAGCCAAGCCTGCATCGCTATGGCCTCTAACAACACGGGCAAACTCTTTAAAATCTGCAAGGAGCTGGCCAATCCTTCTGCAGTCTCCACCTCTCCTGTTCCCTCTTAGACCCTCTGCATGGCTCTGGCTTCTCACTTAACCACTAAAACTCAAGACATCCTCCTCCTCCTCTTCCTCTACCTCTGTCGGCCCCCCTCTGGCCACCTCTCCCTCTCCTCCTTCTTTCTCCTGTTTCTCTCCGACAACACCTGACAATGTTTCTAGACAAGTCCGATCTATGAAAGTGTCATCCAAACAGGTGCTCCCCTGCTCCTCCAGAACCATCAAGGACCACATTGTCATCCTCGCTCCAGCCTTGGCCGATCTCTGCAATCACTCTTTTGCCATTGGGTCTTTCCCCTCTCTCCTCAAGCACTCCCTTGTGCACACCCTCATTAAAAAGCCTTCCGCTGATCCTACCTGTCTGGCAAACTATCACCTGATCTCTATCACTCTTTTCCTGGGCAAACTCCTGGAAAAGCTGGCTATCTCCCAGCTTACTCTCAACCCTGAGTCTGTTAGTTGTCTCCATGACCATCATTCTGGCTTCAGAGCAGCCAGAGGCATGGAGACTGCTCTCCTAAACACCCATGAAGATCTGCTCACTAATCCTGATTCCAGCCTTCCTTCCATCCTCATCCTCCTTGACCTTTCCTTTGCTTTTGACACTGTCAATCACACCATCCTGATCAATCGACTTCGTGAGAACTGTCCTGGGCATCACAGTTCAGGCCCTGGAGTGGTTGACCTCCTTCCATCTGGACCAACCCTCTTAGGTCCAACTTGGGTCCTTTCTCTCCACCACCTCTCTCTCTTCATGTTCACCAGGGCTCTATTGTCTCACCCTGGCTCTTCAATGTCTACTTAGCCACTTTGGCCCACATGATCTCTACCATCTCCTCTAACTTTCAGTGTTATGCAGATGACATGCAGCTCTCTTTCATGATCCCTTCAGCCTCCTCTTCTCTCTCCCTCCTTCCTGACTGTCTATCCGCGATTCAGGATTGGTGTGCCTCCAACTATCTCTCCCTTAATGCCAGCAAGCCGGAGAACCTTCTCCTTGGGCCCACTTCCTTCGCCTTCCTGTGAAGCAAAAAACCTTGGTGTCATCTTCAACTCCACATATCCTTCTCTCCTCACATCACGGACCTTGCCAAGAAGGCTCACTACCAGCTGCACCACCTCAGAGGTATTCTTCCTTTTCTCACTTTCCCCAAGAAGCTAACTGTCTACAGAGCCCTGGTTCTCTCTAGGATGGACTACTGCAACAGCCTCTTTCAGAATCTGCCTTTGTCTACTCTCCGCCCTCTGCAATTAATTCAGAACAGGACTGCAAGGCCTGTCCTTGGCCTCAAGCCCAGGGACCATATCTCCCTGGCCCTGAACTCTCTCCACTGGCTACCAGTGGCTGCAAGGATCAAGTTCAAGACCCTCTGCATCGTCCACAAGGCTTTCTGGAGCCAGGGGCTGCACTTCATCCAACTCTCTCTTCCAAAATACTTTCCTTCTCAAGCCCTCTGCTCAGCTATCTCTAACTCTCTGAGGGTCAGACGCTTCTTCAGGAAGAGAGTGGGGGATAGATATCTCTGCTCTGGATACCAGACTCCTCCATTATCAGTCTCCCCTGCACTGCCTCCGGCGTACCGCGCACTTAGGGGATGTAACTGTAACACTACAGTCCACTGCCTCCTTGCACTTACCCAGAGCTGCACTGCCCTGGCTGCACTCACTCAGAGCAACGCTGCCCTGATTGCACTTCCCCCTTCCCTCTCCCTGGCACTTTCCCCCTTCTGCCTTCCCCCTGCTTTTTGAGTTGTCGTACTTGCACGATCTGAATGACACAAGGCCTAGTAAGATTGTTTGTCTTTTCCTCCCTCAGTCTTCCCTCCATGGTCTTGTCACACCTAGAAACACTTGTGTACAGGTGCTTTATAAATGACATATATCATATCAATTAACCTGCTACCCAGGCTTTTGTTCCATATTACAAACGCCCTTGCTACTAATACCCCAATACTACCAAAGGACAGTAATTATGAAATAACATTTCTGTGGAATGGTAAAGGGCTGTCAATCAGGAGAACACGGCTCTCGCTTCCTACAGATAGGCGTGGATTTAGGTTCCCGGGTCTGTGTAACTGCTATAAAGTGGCACAACAAAAACATTTCCTGGAATATATAAGGGACAAATTGAGGACTGACTGGACTTTTTTGGAAGATTATACAATGCACCCAAAGAAGTGAGGTACTATCTGTGGCCACACAGGAAGCATATTCTGTAGAGGATCAGTAGGCACCCAGTTTTGGGAGTTATCTGGGAAGTGTGAAGAGAAAGAGGGGCTAACAATTGTTTATCAACATGGCCATCACCACTGACCACACTGTGCTGCTATCCCCTAGACTTGGAAAAGTTGGATATACGAGCAAGGGAGCGCACAAGCTGGTAGAAAGAGGCAAACTTGCCACCCACTGTCTTGCCACTGGGTCTTGCCCCTCCTCCCTCAAGCACTCTCTTGTCTACCCACTCCTAAAAAAGCGTTTGGCCGACCCTTCGTGTCCGGCTAACTACCACCCCATCTTTCTGACTTCCTTCCTTGGGAAACCTCTAGAAAAGTTGATCCTCTCCCAACTGACCAGGCACACTGAACTCATGGGTTGCCTGCATGACCATCAATCTGGATTCTGAGCATCCAGAGGCACAGAAACTGCTCTTCTGAACACCCATGAGGAATTGCTTGCATCTATTGATTCCAACTCCCCTGCTGTCCTCATTCTACTCAATCTCTTCTCTGCTTTTGACAGGTTCAACCACTCCATCCTCGTGAAACGGCTCCACGATACCCTTGGTATCTCAGAGTGGGCACTGGACTGGCTGACCTCCTTTCCTCACTGACTGTCCCTCCCAGGTTGCCCTGGGTTCTTTCTGCTCACCCAGCTCTATCTCCACCTGTGGTGTTCCCCAGAGCTCTATCCTCTTGCCCTGTTTTTTTAAAATTTTTCTCGCTCCTCTTGTTCATCTTATCTCCACTTTTTCACCACACTTTCAGTGTTCTGCAGATGACACTCAACTCTCCTTCAAACTACCCTCTGCTTCTCTTCTAACATCTTCTGTCATCCCTGACTGCTTGTCACCTATCCAATCCTGGTGTACCTCCAATGACCTCTGTCTCAATGCCAGCAAGACTGAGATTCTTCCTATCGGGACTCCTGTTCCCTCTTTTCTCCCTTCACTCTGGCCATCCTCGATGGGTTCTCCCTCCTCTCCTTCCTCTGAGGCCAGAAACCTGGGAGTTATCTCTGACTCCACTCTCTCTTTCATTCCTCACCTCTTGGACCTTGCCAAGAAGGCCCATTTCCAACTCTACCTACTAAGTGGAATCCTCCCCTTTCTCACCTTTCACCAGAAGCTCAATGTCACAGAGCGATCTGGTACTCTCCAGGCTGTACTACTGCAACAGCCTCGTCTTCAATCTACCTTAGTCATCTATCCGCCCCCCTACAGCTAAACCAGAATACGGCTGCTAAACTTATACTCTGCTGAAGCCCAAGAACCATATCTCTCGGGCCCTAAAATCTCTCCACTGCTTCCAGGGTTGCTGCAAGGGTCAAATTTAAATCCCTCTGCATCATCCACAAGGCTGCCTGGGGCCAGGGATCACGCTATCTGCAACTTGCTCTCACAAAGTACTATCCTTCCAGATCCCTCCAATCTTCCAGACCCAACTATCTGCTTGTCGAGCGTCTTTCTAAGCAGAGAACGGGCGACTGTTCCCTCTCCTTAGCTGGCTCCCTTCCCTGGAATAGCCTCCCCTTTTCTCTCCATCTTGACCCGGAACTCGTCAAATTCTGCAAACACCTCAAGACTTTTCTCTTTTCCTCCTCCTTCCCGCTCCCCCTCCTGTGCTCACCCACACGGTAGCTGTTGATTGGTGGCCTGGAACCTTATGTGTCCTTCTGGGTCCTGACCCTCTGTCTCATCGCCTGTAGCATCAGCTCTCCCTCTTGCCTTTGAGCACCACTAGTCCTGTTGCCTCACAGGTCTGCACTTATTGTTTTGATGGTGACCCCTCCTCCATCTTGTGGCCACTACCTGGCACTTACCTGTTGCCTTCACATCTGACTCTTGCACTTATCTGTTGCCTTACAACTGGCCCCTTGGCACTTCACCCCTCTGTGGGACCCCAAGCACTTACTGTCACGACCCTCACCCAAAAACCCCTCTGGCAAACCCATTGACCAGGTGGAGTCAGGACTCAGGCCTCTAGAGCCTGGCATCCTCTTCAAAAGCCCTCATGGGGCCAGTCCTGGCGCCTGGCCAGGCTCATACACCATGAAAAACAATGTGCTTGGGAACTACTTTATTGTATTGTCAGCCAACATGGAGGCATCCACATAGCTTGGTTCCTAAGAACCAAGCTATGCGGTCTAGTGTTTTTGGTGTGGTAGCCTAGGGACTACTTTACCTGGACAATTTTGTTGGGGCTATTTAAACCACACCCGAGCAAGACAACACGCTTCGCTTTACTTTGCAGCTTGCAACGTGACGCTCACCGTGTCCAGCTATTCCCTCGAACCTCGGAGAAGCAGAACCTGCAAGGAGACAAAAGGAACATCATTAGCAGCAGCATCTTACCTGCAGTCTTCATCTTTAGACCCTCTCAGCTACTGAGAACAGCTTCCTCGAATCGGCACGCCTCCTGGACAGAACGACCTGAAAGAGGAAGATAGAGGCAACATTAAAGAAAGCAGTAGAGACATTTACAAATTACGAATTGCTCAAAAGGCTTACCTGGCTGGTCGCCTCTCGGCTGGCACCACTCCGGACATTCCACTCGCGCTGAAGAACACCGCGACCTACAAGGAAGGAAAACACAGGTTAGCAAAGGCAAGACTTTGCAGCGCTGCGCATAGTGCTTACTTACCGCATCATAGCGCTCTTAATGTGCCATCATTTACCAGCGGGGCTCAACCAAGGCAGTTTGCCGCGCTGAAGCTCTGCATACCTAAGGGAGAAAAAAGAGACATTTTAAACAAAGAAAGGCATGCAGGATAACAACAGAACTAAAGAACAGCAATAAGACCTACCTGAACAATATCAAACGGGCCGGCGTCAGTGAAGTAACTGGACCGCACTCGCCCATGAAAGACAACGCGCACCTGAAAAGAAGGCAGGACGGAGAGCACGCCTAATTCTACCACAAGGCAGAACCTTCCCCGCAGACCACATCAGGGCAAAGCTGAGAAGCATACCAGCGAGTAATCCGGCTGGGTGGCGTCCCTGTGGATACCAGGTGAGCATAACACTTACCTCCTTCCCCTTTCCCTTCTCTCTCCCTGCACTTGCACGATCCAAATCTTCACAAGGCTTAGTAGGACCACTTATTTTTTGCATTTTGAATTTTCCATTGTATTGCTGTTTCCCTTGATCCCTTTCCTTGCCCTGTCGGTTCTTTGAAACACAAATTCTTGACGTATAAGCACCTTACAAATGCCCAATAAAATAAAAAAATAAAAACGTAAATCTTACGATGGGATTAAGGAGATTTTAGTTTGGGTATTTTTCACTGCTTTCAATTAACGGCCTATTATTCCAAGCACAAAGATAAATTGATTTGTGAAATGGCCCTGTTTGAGAGGGCTTTCGGTGAAGGGCAGAGGAGGAAGGGGGTGATAGTCCTCTTTTAAAAACAACTGCCAAAGTGATCTAGGGAGGTAACTCCCCAATGAGGTGTGGAATGAAATGTATGAAACCATGTTCCACAGCAATTCCTCTCCACATTCTATGCTTTTTAATTCTAAGATTCTTCATTGATGTTAATGTTAATGTTAATGTTAAAGGTCATTTGTACCGTGCACTATCACCACCGGAGTGGTCCCCTGGCGCTCTGGCAGCTCTGAAAGAGGGGGGGAGGATGGGTTAGTGGGTGGAGGCTGGAAAAGTGCAAGATTGCAGTGATGTGCTGTTCACAGCCTCAGCCCGGTGGTTCCGTCGGCTGGGCCTGGGGTGTATGCGGCCGGTAGTCGTCGTGTGCTGATGTGCGAGTCTATGTGTTTTTTTGTTTTGTTGTTGCAGTGTAGTGAAGTTCGTGCGGTTTGCTGCGCTAGAGGTTTGTGGTTGTGTTTGGTTTGGAGTTTGAGAGGTGTATGCAGAGAAGGAAATTGTTAATGGTATTCGTTAGTCATCTCTATCCTGGACTGAACCGGTTGGGCTCGTGTAATCTTACCCGACGGGATGCTTGCACACCCTGAGCCTCAGGAGGTACGTGCCCATTTTTCCATTCGAGGCCGTTTGAGGATCTAGCTGTCCCCTCCGCCCGCTCCCTTAATAACCTTGCATGCTCCTCACCCCCTCCACATGACTAGCGCCAATGCTAGTGTCCATACACCCGGTTGTGTGGTGATTGGTGGTATCTTGTCCGTTCAACAGCCTCGTGGAACCTAGTTGTGGCTGTACGGGCGGTGGGGGATGGTAAGGGTTGGCTGGAGTAGTTGTATCCGTTTCTCTGGGTCTCGCGGGTGGACCCCTGTGTTCAGCATCAGCCCTACTGGTGCCCAGGGTACTTCTGTCAGTTCTAGGGGTTTGTCAATGTCCTTTTTTGATGAGTCGTTTGTCTTATTGTTGTTTCGGTTTTAGTCTCCGGTGTTGAAGCGGCAGGTTTTTAGTAATTTTCTGAATTTAAGGTGGTTTTTGGTGTTCCTTATTACTTTTGGGATGTTGTTCCAGGTTTTCGCGGCTAAGTGGTAGAAAGCGGTGCCTCCGAGTTTCTTCTTGATGTAAGGGTTTTGTTCCAGTCGGATTTCATTGGTTGACCTGAGCGGTCTCGTTGGCTTGTAGATTGTTATTTTTTTTTGTAGGAATTTTGCTCCTTGTCCGCTGATTGCCCTGTGCGTTATGCACATTGTTTTGAAGATGATAAGCTGTTTTACTGGGAGCCAGTGTAGTGTTTTTAGGGCCAGGGTGATGTGGTCTCTTCTGGATAGTTTGAGGAGTAGTCTGGCTGCAGTGTTTTGGATCCGTTGTAGCTTCTTCAGTAGGTTTTCCGGTATACCGAGATAGAGGCTGTTTGCATAGTCGATACTTTTTTTTTTTTTTTTTTTTTTTTTTTTTTCTCTCTGCATTTACTTTGTCTTGATATGCACTTTAGAAAATAGTAAAACACCTTTAATGTATCGTTTGTATCTTCAATTTTGTGCTTTAGAGATTGTATTAATTTATACCCACACGCAGATTTATTCTGTGATTGCCAAAGATTAGGCAACACATTTTCTGCCTTCATAATTTAAATTAACATTTTTTTCAAATATCTAGTGGTTACTAGAACACAGTAAAGGTACACATCTTGCTTCATAGTTTATATTTGGCCACGTACCTTTTCTTTAATGGCCATCCCCTTAATCTTGCTACCATTTACGGGCAACCGCGTTGCTTAGGGCTCCGTACTCTGTACAGATAGGGCTTGCACCAAATCGTCTCACTTATAGGCCCACCTCTTTCAAAATCCACTATTTCAGTTCTCTCTCAAGTTGAATAAATTGCTTGGTGTCCCCACGGAACTGGATAGGACACACGTTACTCGTTAAAATATGGCTAACGACCAGATATCTAACATGAAAAGACCCTTGAACATTTATAATTTCTCCCGTCTAGAAATATTAGACTTGAAATATTCTATACTTACCTGAATGTATATATTTTCAATTGCCTTAATGTTTTGTACATAGGGATTGCTCTAAAACTGTATTCCTAAACTTGTCTATTGTCTCTGGATAACGACCAAATAATTATCCAGAACAGTTATATGTTACTGTGTTTTTCTCTCTGCATTTACTTTGTCTTGATATGCACTTTAGAAAATAGTAAAACACCTTTAATGTATCGTTTGTATCTTCAATTTTGTGCTTTAGAGATTGTATTAATTTATACCCACACGCAGATTTATTCTGTGATTGCCAAAGATTAGGCAACACATTTTCTGCCTTCATAATTTAAATTAACATTTTTTTCAAATATCTAGTGGTTACTAGAACACAGTAAAGGTACACATCTTGCTTCATTGCATAGTCGATACTTGACATGATGAGGCCGATGATGGTGAGTGTTTTGTGTGTGAAGGAGAGGAAAGGTAGTATTTTTCTTGCTGTGTGGAGGAGGAAGAAGCATTTCTTGACTGTTGCGTTTATTTGCGGTTCTAAGGTTAGGGTGTTGTCCATCAGGACTCCCAGATTTTTTACTACCTTAGATGGTGATGGTGTAGATCCCATTTCCGTTGGCCACGGGATGGCGGTTTCCTTCTCTTGGTCTTTGGATATGATCATGATTTCGGTTTTTCCTGGGTTGATTTTCAGGTTGTTGGCATTCATCCAGTTGAAGACTTCTTTTAGACAGATGGCATCTTTATGCAGTAAGACTCCCCAAGGTGCTCAATGCATCCCCTCCAAAGTGCCTTAAAGTGTATGGAGGACAAGGGACATCCTACCATACTTGGTGGGGGTGGCTGAATATCCAGATTTATTGGGCAGAACTTCTCAGCTGGGTAAAGGACAGAGTGAAAACACAGCTGGAGCTAGACCCATTCTTTATTAACAGAAGTGGGCAAATGGCGTAGGTTGCATAGGTTGCGGGAAGCATTGCGGAGAACTGAGAGATTGGCAGTAGTGCCGAAATAGAAAGCTTCTTCCAGACAAGGTAGACTGGCTCCGTAAGGTGTGGAGTATATTTTCGATGGAGAAGATGACATACTTGGTTCATGGCAATTCGGGTACCTTCATTGAGGAGCGGTGGGGCCTTCTTGGAGCAACAATGTCTGAAGCACTCTTAGGATCCGGAGTGACTGCTGGTGCTAAATAGCTTTGCCTCTTACCCAGTATATTAATGGTAATAGCAAACAGATTTGACCCAGACAAGCTGGGCTGGAGCCGACAGATGGAGAGTAGAAGAGAGGAATGTAAGAAAAGAAGGTGATGTGAGAGCACATAGCTGTTTTTTCCTTTACTTTTGTTCCTTTATCAAGGATGCTACGGACATGGGGAAACAAATGCGTACCCTGTAGCTATGAGGGAAGGAACATTTGGCATGAGCCAACCCGCATGAACAAGGGTCTTAAAAGAACTTCAAGGGGGAGGCATGTGGCAGGTGAGGAGCAGTTGGCAAGGTTACAGGGGAGGTTAGGATGAGGACGAATGAGTGTGGGATATTTTTTAAAGCGAGGGAAACATAGGGATAGACAGGGTAGGGTGGGTGGAGAAGGGATGGGATAAGAAGGTAAATGGAGAGGGAAGGAAGTGAGGGTAGTTAAAAGGGAAGAAAGATGGAAGGAAAAATATGCAACAACTGACAATTAGACAGAGGAGAAGCAGTGATAACAGGATGGGTAGTCTAAATAAGATGAGTGAAAGGGAGGAGATGAGAAGGGGGATTTGGAAGTGGGGAAAGAGGGGAAGCCACTACTCAGCCGGAGTTCAGAAGACAGACTGAGTTAGACGTTAGGGCTCCTCTGGTCCGCATCCTCTTCTCTGCCATGTGATGTGCTCGTACCTCCTCCCACCATGCGTTTATCCCATTTGGATCAGGGTCTCACCATTGTCACCTGCCTTGGCCCCAGTTTTCCTACTTAAACCTTCCTAATCTGAATGGCTAGCTTCTCTCTTGTGAACTCCTGAAGATCCTCTGCCAGCTCCTCACAATGTTTTATTACCACCTCTTGATAGTCCCCGCCTTCCAGTGCCTGCTGTTTCCCCCTTCAACCTCCTCATGTTTTCTTCCTTCCACATCCGGATTCTCCTTCTTCCTCTCTAGTCCACAACCTCCTCCAAAATCGCTGCTCCCACCTCCTCCAAACTCCTTCCTATTGCACCAGTTTCCTCTAACCTTCCTTGTCTCCTCCCAACCTCCTAGAATCTCCTTTCTCTCTCTCTCTCTCTCTCTCTCTAAACTTACTCTGAACACCCACACCATCAGAATTAAATCATGGGTTTATATAGCCCTAAGCCCCTCCCCTCGGATGGGCCTCCCTGTGAGAGTCTGCACCTTTGCGGGTGTAGGCGAGCGATTGGCTGCTCTTATTTGGTTCACCTGCACAGGATTTGGGTTTTGCAGGTGAAACCAAGCCTTTAAAATGATGAGTCACCATTTTGAGCACTGTGAGAGCCTCTGTGGTTGGCAACTGAGGGGAAAGCATTTTTTAGGAATGGTATATGTTTCCCTTGAGCACTCTTGGTGGCCGAGCTGCAGGTGAACCAACACAGAACTGGCTTGCGGAGCAAATAGCACAGGACATTTCACTTCATTCATTTGTTCTGCGTGGGCTCACTAAGGGTTTATAGTCAAAGGTTCAAATACATAGTTTCGAAATGCAATACTTTCGAAACAAAAGGATCGTAAAAAAAAATTTGAATGCACTTTCTTTTTTTGGGGGAGAGGGGGGTTTGGGGAAAAACCAGTAATTTTTCCTATACGAAACCCAAAAAAAAAAATACACAGAACTCTCAGAGCAGTAAATGGACACAGAAGAAAGATCGTCTACATTTTTGAGCGGACAAAACAACAAATACACCTACACAATATCCTTATTTCTCCAAACCATCCTGGAACTTAACAAATTAACTGATTGAGATTTTCTACCTCTACTACTTCTCAAATATTCTCTTACATAATGAAAAAGTTTATAAATAAACGACATTTTATAAAAAAAATAAAAAAATTTAAAAAAGCATTTATTTTTCTCGACCCTTTTGTTTCGAAAGTATTGCATTTCGAAACTATGTATTCGAAACTTTGACTGGACACCCTCACTAAGATGGTAGCACAGAGACATGTGGTGTGTTTTGGTGTCTGTGCCAGCCTGCAATACATGCTGTATGGGCATTTCCACCTTGCCTTTGATGTTTGAATGGCACTCGAATGCTAGGCCCGGATTTGTTTGAAGCCAAAAAGCTCTGTTCTCTTTTTTTTAACCTACGTTTTTAATTGCTTTGAACAGATAATACACCCCTCGGTCACCTCACTAGATGTTTCCCGAGCCAAGAAGGGCACTTTGGTACAGGGGTCAAAATAAAAGTCCCCATTCTATTTTCAACAACTGCTGGATAGATTGACATCAAACGTGAACGTGAAATTACCACAGGTCCCTGTGCCAAGGGCCATGCACACAGTAACTACTATGGGGATGCCCAACAGGCACTATAGGTATGTTCGCTGTGCTCTGGGCATGGTTGCTGGCCATGCCTAGCATGCTCTGTAGGTGGGGTTAATGTGTGACTAAGTTGAGACCAAAGGCCATGCTCTTGACCCAGTAGGCATTACAGGTAGTGTGACCCTGCTCAATGCATGCCCTGGTCACAGTGACCTCTCTGTACATGCCTAGTGGGCACTGTCAGCAGGTTCTGTGTTTGGGTATGGCCGGAGGTCGCGGCTCAGGAGCAGTGGCCACCAAGCATTGCTGAAGACCTCCAACGGACACACTGGCAGCTAATGATGTCACAAATATCCTCACAGATGACATTACAATTGGCAGTATACATTTTCACTTGAAAATCATGTTCTGCCACCTCATAGTTTCAAACCATAGGATGTGTAGCTTGTGTTGCTGGATTTCATTGTGAACCAATACTCATTGTTTGATACTTAAGGGCATAGTACCACAAGCTGAAAGTAGAGGTTGCTGTGGTGCCAGGGTGCAGCACCACAGGCTGTTACTAGAAGTCACCATTGCTCTGCAGACTCTGTGTCTGGGTCATGGCCTTTGGACATTCTCTGGGTACACAGGCCATACCAATGGTGTACTTTGGGCATGCCCATTGGACACAATGTCCAAGTCATGGCCTTTCACTATACCACAGGCACAATTAACATACCATCACTAGACTACCGCCTCACACTGACCCTAAAACATTCCTCCTCTATTTTGAAGGGTCCAAGACACAGATATGTGGATCCTGATTCTGTGCTTTTTATTACATTCCTTCTTATTCTTTTTCAAGAGCATATTCTACTCCATTGGAGCATGCCCTAGAATTAGCACACGCCCTAGAGTAGTATTTTAGGCCTCTTCCAAGCCAATTGCCAGTGATGGGTCCATTAGGCCGGTCGTTGGATCCTACATTCCTCATTAACAAATGTGTCATTTTCTTCTGCAAAGCGGCATCTTCCATCACTCTGTGATGTGCCTTACGCCCCCCTAAGCCCCCCCAGGGTTAGATCATTCCCCAAAAGCTGCCATCAGCCCCTTATCCACATCAAGTCCACAATCCAAGATGGTGGCCTATGCAAACGTTTTCTTTTTGACATTATCCAATCTAAATTGATCTGTTTGTCTAATTCACTCCAATTCCCGGATTTGGATTTTAATTTGGGTCAGTGGACTATTCGCAGACCTGATGTATGAAAATTTGGATTTTTTTTGCCCACTTTTCTTTTATATAAAAATCTCTGGATAGATTTTCACCAAGCCAAGTATCGAATGGGTCCAGATGCCAAAATTCTCCTGTCCATTTCATGAAAAGGAGTCAAGTAGAAGGTTTTAGCAATTTACAATTGGTATTAATCCTCCCCAATTGACATAGTTGTGTATTCAACTCGTGGATCTTTTCCTTCAATGGATGAATGTGTGATTTTCATGGTGTTCCTCCTGTCTTAATGCTTGTAGGTCCCAATACATATGAGTCAAAATTCCAGTCCTCGGGCTAAATCCCGCGTGGCTCTGTGTTTGTGTGTGGATTTGTGGGGAGGATTAATACCAATTGTAAATAGAATTGCAAGAAAAATGACAGGAAACTGAAGCTAATACTGGGAATTTCCGGCAATCACTACTAGTAGGGAAACTGACTGTCAAAAGAGGTTGCCTTCAGGACGACCAGAGGTCGAAACATGTGTCGGCTTTAACAGACACTAGCATTAAACTGCATTGTATATCTGCAATATCTTCAATGTGTTAGGCATTCTAATTTGAAAGACTATCTAGGACATAGATAAACACTGTCATAGCGCTGTCTGTCAGCATCATACTTTAATTTTGGCAAGTAGTTGGGTCACAACTACTTTTTGACAAACTTCCTAATGAACTGGAGGCTTGTGATAGGTCCTTAGTTGGCTAGGTTCTCTGGGTCAAGTAAGGTTTTTTTGAGAAGGGGTCGTATGAGACCTACCTTCAATACGTCTGTGAATCCACCTTAACTGAGGAGTTCACAATACTGAAGAGTGTGTTAAGTGCTGGGCCAGTAAGTGGTTTAATGAGGGAGGTTGTTAATGAAGCTGTTTATTCTGTTGGACCGCTCCTGTGAAGCAGGTGTAAGCTTGGGGCAGTGCTTGACTGCTTTGAATAAGGCTTTGCTCCTGTTAGAGGCTACCTCAATGGTGCAAGTGTAGCAAGCCGACTAAGCCTCAGAGAGCCTGTGTGCACTTATGGTACCCATGAATTTGAGGGAGGAAAGTTCCTCTAGGCTGCGTTCCTTGTGCTACTGTTTTTCAAGGGATCTGATAGAGCGCTAGGTTTTGGCAAGCTTTAGTGTGTACCAGGGTGCAGACGCTTTGACTTTCCTTCACTATCAGGCTGATGGCAGACTGGGACGGTACTGGTTCTGGCTAGCCATGAATCCCAACACCATGACTCCTCAAGGGTCTCAAACTTCATCTCCCAACTAATGTCTCAAAGTTAACCTACTGGCACCTTTACACTATATACGCAAACCCCCAACATACACGACAGCATTGCGACTGCCAACACCACCTCTGTTAACCTCCACAGATGTGCTCAGAGTTCAGTGCAACAACTTTAGCACTAATCACATGTATCCTACCACCCACTTGAGCCTGGTTGCTCCATAGAGGTCCCAGCAGTGGCAGCCAATAGATCTCGGTTTCTCCCCTCTGGATCAAGCACACACCCAAGTGTCACCACCACCAACCATGAAGAATCTTGCTGACACACAGCAACAGGGCTTTTGTTTGTGACTCTCCTTTTACCGCACTAGCACCCATCTTTCCATTCCTCCATTGCTTTGTAGAGCAAAGTCCATGAGGCTGCCTGCCATGCGCCCGACTGGCCCTTATGAGGAGGTGGAGGCTGTTCTGGCATTGACTTGCTCCCAGCACATGGCGCACTAAGGTCTCGTTTTCTCTTCACCCAGGCGGCCACCGGACCTACATAGCCCGCCTCTTCCTGCCACCTCTCGCATTGCAACCCAGGTGCTCCCTTTGGCTTGCAAACGCTAGTGTTTCTTCTGTGCTTTGTTCGGCTTTCCGAACATTCTCTGCCTTCTTTTCTCCTCCTTCCTGACTTCGCTGCTGCATCTCTGCTTCCCGGTCCTGCGATGGCTCCCGCTCCCTCCCTCTCTGAGCCGTCGCTCGATCAGCTGATTTCACATCTCCTCCCGGTCTCATCCCTGGAGGTTCCCTTGTTCTCACCTCGGTGCTCTCTCTTTCCTGAGGTTTCTCTTTCACCTTATTTGGCTCTCTTGTGTGCTCCTTTGTTTTCCTAGGACAACACTCGGGCTCGCTGGTTGTCACCTTCCTCCCTTGGAAACCGCTGGGCTTCCTCACCTGGCTCTCTCTCTCTCTCTGCTGCTGGTGTTGTTCCTCGCTGCCAGCCCATCTGGAATTTGCCTCAAGGTCCAGATACACTGAGAATTCATTTCATCTTCACTCTACTGGAACTGTATTTCGCCCTCCTGCATTCAAGGTTTTTTTTATGCCTAAAGTGGCTTTTTCCCCTTCTCTGGTTATTTCGGGGAAGGAGTCTCTTGCCTTCTGGTTTTAATCATAGGCATAGTGGCTTCCCTCCGAGGTAGACCCTACCTCTACAAAAAAAATGATTACCGCAGACGGGGACACAAGAAGGAGCCTTCCAGTAGTACCAGCGCTTCAGGTAAGGAGGAGTTAGTGGGAACAGAATCCGAAGAAGAGGTCAAGGAGGTTGACAGTTTGCAACGCCCAGCTATCCCGATGGCCACCGCAGAGCAAGTGCAGGAACTGGTGGCAGCAGTCCAGGGACTCATGCACGAGGTGCAGAACTTAAAGACAGAAAACAAGGTTCTGCGACAACTCGTCTCAGCCAGAGACCAGCACCCAGCGAAACTTCCCCCGATGGCACTTGCGTCTGGGAAATACGATGGATCACCAAAGAGGTTGAAGGAGTTCGTGGAGGCTTGTCTAGTGCATTGTACCTTCAGGGCTAGTATGTATTCCTCCGACCATGCCTGAGTAGGCTTCATGATCTCGAATATGGTCGGAAACGCTTCAGCTGGGGGAACCCCACTGGTAACGGGTTCTAGCCCAGTTCTCCACGATTTCGGGGGCTTTTTGGCACTGTTAAAACAGGCTTTTGAACACCCTGAGACTACATACGTGGCCTGTGAAGAACCTTTGGATATCCGTCAGGGCCCCACGGACCTTCTATTGTACATTACCACGTTTAAGAAGCTTGCCTCAGAAGCCGGATGGCCAGAAGCTGCACAATACGCTATCTTTTGGCATGGGTTGAAGGAAGAGATAAAGGACGAGTTAGCCCGAACTCCACGTCCTAACTCGTTTTCGGAACTAATTTCCACCGTGCTACAGACTGAATACCGCCTTCAAAACGCAAGACAGAGAGAAGAAAATATTACCCAGCAGAACCATCTGCACCGACCACTTCCGTCACCATCCCGGTTCCCCAAGGAAGAACCAATGCAAGTAGGCTCTGCCATGGCCCCTCGGACACCAGAGGAGCGGAAGCATCGAAGAGACAAGGGGTTGTGTATGTATTGCGGCTCAGACACTCATCTCCTCTGTGACTACCCTGAAGTCCCCCCATGTCGCTCGGGAACCGGGCGGCCTCTGTACTAAGAGGGACAGAGTACCAGGCTTCGGATCTCAGTCCCTATGTGACCTTGGCTGTCTCTTCTGCTGCCTCCCCGGAGGACTACCGCCTTATGGTGGTAACCATATAGTTGATCATCAACCAGCAAAAGGTCAACACTCTGGCACTCATCGACTGCGGGGCAGCCGGAAACTTTGTGGATACTATCTGGGCAGAGAAGGTGGGAATACAGCGGTTGGAAAGAACCGAAGACCAGAAGGTGGAAGGAGTTGACAGTCAGCCGTTAAATTCTGGTCTCATAACACACACCACGGATGAAATACAAGTATACATCCTCCAGCATGCAGAAGTAATCTGCTTTGGCATAATAAGAGCGGCACATTACCTGGTCATACTGGGCATCACTTGCTTGCGCAAACACAACCTGATGATAGACTGGGCAAGAAACACACTAAAGTTCAACTCAGACTTTTGCAAACAGACTTGCCTACCGGGTGCCTGTTACGACGTGGTGCAGATCGGGTCGGCTCTTTTCCTTCAACCCGTAGGGGTACACTGCTAGCCTTTTGAACTTACCGAATTTCCCGAGGTGTTCTTGGAAAAAATTCCCCAAGAGCTACCGCCACACTGGCCTGAGGACTACGCCATTGACCTGCTACCAGGAGCATTGGCACCGTTCGGAAGAATGTTTCCTCTCTAATTGAGAAAAAGGCACTTAGGGCCTACCTGGATGCTAATCTGCAGAATGGTCTCATCGAGACGTCCCTGTCCCCGTCTGGGGCCTCACTTTCTTTCATCCCCAAAAGAGGATCCACGGAGCTCAGGCCCTGCATAGACTTTCGTGGTCTCAACAAGGTCATCATATGAGACCGGGATCCCATGCCTCTCAACAAAGATCATATGGAGGCCGTGTAGGGAAGGACCATTTTCTCCAAGCTCGACTTGAGAAGCGTGTACCACATCCTTAGAATACACAAGGGAGGTGAGTGGAAGACAGCATTCGGCACCCTGTATGGCCACTTCAAGTACAAGGTGATGCCATTCCGGTTAGTGAATGCCCCGGCTGTTTTTCAACGGTTCATGGACCGTTTCTTCTCCGATCTATTGTTACACTCCTCTATAGTCTACTTGGATGACATCTTGGTATACTCTTCATCACCTGTAGAACACCAGAGACATCTGAGAGAGGTCCTGCAGCGGTTACAGTCTTCCCATCTGCTCGTCAAACCAGAGAATTGTCTGTTCAAGGTGGAATCAGTCTCCTACCTGGGCTTCATTCTCTCCAAACAAGGGGTTATGATGGACCCAAGAAGGTTTCCACCCTGTTGTACTGGCCTGCCCCGGCATCGGTCAAAGACATCCAAAGGTTCCTTGGGTTTACCAATTTTTACTGAAAACTGATTCCGGACTTCTCTGCCTTGGTGTTATTCCTCACTAACCGCCTTAAGAAGAGCGCTGTTCCATTCCGGTGGTCAGAAGAGGCTGAGAATGGTCTTTGCCAACATAAGAAGCTGTTTTGCTCGGCCACGGTCCTTCGGCAACCTGACCAGACCTGACCCTTTGTAGTGGAGGCTGATGCTTCCTCTGCTGCTGTAGGAACTGCCCTGTTACAGAAACATGCAGGGCTAGAACACCCAGTGGCCTACCTGTCCAAGACACTCACACCCAGTCAAAAGAACTAGTCAGTGATTGAGAAGGAGTTGCTAGTCATGAAACTCGCTTGTGAGGAATGGAGGCACTTGTTTCAAGGGAATGTGCATCCTTCATTATCCACACGGATCATAAGAACCTACGAGTGCTGCAGCAAATGGAGTGTGTTAATTCTTGGCAGGCTAGATGGGCCCATTTTTTCCCCCCAATATGACTTTTTAATCACCTACTTCCCGGGCAGCCAAAACACCTTGGCTGTCGCCCTTTCACGCTGTGAAAACCTAGGGCAGTCTTTTCATATCCAACCCGAACACCTTTTCCCACGGAACCGGATAGTCTCTAAGATATCCTCTTTCCTCCAGGGAGTCAAGGAGGCTATGGTCAGAAGTCCTCCCGGATTCATACCGAGGGCCACGGACCAGGTGGAAAGGAAGGACGGTTTGTTGTTTGTCAACGGGCGCTTATTCATCCATGAGGGGGATCTCCAACGCCAGGTGCTGTCCTTGTGTCACGGCAGTAAGATAGCAGGACATAGTGGCAGCGCTAACACCCTTGACCTCGTCAAACAGACTTTTTCCTGGCCTAGAATGCAGCAAGAGGTGGAAGAGTATACCAAGTCTTGCCCGGTTTGCACCCGGAGTAAGTACCGGTATCAGAAACCCATTGGTTTGTTAGAACAAGGTCCCGTACCTCAGAGGCCCTGGAGTCATATTTCCAACGACTTGATTGTGGACCTTCCCCTATGACAAGGCTGTTCTTGTATCATGGTCACAGTAAACTCTTTTTCCAAGCTGGCTCACTTTTCTCCCTTACCAACAGTTCCTTCTGCTCCTGAAATGGCAACGGTCTTTACCAGGGACCTATTCCGCCTTCATGGCCTACCTGAAAAGATCGTATCTGACAGGAGTAGTCAGTTCATGTCTAAGTTCTAGAAAGCACTCTGCCACGGGTATGAGCCCATTGTATTGCTCCTATGGTCAGCACCCTTGTGGTCTGTTTCCGGTTCATTCAACCTCATCAAACTTACCAGCCGTAGATTCACAGTTGTACAACCTTTCTGCAGCCCATAAGCTCACCCAGCAGCTACTCCAGGACAGCCAAAGAACCTACAAGTCTCAGGCAGGCCATCTTTGCCAGAAGGGCCCAGAGTGGGAGGTCGACGATAAGGTCTGGCTCTCTACAAAGTACTTGCCTTTATGGGTGCGACCCTCCAAGTTGTCCCCTCGCTTCTTGGGACCCTATACTGTGTTGTCCAGGATCAATCCAATGGTTTACAGACTGAAACTCCCCTTGAGTCGCATACATCTGGTGTTCGATGCCTCACTACTCTGCCCAGTGGTCCTGGACAGTCCGACAGGACCAATAACAGTGCATCGCATGGACAAGATCAACCTACCACATACAAAGTATCCCTGATCTGTGACTCCTGCTACAGCAAGGGACGCGTGGTGTATCTGGTGAGCTGGAAGGGGTACTCTTGCTCTGAAAACTCCTGGGAGCCATGGTCCTATGTTCATGCTCCCAGACTGGTCAGAAGATTTCACCTCTTACACCCCGCAAACGCGGATGGTAGGGGGCATACTGTCACGCGCCCCGACTGGCGCTTATGGAAGAGGTGGAGGCTGTTCCGCCATTGACTTGCCGCCACGGTCCCAGCGCACGGCGAACTAAAGTCTAATTCTTTTTTCACTGAGGTGGCCGCCGGACCTACATAGCCCGTCTCTTCCAGCAGCCTCTCGCGTTGCACCCCAGTATCTCCCTTTGGCTTGCAAACACTAGTTTTTCTTCTGTGCTTTGTTCGGCTTTCTGAATGTTCTCTGCCATCTTTTCTCCTCCTTCCTGACTTCGCTGCTACATCTCTGCTTCCTGGTCCTGCGATGGCTCCCGCTCCCTGCCTCTCGGAGCCGCTGCTTGATCAGCTGTTTTCACGTCTCCTTCCAGTCTCATCCCCCGAGGCTCCCTTGTTTTCGCCTCGGTGCTCTCTCTTTCCTGAGGTTTCTCTCTACCCTTATTTGGCTCTCTTTTGTGCTCCTTTGTTTTGCTGGGACTTCACTCCAGCTCGCTGGTTGTCACCTTCCTCCCTTGGGAACCGTTGGGCTTCCTCATCTGGCTCTCTGTCTCTGCTGCCAGTGTTGGTCCTCGCTGCCAGCCCCTCTGGAATTTGCCTCAAGGTCCAGATATCCTGAGGATTCATTTCATCTTCACTCTACTGGAACTGGATTTCGCCCTCCTGCATTCAAGGGTTTTTTATGCCTACAGTGGCTTTTTCCCCTTCTCTGCTTATTTCGGGGAAGAAGTCTCTTGCCTTCTGGTTGTAATCGCAGGCATAGTGGCTTCCCTCTGAGGTAGACCCTACCTCTACCAAAAAAAGGATTACCGCAGACGGGGACGCAAGAAGGAGCCTTCCAGTAGTGAGGAGGGTGAGGAGGAGGTAGTGGGAACGGAATCCGAAGAAGAGGTCAGGGAGGTTGACACTGCCAAAGTGACAGAAGTGCGCTTCACAGGATATTTTACATATGGAATTCCTAGATACTCTTTTTGAGACAGCAGTTAGTTATCTGACAAGAAAGCAGCTTTGCTTGCATTACCAAATATATGTCGCAGGCAATAACACTGAAGAAATATTGGTAAAGATGATGTTAGGTTAAACGGCAGACGCACGTTTCGGGTATTATGATTCATGAATAGCGATTTCTGAAACATCTACATATTGAGAACCACTTTCAGCATGCACTGTTAATGGAAGCAAGAGGTGGTTTCAGAGTTTCATTGCGAGTTCCCGTGTGAGGTGATTTTATGAATACAAGTACAGAGAGCGATTAGTTGGGGATTGCGTATGGAGGTGAGTCGCAACTTCTTTCCTGAATTATGCAACCTCAGCGGATGTGGAAGCGAGTAGTTCTGATTTTGAATGTGCATCTGGTCGTCTGGTGAAACATGCTTTCTCAATATCAGGGTTTCCAGTTTCAGCATGCTTTTGCTTTTAAGCCTACGCACGCAGCGCGACAGGGTACTTTTTTGCTCAGCATGTGAGGTGTTTGTGGTGCACGGTCTTCGCATCTTTAAGCACAAGTTGTGCTTTGTTAGGGAGCCAGGATTCGGGTGAATATGCAGGATCCGTGTGATTAAGTTCACTGATGCGCTTGCCTTGTGCAAACGAGGTACTGTGACTGCCCAGAAGCCGATATTTCAAAACGTTGTTTTTCTTTCAACCCTCACCTCTTCTCTGGCAGTTAACTCTCAAACCGCCACGCGCTGCGTGGAGACCGGCTTACTTTTGCCAGTGCTTCCTGATGATGTCAGACCTGCACATGCCATGTTTGCTGCCTAGTATCCCACTCACGCTTCCGCCCGATTGGTTACCAGCAGCAGTCTTTTGTAGCCTATCGAATAGAGGCATGGGCGAAGCCAAAGCAACTCAGTACCTGCAGCGAAAAAACCCAGAAACCCCACGCTCTTCCCTGGAGAACCAGAAAAGCGTAAAAACCCAGAATCTCCGGACTAAACCCGGAAGTTAGGCAGGTATGGTTAGACGTGGTTGTACGTACTATCCGGCTGTTGGAGAGGCATTTGGTGTGGCCCTTGGAAGGAGCATTGCTTGTGCTTAATGTTGGGCTGTACAAGTCATTGAGTCATTATATGGAATTTGCTTTTGAGGACTCTTTAGATTATATTTTAGGGGAGGTGCAATTGGAATTGTGCAGCTTTGGCATATTTCTGGTGGGAAGACTCTGGCAGAATTCATGACTTTGCTTTCATGATTAGGTTGAGGTACTTCATGTGCTACTCGAGAGATTAAGGAGCTTTCGGTGGGAATTGTTTGTGAGCGCAGGGACCCTGGAGTACTCTCAGTTGAGGGATAAGGGAGGATTTAGAGTCCCCAATTTTTGTTTTGGCTCACTGACGTACTTTACCACCAGCCAGAAATGAGCCAAAATGAAAAAATATAGATGTGTAAAGGTCCTAAATCAGAGGCAGATGTAGATCTTGGGTGTCGTTTAGATGCACGCTCTTGTGTCTCAGCAGCATTTTAGGGCCTGGCACTTGTAACTATTCATATTGGCATTATTTGTTTTTTTTAGGATCAGGCAGTGAGCATGCATCACCAGCCATAGTACACCACCTCCAAACACAGTTGATGAAATGCCGACAAACTCAAACCATGGTGGACCCTCGATCAACCATCGCCAACCAAGGTCGACCATTGCCAGATCATGGTAAACCATCAAACTATGGTAGACCATCGCCATACCATGGTGAACCATCACCATAACATCACCATACTAATGGCCCGACCATGGTTGACCATTGCCAGACAATGGTCAACCATCGCCATCCATGGTCGAAAATCACCATCAATGGATGATCAACCGACAATAGTCGACCATTGCTGACAAGGCTTTCCCTCTGTCTCTGCCTGTGACCTTGTAGAAGGCCTGCATTACTGAAGCAGTTCCTTTTAGTACAATCAAAACTATTGACAATGCAAATGGTTTATAATAGCAGGTACTGATTTTACAGGAAAGAGGCCACTAGGCCAAACTCTAAATCTTATGCCAATGAATATCTTTGATTTTAAAGAAGTCCATAGTCGATGGAGTAGAATGCTACCATTGTGCACGGCTGTAGGTCAATTGGTCGAATCTAAATGGTCGACAGGACAAATGGTCGATACCAAAAGGTCGACAGGTCAAATGATCGAATTTATTATTTATTTTTTTTCACATTTTTTTTTTTGGGGGGGGGTCCCCCCAACCCCCTTTTTTTTGCTAAAAACCCAATTTTTCCCTCAACGAAAACCTAAAAATTATACATATAAATTAAAAAAAATGTGATCATTTGTCCTGTCGACCAAATTGTGTCGACCATGTGTCTGTCGACCATTTGACTAGACACCATTGTGCACAAGTAGATGTACGTCTCTGTTGTGTACTCATGATATGCAATGGATTA
This sequence comes from Ambystoma mexicanum, assembly GCF_040938575.1. NCBI lineage: Eukaryota > Metazoa > Chordata > Amphibia > Caudata > Ambystomatidae > Ambystoma > Ambystoma mexicanum. Next base: position 140,820,566 of record NC_090941.1, on the reverse strand, counting down.
ACTGAGTTCTCCTGTCTGACAAGTGACCAGCCAAGAACAGAGGTGTATTTTCTGTGCTTTGTTTGAATATAGAATTGAACCACAATGGCATTTAGAAATCAGAATGACCTGGGTGAAATATAATGTGCTGTCAACACACACATACGTCTTCTCACACACACATGTCTGCTTTTTGGCCAGCCACCCCATATATAGGTGGTGTCCATCCCACTAGATCAGTGGAGGCCTCCAGCATATTTGTTCACATTCCCTGTTGCAGTAGTAAGAAATCACCCCAGTTCTGCCAAACTGAGGTCAAAACAACTGCTCTCCGAACCACAGGTTGAAGGGGCATACTAATACCCAAACAATCAGTGCACACCAGCAAGGAGGCAGGCTGAGACCAGCAGACTCATTTCACACATTTACACAGAACAATCGATGGAGCGGGGAGGATCAATCAGGGGTACCTAAACCTGAAGGGCTTGTAACAAAGTGTCACTAAGACATCGTATCTGTTCTTGTTGCATGATGTTACAATTGCAGCAAACACCAGTAAGTTGAGTCTTACTTGCAAATTGCTTACCATCACTAAAGAAAAACAAAAATATCGCAACCGGAGACAGTGATGAAGAAAACGTAACTGACTCTTCCAAGAACACAGTGCAGATTGCAGAGGGAAACATTGATACTGAAAACGTCTACATTGAGGAGACCCCCGTGCGTAAACACAGCAGCTGTAGTAAATTGGAATTGATGTCAGACTCTGGCGCCATCCACTCATAATGCCCTTTGACACGACCCTGTACATGAATAAAATATGGCAGACAGAGCAAAGTCACTACAACTCACCATTTCCCCCTGCCCCACCTCTCCCCCGCACTCCGACAGCTACTCTGGACTCAAGTTAGATATGAAAAGGGTTGAATGTAGTCTGACACTAACCTCCCACACTAAGTAACTATAGCAAGCCCGGATAGAACATCTGGGGCACAAGCTAATGTGCAGGGGAATCAGACCCAAAGAAAGCCTAGCTGAGGCAGTGTGGTGGACAGACAAAACTGATCACAAGAGAAGTATTTATTTATTTATTTGTATTACATTTATTTCTAAAGCGCTGGAACAGGGCCCTCAGGCATAGAAGCGCTGGTACAGAACAAAACTCACAGAAAACATAAAAAGATTCAGAGAACTAGAAATTAGCAAGCCAGGATAAAAAGAAGTCATTCAAACAGAATGGTCTTCAGCCTATGCTTAAAAGTGTCCAGAGAAGGGCAAGACATCAAGTCAGGGGGCAATGCATTCCAAAGGCATGGGGCTGTGACGGGGAAGCACCCTTCTGATACCAAAGATAGTTTGGCTTTTGGCGTTTGTAACCGGCCAGAGTTGTGAGACATCAGTGTTCGTCTAACAGGAGGCCACGACAACTGATTAGAGAGGTAAACAGGACATTTTACATAGAGGCAGTCATGGGTAAGGCATGGTGTCCAAAACATAATCCTCTTTCCAATTGAAAGCCAGTGTAACAATATCCTTGTCACTGACACGTGATTATGTATTTAGCCTTTTTTAATTTGTGAGTAAGTTGTGGTTGGGACAAACACCTATAGTGGCTAGGGTTTTATTCACAATTGGTATTTCCTACTGGGATACGTTCTAAGCAAAAGGGAAGAGGGTGGTTCGAACTCTAATGTATCATGGTCTGTAGTAAGGTAGGTCTATATTCCCTCTGTGGATCTGCATCATGCGTCTCTCCCCAAGACTTAATTTTTCGTAGGTGTTTTCAGTTTTCTCTCCCAGAAAAAGGAGGAAGGAGTTCTTGAAAAGAACTTTGGAGCAATGTATAGTGGCCTAAAATAAACTGATGACAGCAAGTTTCCATACAGAGCAAAAGAGGCACTGCCCAAAAGAGTATGCTTTGTGTAGGATTGTGCATTTTCTCACTGTCATGTTTAAAGATAATGCCTTACAAAGGATGAACAAACGTGCACGCCCATCAACATCGGAAATACTGTAACGTGCACGCCCATCAACATCGGAAATACCGTAAAAGTAACTTTTGGTTTGCAGTCATTTCCGAGTGCTGATTTCACCTGTAAAGGCAATGGGGTAGATTATATATTTTCTTTCTGCCAATGTTTGACAGTTCAGAAGGACAAGGTTCAAAACCAAACAAGACTACGCCCCATCTGAAAGTTATGTCCAAAACATTTGAGTGCATTTACTTCCAAGAAATACAACTGTTCACAGAATGTTTATTGAAATCATATGAGTACTAAGTTTTGAGGCACAAGCACATGGAATATGTTATTCAGATAAGGACCCAGCACGAGTCCCTAAAACACTCATTCTCACAACTCTGAAGCTTAAGGAAAACTGGATTTCTTAACATGTCCTAATAAGTCGGACACCCTTTGTAGAGAAAATGTATTTGCAGTTTGTAAGCAATTTGTATTCATTGACCACCTTCACTATGTGTTTTTGATTGTTAAATAATGCAAAATGTAAGGCCTATTACAGCCTTATGTAAAGCATCACTGTATATAATTTCAGTGACTAGATTTGCATGTTTCATCTTATCTAAAACATGGTGAGATGTAAAGTAATGCAGGAAACAGCATTTAAAGCACTTTTTTGCTCTACCATGCATACATTTCACTCTGAATCATCATATTTGAAATTTGAAGTGACCTGCCTGAGTCTTGTGATTAAAGAGGAAGTTTGAAGACGTCAAAATGGGAACTTGAAACCCTTCGCAGGTTCACCTTCTCAGGCCTAATCCAGATCAGGAATTCACAATAACAGAGCTTGAAAAGCACAAACTAAGGCATTTGTCCGAGTACAAGCCAGTTCAGACAGCTAGCTTGATAGAAACAACAAATGGCTGGTGTTGGGTGCTCGGCTTCAAAGCACTTGTCATAATTAATCAAACTCCAGGTCTTCCATACAAACTCCTTCAGCCCAGGCAAAGGTAAAGGTTATTGAATTCTATACACAGCAAGGCGACACTCTGCCTCGATACACATTGATAGCATGTAAAAGTAGTATGTAGGGACTGCACAGCCAGTGCCACCTGCAGGAAAAAGCCAGCAACGCCACACTTGCAACATGAATATAAAGTAACATGAGGAAAATCTTAAATCAAATATTTAATAATTAAAATAATCGCTGCATCACCATGAAAGCTTGGATCCACACAGATGTTTGACATTTTGAAGGCAGGAGCACTGGCTACCAAATTATGAAAAAAATATATATATCGTGCAACATTAAGAACAGGCATAAAATGGTAACTTGTCTAAATTTGATCACAGCGTGTTCATTCAAGTGTCTAATTGTGCACACTGACATCTAAATAACAACGATATAGTTTTTATTAAGCTGGAATATTTTAATCAAAATGTAGGGTCCAAAACAAAATTGCCATTGATTTAATAGGTGTGATTTTATCCCCCATCTTTGCTGAATCATGGGACAAGGAAAACCACACCTCTGACAAGATCTGGTAGGAGTTAAACAATGCATATTTGCCTTCTCAGGGCTTATGATGATTATCGTATATGGGGAGATGAGCATGGGAGGCTTTGGAACAAACTGGAGATGGGAGAGCAAAGCTGACACTATATGAAAGACTGACATGAGGCAGATTGGAGACCAGTCTATTGGGAGAAGGATCACCAGTCTATATTTGGAAATTGAAAAGAGGGTTTGCCTGAGGAATGATTCCATGCTGACTGAGTCCCCAGCTGATTCCCAAAAATAAGAAGTCATATTTCAGAAGATAAATTAAACTCCAATCAACCCCAAACTGTCATTATGGATTGACTAGGGTCAATCTGGGAAGACAAAGTGCAGGGAACTTTGGGAAATGCAGTTTGAGAACAGGAACACAGGTGCTCGTATTTAAATGCATGGTGTTCTTCCAGCTACATTGAACACAATGTAAGCTATTTCTTTAAAGACCAATGTATTTTGTGTTGAGAAATAAAATTTAAAACAGAATGAATTTTGGTGCCACTTTAAAGCAGAATTGGCTTCTGTAAAATTAAGTACTATTTCAAATATAATTAGTAGCTTAAGCGGGTGTACAGTCCTTTAGGATCATAGCGTGCATGGCCCTAATTATAGGGAGGAATTTGGGGGGGGACGGCTGGCATGCCAAATTGTCCCCTCAATCTATTGGCGGGGGCAGGGCAGGGCCATGGGGCCACATTGCAACCGCAGCATCAATTATGTAATTGGACAGCGCAAGCCTGGCTTTCCATTACATAAAGTGGGTGGCAGGGATACTCAGTTCCTCGCCCTGGCTGGTGGTCTGACTCAAAGTCAGCAGCTAGTGCCAGGGTGCTGGACTGGGTGGAATTCATAGTATTTATTGATAGTATTCATATGTTCGCATTTAGTGTGTTAAATACATTATTTTTGGGGGAGAATGCCTTTGTCAAAAGATGCAAAAGGTTACCATTTCACATTATCTTTTGTTATGGTTAAGTCTTGAAAGACAGCCTACAAGCCACTCTTTATAATTTTGTGGAATTGCACTCTGATATTTGTAGTCTTCAAGATGGGGTGAAAATAACACATGTGTACACTTATGGTTTGACATATTTCAAATACGATGCCTATATTGCTGGAGTACTTTAATTATGATGTGTGTACTTTTCAGGTCTGATTTATAAAACAGATTATTGCTGAAAGCCAAACACCATGGTGAGGAGGGGAAAGGATCAGAGGGCACATTTGTTGTGATGATTTACCAGGTCATGGATGTGGGAAGAGAGGTTGCTGGACCGAAGATGTTATCCCTGGTCCTGTTTTGATTTTCAGGGTATAAATTGAGATTACATGTGGGTTGACTGCATCCGCTCACTTTTTTCACAGTGCCGACTCCATCCCCCTTGGGTGTTTTTGAGGCCAGCATGCAAAAAAGCTCAAGTTTTCGCCCACCGGGTTTTGAACCCACAAAACCACAAGAAGTGTCCCCACACATCTTGTATTGGTATTTTGCTTTCCATAGAATATTTCAATATAGATTTTTGGGTTAAAAGGTGCACACCTTTTACACTTTGCCATCAGTGTTCGAGGAAAATCTATTTTATAGCTGTTTTTTCTCTGGGTATTGATGATTAATTTTGTAAAAGACAATGTTCATTTCTAATTTTCTTCCATTAGGAAAGGCCAGTTGAATTAAATTTATGTGTTTCACTGTAGGATACGTTCAGTCCCTGTGCGTATGTTAATGAACCCCCACATTTTTTTTCTGGACTTGACACCTATTGATGACATTTGAAGACCTGCGTAATTGCTTACTCTGACTGCCTTAGTACCTTTCGGCTAAACAGGCTTTGTTACGATTGCACTATCCTGCAGCAAAAGCACATTGCCCTGTCTGGCCCAGGACCAATCCCTGCCCTTACATCCTTGGAATGTGCCGTCACCGTGGGTATGTTTGGATTACATAACGGTGATCTTCATCACTCTTTGCCCTGCAAGGATGTCACAGTATTTTCTTTTGAGACCCCATCTCTACAAATGATTCTGCTCACTCGGTCGGCTTCTCTAAAATAAGCCTCACTCCTGATATTGCTACAACCATAATATTAACATTTAAAATTCAAATATTGAATGTCAGTTTATCTGATCCCTACGGATATTAATGACTAAAGTTTTTACATCATTTTCTACCAGGAGACCCACACATCTTTTGCCACCCAGGTCCCCGCAGATCCTAGGGCTAGCACTGACTGCGGGCTAACCTTGTAGTGAGGGGCTAACTTTTCGAGACTGCGGGTGTCGCCGGGAGAGGGGCAAACTTTGTGGGTGCATCTGCATCTAGATTATTGTAGTCAGCTTAAATGTTAAAAGCTGTTGACTCTCTGTGTCAGAAACACAAACTTACTTAAGAACTGTGAGAATGAGCTGCCTTCTCTCTCCCATGTCCTGCTCACTCCCCTGACATGCAAGTACCAAGTCACTCATCAATTGCCTGAAAATGTGTGCATACAAATTCAGGTGCTAGCAATGAAATGCGCAAAATTATTACAAATTGCCTGCACTTCTTTTGCCACCCAGGTCCCCGCAGATCCTAGGGCTAGCACTGACTGCGGGCTAACCTTGTAGTGAGGGGCTAACTTTTCGAGAATGCGGGTGTCGCCGGGAGAGGGGCAAACTTTGTGGGTGCATCTGCATCTAGATTATTGTAGTCAGCTTAAATGTTAAAAGCTGTTGACTCTCTGTGTGAGAAACACAAACTTACTTAAGAACTGTGAGAATGAGCTGCCTTCTCTCTCCCATGTCCTGCTCACTCCCCTGACATGCAAGTACCAAGTCACTCATCAATTGCCTGAAAATGTGTGCATACAAATTCAGGTGCTAGCAATGAAATGCGCAAAATTATTACAAATTGCCTGCACTTTGTTAAAAATTCTACCCCCACACCCCCATCCCCAAGCACTGTTTGTCAGGTCCTGTCCTGCTATGGCATTGTAGTTCAGCCAGGTCAAGTCAATGTAGCCCAACATTTCAGGTGTCAGAGACAGGGGGGATAAAGCATGGTCTGCTGAATGGCTGTTGCGCCACTGTTTGCATGTGTAATTGTGTATGTAATGTACATATGAATGTTGTGGGCACACACGGCATTGCAATGGAGGTGCTGGGTGCATGTGTGTGTGTGAGTAGGTGAGTGTGTACAAGCATATGTGTTTGACTTTTGTGTCTGAATGAATGATACACAATGCATGGTTTGTTTGTTCTGGGTGGAATGAAGTTTGTGAATGTTATGTTGTTGTGTCACTAGGTGGGTGGCAGGCAGGAATGAAGACGTGTGGGGGCCCATTTTCAAGATGATGGTTCGGGGGCCCCCTGGTTAGAGCAAAAACAGTCTAAGGCACCCGTGGGGTGCATACATTACAATGGTGACAAAGATAAGGTTAATAGTCGCCAATTATCTCGATGCAGCCAGGCAGCTAAATGCCCACTGAAGACCTCTAAACCCTTCTTTGACAGCATGTGGCTGATGTGGAGAAACCAGTGTTAGACGGCAAAGCGGTGATAACACTTTGGTGTATCCCGTGGGAAGAGAAAACGCAGTTTGTAATGTGAGCGTTGCAAAGTGCACATTTTAAGCCCCAGAACTAAAATAGAGAGAAATGAATATAATGCTGTGTTACAAGACCGCTGAATGCTGACTGGCAATATGGGGGCGGGTGCTGGGGGCCACCCTTGATACTCGAGGCCTCTTTTACTTGAAAAGGTTGAAAGGCTGTGATGGTGTCCATGGTGAATGGGTATGCATTTTTAGTGTGTGTGTGTGTATGTGTACGTGTGCGCTAGAGGTGCTTGGCAGGTGCGGCACTTGTTTATGGGCAACGAGAATGCAAAAATGAAATATTTCATGGCTCGACTCAGACTGGGCTTTTGGGCCTGCCAGTCTAGTCCTTTCTTTCTGTGACATGACTTTATTTTGTGCATCTTGATAAAGCAAGCATAGTATGTGTTATTAATTGGCTAGACTGGCATTTTTTACTGTTGTCAATGCAGTGAATTATTGTCTTTAAAATTTAATTTTAAAGATACGGCACCAGTCTTATGCAAGTTATAACAGAGCGTCAGTACGGGACTCTTGCAGTGTCCAGGTTTAGCGTTATCCCTCAGAGACACCATCCACCCTTCCTCCACCCTGCCCCTTTCCTTCAGTTGTCATGTCCGCCCCAACATTTTCAGTAAAGCTACTCCACTGATAGCTTGAGTCATGACACACTATCATCAGAGAGATACCATGCATTAATGCAGCTGGGGGAGTCCATACTCATAAATTAGATGTTTGTTCAACAAAAATAAGCATGAGAAATAGTTCTATTCAATAAGAATTCAGCGACCTGCAGTCCCTTATACTTGAATGCACCGGTCGACTCATGTGTAATGTGAAAGTGCAGGTTTTCTTGTTAACATTGCACATGTTACTAGGGAATAGAATATCTCCAGCTCAAAAATATGCAGACTTAAAACTACACACAGGCACATAAACAGCAGTGCTTGTCTACATAGAGTGGCAGTCACACATTAAAATACATTGAAAACAGTGCACACACATGTGAATTTGAAGATGCATGCAAAGCTGCATTCAAAGTCACACATACACACAGGTTTAGACTGAAAGTCACACACTCATGCTTAATGAAAGTCACAGACACATTCTGAGAAAGCGGCACTCAGGTATTTTGAGAACACAGTTTAGATGTGAGTTCAGAATAGAGTCATCATATCCCTAAGAGCATTACTTCGATAACATACCTACAGGAGACAAATGTAAGCTGTCCATTGTCTACATTGAAATGATCTGCACATAGCGAATACATTCACAGTCCCACACTTGAAACAGTATTTCTTATTGTATAAGCACCTAACTAGCTAACAATTAATAAATAAACACTTATACAGGGGATTCAAGTTGATTGTAAATGTATTCTAAATGTTAATTGTTCAAGTGATTTTCTCCGATAACATACTTGATTTGATACTGGAGAAAACAGAATGTTTTAATCACACTTGCATCATGTTGGAATGTTATCATTGAAGAAACTGTTAGTAAGATAGATGCAAATGCAGAAGGAATAATGTAGAAAGTCTAGTATCTTTTAGAATATAGTATATATTTAGAATTGAGAGTGAATGCATAAATGACAACCAACAGTGAGATTCAGATAGGCAGGTAAGTTCATGTTTGTTGATTAATGATTTTGGATACATCTATCATTTTAGCATTGCAGTGATTTCCAGGGCAAAAATGGAGAACGCTATATTTGAAGTTACTTGATTCTTTTAAATACATTTCGAATTCTGTAAACCACACTGTCTTCTTCCTTGCGCAGAATTGTGGGGTGGGATTGTACGAATGGCCATGTGAGACCAGTATGTCACACCAAAGTGAGCCTAGTATAAAAACACAAATATTCCTACATTTTTGGGAAATGCCTATGGGACCAATGGGTTGTTCTTCTCCAAACAAACAGGGTTGTCATAAATGTTCAAATCATAAAGTGAGAGGGATGTCACTCTAGTAGAGATTTTGGCCTCCCTCAGGTTTTCTATTCTTGGCTCAGTCCCTGAGGTATAGTGCCCGTATGTTTCCTTCTCACCTTTAAAGTCACAGGCATGTACCACATAGTCCCTTCTTGGTGCAATTCACGGTCATAGGGATATAACACCCAGCACTTCTTTGGGCCAAATCACCCTCACATGGATGTAGCGCCCAGCTCACTCTTTGTAATCCAGCCAGACGGCTGGTGCCTTGCTCACTTCTTTTAATTCCAGAGGTTTAGTAAACCTAGTTCACTATTTAGTGATAGTGTGTCTTTCGCATTCTCAACGTATATATTGTCCTTCCCACTAATAAGGGATATAACAACCTTCTCACAACTAAAGTATATAGTGCCCTTTTTAATGGCAAACAGTTGAAGTCTCTTCAGGATTATTGAGGGTCCAGCTTCTGGGCTATTTATCTTTCTTGACATCAGAGGTTTGGCCAGCCTGACAAGTTGACCCAGGACTTTCAATTGCTCTCTCCCCCCAAGTCTAGAGTCCTGTGTCATGATCTCTGGGGGTGCACCAGGATTCCGTCTCCCTTTCTCTCCGATACTGGTTTCTAGATAAATGGTTCCCCCTCCTGGCCTCCTGCTTACTTGGACTTGCTATGTCTGATTTTTTCAGATTGAGCCTGACTGTATGGGCTCTTAAAGGGGTTGGTTCACCTAATGATTTCATTTGGCCCAGGATCCAAGCTCTGAGCTTAACTAAAGCCTGACGTTCAATTTAGTTTCAGACAGGAAGTCCTGTTTTGCTTCTGTTCGATATGGTTCCCCTGCAGCCCTTTGCCTCATATCCCCCTGACTCCTGTTCTGCTTCTACTCTACTGCTTCCTCCGGCATTGCTGTGTGTGCTGGAGGTTTCTCAGTGGTATGGATTTCTCATGCATTGGTGGAGATCCCTGCTCTTGATCAGGAGCCATCGGAAGGTGTATGCACCTGGTACAATCTTGTAGGTCACTTAGGGTTCTCCTCTATCATATGGGGTCCATTGATCTTGGTTCTCTGGGTGCAGCCTCATCTTAATGCTTAGGAATGTTTTCATACTCAGCTGATGCAATTTCAGCATTAGGATGCCTTCTGCTGTCCAAATAGCAAAGTGTACCTCTGTGTGCTCTTCCACTTCAACAACAGACATCATTTTAACAAAAAAACAGAATGAGTATGGTTCTATGCGGTCCCTTCCACTATCGCAAACATTCTGAATAATTTCTGTTACTTCCTTCCACCCCCACTTCTCTTCACACAGGGCATGGCAGTTCCAATGTCAATGAACAGTTAATTACCGGCTCAACGTTCCATTCTCTAAAGAGCGAAACAGTGTACCACTATCGCAAACAGTCTGAATAATTTCAAGTTACTTCTTTCCACCCCAACTTCTCTTCACACAAGCATAGCGGTTGCGCTGTCAATTAACAGTTAATTACTGGCTCAACATTTCAATTTCTAAAGAGCGAAATGCTGTAGGACGAATGTCTCCTCACAAGCTAAAACTGAAAGTAGGTGCTGTATTATGCTACAACGCAATCTTATGCCATCACAGGGACTCTGCAATGGAACAAGGTTGACTATTACGCCTCTACAGAGACACATCATAGAGGCCGGTGTAATCGATGGATAAACTTTCGATACTGTTCTCATACCGCGCATATCTCTCATTCCATCAAATACAAATATGCCTTTCAAATTCAAAAGAAGACAGTTTCCTATATGTTAAACCTTTTCAATGACCATCAATAAGTCCCAGGGACCTATGCCTCCTTCCTGGAAGTGATCAGTGGTAATTCCGATATTTAAGAAGGGGGACAGAAGTGACCCTATGAATTACCGACCGATATTGACCTTTAAGATATGCTAAAATGGCGTATGTTATGCTGGGAACAGCTAGTATATGCTGGATTTTTTAATAGAGTGAACCTTGCTTTGAAGCAACACAGAGCTGTTAAACAACGGTATGCATCCCCATACAGTGTCCTGTGAGTGAGTGGTGCATGGGGCAATACTCTGCCATGGCTGAGGATTTTTATGCTCCAGCACAATGACCCCTGCGAGTGCCATTAGAGATACCACACTGGCCAGCCTCTCTCTCCAAGCTGACCCTGCCTCCTCAGTCCTCAACTAGGCCACCCCTGCAAGACGTGTCCTTGGACTTTGATCAACACTGGGCCCATGTCTGCAGTGGGGGGATTCACCTTCAGCAAAGGGAATCCTCTAATTTACTTCCAACATTTGGCGAATTTACTGTGCACAATTATCACTCGTAAATGTGCAGAAAATCCCCATGGAGTCCTATGTACTATAAACATGGTGATATATATTTTTTTATATTGTTACAGCTGAAAAAACAACTTTACAATATATCACATAAAAGCAATTTTGCATATCAAAGATACATTAAAAAGAAGATAAAACACACACAAATATAAAAATGCACACACCATTAATAAAATGTAGTTTCATATTCATATACATAATTTATTATCACACATAATTTGTAATACATAAGGTCTCAGTAAGTATGGGTAATTAGGACTTAAATCAATTTCCGCTTCCGATGCTATTCAATTTGAGCGCTCTTAACATGCTAGTAGCTCTCATTTTCAAAGATGTATTTTGACCTTCTAGTAACAGAGCCCACAGAGATGTATTTGATAATGCCTGAAAATGTTTTGAAGCTGGTTGTAAGTAGCACACTTGCATAGTTATTAGCTCCCGACAGTGCACTAAGATGTGTTCTAGATTTTCAGTCTGTCCAGGTTTGTTGCAAAATCTAAATCTATTTTCTGAGCAATCAATTAATTTCCATCGTACTTGACTCTCTTTCGTCAACCACAAAGTGAGTCTTAGACGGAGAAAGTCATCTCGATGTTGGGGAGACGGTGAGCGACAGAGATTTTTTTATGACTGAGCATTTGACTTCCATAGGTCCTATCTTTCAAATTCAGATTTCTAGTGACTCGCCAATCGTGCATCACATGGTGATTTATACCACCATATCACCACTCATAACCCTGTGGTAATGCCACAGGACAGTGTGGCAGTATTAGTATATGAGTTTGGTAGTAAATTGGCAGAGGTGCAATATTTTTTTTAATGTGTACTTTACATTTTGTATATATTTCTAAATGCTTTTGTACTGCAGATTCTTAGGTGGGGGATAGGGATAGTCAGGTTTAAGTAAGGACTTGCGTATTTAATCCCCCCTTTTCAAATAATATCTAAGAAAGCACTGCTGTACTTGGAAAGCTTTGCCTGTTGACATCCAGTGCAAAGCTGGGGATTAATTAAGGCAAGAGTTAACTAAAGGAATCATTACAAATGAAACTGAAGTGGTCAATATCTAGTTTGAGTCGCCGCCTGAAAATTTTACCTTTTCAGAGTGTAGAATGTAATGTTTACTTACCTTAAGAGGATGTAGGAAGCTTTCACTGCGCCTTTTCTTCATGCAACCTGCCTACCTGCACCTTCCCTTCTTCTCATTGCAGCTCAGCCACTGGGTCGTATTTGGACTGCAGGAACAGCGGTGCAAGAGACACTGGTAAGAGGTTGGGGAATGGGTAATAACAGTATAGATGACGTAAATACAGAATCTTGTTTTGGCGGCCTATCTATGGCGCAGAGCGACACACACCACAGACCATCCCCCCGGTGACAAGTGCCCTAAGATATGCTCCACATATCTGGTGGCAGACGTTCCTCGCACAACAAATCAGCCAACTGTCTCGAATCACAACTCGCCAGCAAAGAGACGCCCCACAAAAAAGCCTCCTCTTATCACTCACCCACCCTTTGGTACTCAATCCCGGAATAGGCTTGGAATGTCCCCACAATTCTCCAATTTAACAAATCTCTCAAAACTTGGCTTTTTCAACAAAACCGAACTAAGCACTAATCCCAGTAGATGTGCAGACCTGTGCACAGATCATAACTCACAGTACTGTGCTACTGTTAAACGATGCATGTAACAGAGGTGCATCCCTGCCAAATGCTCTCTCTCATCTTTTCCTCTGCCTATCCAGTTCTCACCTGACAATCTCTGCTACTCTTCTTCAGCTAGATACCTGGGTGTCATCTATGACCCTTCTCACACCTTCTCTACTTTCATCTCCAAAACGGCAACAGCAGCTCGCCTCAACCTCCTAAATATTGGGAAAATCAGACACCTTCTTCCTTCAACCCCGCCAAGCATCTCTTAACCACTCCTTTCTTCTCTAAACTGGCCTACTGCGCCAGCATCCTTGTTGGTCTCCCCAACTATTCTTTCTGTCCTCTCAACCAGATCATTAACTTTGCTACCATACTCTTTTTGAAACTCCCTCACTTCACACCTACTTCCTTGTACCGTCACCAAGCTGGATGGCGGATGACACAAAACAGGGCCAGTTTTACATTTCTTCTGCTAGTTCACAAATCTATCCACGCTAAGGCATCACTGTATCTATCCTCCTCTATCCAACTCTACAAGCCTTTTCAGAATCTCTGCTTCGCCTCCTCAACTCTGTCAGGATACGCTCTAGTGTTAACACAGAGAAGGACATGAATTTGCCATTTAAGACGGTTAAACCTCGAACCCAGAAGACACCATGTACTCGTTTGTCTGTGCATTCTGTGCAGCGCCGTTCCTTCATAGATGGCGGTTACCATGGCGACGAGCGAAGCCCTTCTTCGTTCGCAACCATAGGCGTATGACGCGTACATCAATGAGTCACACAATTTTTCGTCATTTTAATGCGCGTCCTTCGAAAAATAAAGTACGCCTCGGGAAACCATGCTGTGCTTCTGATTAGCGCTTTTGGATTATTGTGTTGCTCATCTGTTTCCTGGTACCTGATTCGGCTTTTGTTACGTGAACTCTGCTTTCTCTGTTTCCTTGGTCCTGTCTCATGCCTGCTCGTGCCGACTCTGCTTCTCTGCCCGAACTTCTTTTGTCTAACATTTTGGATACATTCTACCCGCACGTTGCTTACCTTGGAATACTTAAAGTTGCCCTTTGCCTTACATCCAGTCATTGTTGTTGCCCACCTGTTGCCTACATTGATTTGTTCACTGGACTGCCATCTCCACCCTGCGCCTACACACCTATTCCATTTGCACGGACATTCTGTCATCTCGGACGCCATGGGATCACCTCCGCCCTGCGCCTACACACCTGTTCCATCAGCACAGACATTCTGTCATCTCAGACGCTGTGGGATTCCATCTACACTTCCTTTGGATTGTGAACTCTCGTGTATGCAGTACTTGGACTTGAAACGCTTCCTGACTTGCTCCGTCCTCGTGCCGTCGGGATAGGTGGTACCTTATGGATTGATTTGCTGCTCTGGTTGGATCTGGATAAATTCAAGATTTCTTCCATAGCATATTACCCCGGTAAGGCTTGATTCTTGATATACATATTAAGTACTGTTGCCAATCCTTACATCGTATCTTGGTTACAATGGGTTTCCTTTCCCATTAGATATCATCTGGGGTATTCTAGGACGGCTGCCAGCTGCCCACTACTTTACCTGGTTATATCGTTTCTGCTAATCATCTTGTTGAGGTGGGTCTGGTTCTAGAAGTTTTGTTAAGAAGTCCAATTACCTGTTTCTGAGCATTAACTTACTGTTGTTGCTTTACATCCAGTGTGTCGTGGGTTAGTCCTGTCTTCTGATTACTTGATCCCTCAGATTATAGTATTTACTCAACAGAGTGTGACAGTTATAGGAAGAAATCTTCTGCCACGGTGCTCCAGGTCCGTAGTTGGTCTAGTACACTACGACGCAGTGGTCTTGGTTCATGACAAATTCCCCATGTGGATCCTGACCCCCGTGTGACCTCTCGTTTACACTCTTTCTCTCTTCTTCCTCCTCTTGGATAGAATTCTCTTCCCCGGACATCTGAGAAGCAGCCCATACGGATTTGTTCAAAACCAAGCTAAATGCCTACCTCCTCGCCTCCGAGTTACCCTCTTAACCTACCTCTCATCGACCTTCTAGCTAACATTTTTCCCCTGGCTCTAACCTGCCTCTGTCCCTCACTTTCTCTGCCTCCACCCTAGTCTAGTACTTCATCCATCATGACCACATCCTGAGCACAGCTCGCCATATCGCCTACCTTCACTTAAAAATGTCTAATGTTGGTTGTCCTTAATCTATGTATGTCCACTTACGTATTGTCCCCTCAACAACCTGGTCAGAATGTCTCTCAAACTCATCCCACTGTAAGAAGCTCACTGCTTCCTGTCAAATATTTGATATATTGTCTATTGTACATTCGTTTGCGATCAAAAGAGCATTGTTCATCCCTGTATATAAATAAATAAACAAATTAAATAAATACAAATTAAAAAGAAGCAAGCCTGGTGGCTACCCACACCCTCTCGAGCTACTCCGGTCATTAAATAATAAAATTAGAACATACAAATAAAAGGGAGATCTCCACACGTAGTTTGCCCGAATACAGGCAAAGACTCTAAAGAGGATAAATACATGTACCCACTACATTATGTCATTATAGCCAGAGACTGAAGGAAAGTATGCAGGATGGAGTGACGGGCAGGTCAGGAGGATGAAGGAAGAGACGCGTGAAGGGATAGAAGCAGGAAGCAGTAAAGGCAGGAAGTGGTGAAACTCAAGTTCTAGTTTCCAAGATCCAACAAGAATGCCTTTTAACCAGAAAAGAATGGCTGGCTATGGAAACTATAATTGGTGTACTGGCTGTTTGCCAGTGCGCTTGGCGTTTACCTGATTATTAGCTTGTCAGCCTGTTCGGGTTGTTAATTATATGGTAATAATAAAAACTATAATTAAAATATTATGGGCCTCATTACGACCCAGGCGGAGGACCATGGTCCATGCCGGTGTCCGCCATGGCGGAATGGGAAATTACCACCCCATTCCAAGGTTGGCGGGCGGTAATTCCCCATGCCGCCATGGCCCTTCCCCATTCCCATTTTTCCCCCATAGGGCTCAATGGGAATGGGGAAGGCGCTAAGTACGGTGCAGCAAATTGCGGCACCATACTTAGCACCAAGGTCCCTTTGCGGGTCCCTACTTTAATGGCTGGTAAAACCAGCCGTTAAGATCGGTTCCCGCAAAGGGACCTCGTGATTAGGCGCTAATAGGTTAACGGCGCCGCAGCCTTTTACGGCGTCGTTAACCCATTAGCGCCTGGGTCGTAATGAGGCCCTATGTCTCAAGCTTTTACATGTTCCCCCAAAACTATAATGCAGAAAGAAAAAGATCTGAGCAGGCACCCAGCCTTTAGCATGCATAAGACACAGCCATGATCAGTGTTCGGCCCTTGGAGCAAAATAGTGTTGTGCAACTGAAAAATAAAAAAATAAATCAAATAATGCGAACGTTTGTGTGCATTCGGAAACCATGACTTTCCGGGTTGTAAAGATCGCGGAATTAACATGCAAAACAACAGTTCTTAAACTTTTCAACAATTTTCAATTTTAAAATGTAAAATAGCACGACATTATGATATAATGCATTTAATATAAAATGTTATATTATATTGCATGGTCAAATAAAAAATGTGATGAGAAGTATACCGGTCATAATTTTACATGTTAATTCAGTGACCTTTACACCTGGAAACTCATGATTAAGTATCGGGCCGTGGTCCGCTCACAAGAACATTGGTGCACGCACATGTGGTAAGCGTATCAGTGATTGCGATTGAAGTTATCTTCATGATTCGACAGTAATAAGCAGGGTCATTGAACATCGGCCCCTGTGCACGTGCATCATATGCTACTGTGGATTTTGTTCATAAAGAGTTTTACCGTTACCGCCACTTGGTTCTGCAGTTTCACCGCTGGATTACAAGTGGCGGTAGGCAGTGTTAGTCCCCATAAATGGAAGTCCATAGGACTCCATGGGGGGTTTTGGCAGTATTACCACCAGCGGTAATTCTGCTGGAAGGAATACCGCAGAATAGGCAGATTTTGGACAGTAAGGTGGCAGAAATACCTCTAGCTTCCATTTGGAGGTTTTTCCTCCACCTTACCCCCAATCCATAGTTGGTAACGGTAATACTGCCGCATTTAATACTGCCGCATTTGGACTGCATCGCCCAACTCATAATGAGGCCCATTGTGTTTCTAATTGACGTGTGACGGAGGGTGGGAGGAGGATGTGACCAGGAATATGGTTAAATGTCGACTAGAGGGAATTAGATGCACATGTAACAATGTTCTCAAAGGAGAGCCCATCGAGGCAAGCCGCTAACTTACATTTCTTATTGCACACCCGACAGATCACTAATTCATCAATTTGACTTGCACCTATGAATAAAAATATAAAAATTCTAAAGAAAAAGAAATTGCCATTGTCTTGTAACAGTCTTCTTGTTATGATGCGTCAACAATAAACATTCCCACTTGTCAATCCAAGGCTACATTAGGAGCGCATTGCGGGACTCAGAACTACTTAACACAGCACGCTCCCATCAGAGAAGGCTTAGTGTGTTCACTGGCGTTGCTACCTCATCTCCTGTCCTACTTGGGAAACAACTTGGGTCCACTGCCTTGACGGCTATTGTTTCTAGCCCAAAGCGAGGGCCCGGTGTTACCTTCCATAAACCCAATAATAAGTTGGGGGAAACGTCCTATCAATTGGACCAGCCCCAAACTGAATATCCCTATATGGACATCCGGGTGATACCTCAGGATCTTCAAGGCTCCCCCACTTATTCGCGGCGGACCTCGATTTTGGAATCATCAGTATCATTATCAAGGTATCAAAGTATCAGTATCAAGGCTCATCACTCTCACCACTGCTCTTCAACATCTACATGTCCGCTTGCATCAACCTCATCAACCTCTTCAAAAGACATGGTCTTGCTTGCTACATCTACGCAGACAACACACAAATCATCTACAAAATCAACACCAGTGGAGAACAAGACCCACCCCTTACCAACAGCCTCACAGAAAAAAAAACATTGAATGAGTACCAACAGCCTTAAACTCAACCCGAACAAAACAGAAATCATAATCACCCAATGACCCGTCGAACCAACACCACATTCCAATGCCTACCAAAATGGGAAATTGACTGGAAGCATGTAAAGTAGCTGAAAACCTCTGAATATTAATGGAGAACAACTTAACACTTGAATTGCAAATAGTAAATAAATGTTTCTTCCACCTAGACACAACCAGGCAGATACTACCTTTTCTTCACCTTCCCACATAGAACACTCACCATCACCTCCCTCGCCATATCAAGAATAGACTACGTCAAAGGCATCAATCTATTTCGGAATGTTGGACTGCCTTTATTACAGCGAATACAAAACGCAACAGCAACACTACTCCTCAGACTCACTAGGAGAGTACACATAACTCCAGCACTGAGAACCCTACATAGGCTACCAGTCAAAATAGCTTTCTTCAAAAAATTCTGCATAACCCACAGAGCAATCGACAGCCAAGGAGAAGTATTCATAAAGGGAAAAATCGCCATCTACAAACTAAACCAATCACTAAGGTCCAGCAGCGACATTCCCCTTGAACCAAAACAATACTCAAAGAAGAAATTTGGTGGATCAGCATTCCCCTACATTCCTGCAAAACTTTGGAACTCACTCCCGAAGGAAATATGTCCAACAGAAGACCACCTAAAAATTTTAAATTGCTAAAAAACGTGTCTCTTTAACTCCATGTCAAAGAGAAACAGCCAACACAACACATGACAAACACCGAAAACTACTAAAAACCTAATGAACTGAAAGCTGGATGCCCCAACTAAATAAAGCATTTCAACACAAACTACCAGAGAAGAATATGAACCTAGCCACAGCAACATAATCACTGCACAGAAAAGCACAGACTACTAACATCACTAACTAACCCGACTAAAAACATTCCCATCTCCTGCCTACTCACCATGAAACACTGAACAAAACACACAACCTGTACCCCCAGCAGATACCTAAAACCACCACAAAATGCACACACTCATCAGCACCCAACTAAACACTACACACTACAGAAAACTAAACCAATTGCACACACATTTTCCCACAAACATTCATACAACAAACACCACCTAACCCTTACCAACTAAAAAGAAACCCAGCACACAATGACCCGTTTTTCTGAATTGAAGCTAACAACAGCACATCAAAGCTCTCTTGCACTTGCCCTCGCTCTCCCACTAAATAAGCCCTCCCAGCGCTCCTTCTTTTTCAGATCCACCAAAGCGCCTGGAGACCATGAGCATGGCCGCAGTGTGCAGTACAAATCACAATAAGAAAACATAACATTCCCCTGCTCACAGCAGATGAGAAGCCTGTTTTCATTAGATATAGCATCGTTTGGGTCTCTGAACACTTACGGATTCACACCACTTGGAGGGTGAGTGACTTGCTGAAGCTTGGTTATGGCCACCACAAGAAAAATGCTGGACCACCAGAAATACCTAATCTTGGGAAGGCTCTCTCTACACTGCTGCTATAAGATATTGGTCAGGGAGAGAAAGGAAAGTGTCCACCTCCATCCTGGTTCCAATCCGCCTTGTGGCAGTGGGAGCATTAAACCACTGGGCTATTTTATCAGGATTTGAAAGTGAAACCTGTATATTACACCCATGTAATGTTTTCCTGCAAAGATCAATGTATTACTTCTACGTCACTGCATTGTATGCAATAGTTGTTTGGTGGTATGCTAGTAAAATAGCTAAGCTACGCATATGCATTGCAGGTCACTGGTTTGTATTCTCGTAAGGTAGCCAAGTGGGTTGAGCGCCCACTGCAAACATCTGTGCGTAGCCCACATGTCTACAGCAAGAAACATGCACACAAACATTGCCCGTCTCATGATAATGTGCTGAGGTTACAGAAATGAACAGATCTCTGGTGGGGGTTGCTTTTTAATGCAATACTATAAACACAAAACAGGTTTATGGTGTGTAACGCTGTCCCATTCAAAGCAGATCAGTATTCTGTCTTATGCTTACTGCTCATTCATAGAAGAGAAGAACCTTTGACTGAAATCTTTCCATTTTGGCTGAGGTTGTGAAAGGAACTGTTTACGCTATTAGTTTATGATGCCTCTCGGATTTCTCTCAGATTAACATATCGAGTCATAACGGATATTCTGTTCTCAATCAAGGATAAAAGGGGGCACTCAGTGAGTTTGTGTAACACTACCAAAAGTAAAGGGTCAAACTGGCTAGCTGGTTACTGGACTGTCCTTTTCACTCGCCATTTCGCACCTTGAAACACTTGTGTATAGGCGCGTTATAAATGGCATATCATATCATATCATATAATTTATTAAATAATAGTGCAAATGTTTGTGCTTTGGTGTCAATCTACACCACTGCGACTAGGAACCTCCAGACAGAATCCACAGGTGGTCAGCTAGAAGGGGACACCTAAGTGGCTAATAGGGCTTCCATGGTGTCTCCCTAATTACAAGGGGGTGGGGTGACAGGGGAAGGAAAAAGAAATAGGTAGAAAGGGATTGGGTGCTCTGAATTCTGAAACCCTTTTTACCAATGGATATAAAAAGGGTGGTCCCAATTTAATAACAAAGGTTGGGTTCTGAGTCGAAAGCCTTATACAATAAACAGGGATTTCAGTCTAAGAACACGAGTCCTGGGGCTAGGAAGCCTCATATATTTTCCTTCTACCTTTGGAGAGGGCTTGGAGTCCTAGATTGAAGGGACCCGGAAAAGAGCACCGAAACCAATGGTACTTAGGCCCAGAAGGGGGAAGAGAAAAGGCTGCCTAGAAGACCCTGTCATCAGTGCACAATGCTGTCAGAGTGTGGACGCTCCACCTCTGAAGAAAGAAAATGCCCTTTCCCCAAATCCACTTGAGAAACATGTTGAAGAAGACAAGACATTAACTATACATACACTACAAAAAGAGTCAGCAAGGCCAATCCCATACAAAACATTTCTCTGCTCTTGAGTCTGGCAAGAGGTTGAGCTGAAGAGATCAGAAACCGACCATCAAGGTGCTGCAATCACCTAGAGGAGCAAAAGAGTTGCTATGCACCGTCATCCAGCCAGTGGGGATTTCTAAACGAATATATAACGGGGAGAGAACGATGTGCACAAATATCATCCATAATAGCACAGGGGAGCTCAAGTAACATCCACCATATTGTCCATCGAGGAACAAAAACATCTGGAAAGTTGACAGCAGCTTAATGTGTACTCAAGTCCACGTTCTATTGTCCAACCTCAGAGATGGCCTTCCAATACTGGCCACCCCAATCAACTATTGCAGACGATGCAGTGCCACAAACGCATTCTGCCAAGCTCGTCTTGAAGCCCAGAAGTGCCATGTCCGTGATAGCTATTACATGTATGTCACGCTCCCAGATAAAATCCTGTTTCAAATTCCTGGGATACCACACTGGCCTGATCTACCTGGATTCAATTAAAAAAAAAAAACCTTCACATAGATCACTTTGTAGGTAGTAACATGAAGGGGCACAAACACATTAGATTAGTTAGATAAGGTTGATCAAGCAAAGGACGTGAGTCTTTTCGACCCCGAGAAAAATGTTATGAGGACTGCTACAGGCACTGCTGCTGTAGAGAGGGTCTTTGCCCGGACCTCTCAAACAAGCAGCAAGGTCCATCTCCTGTTGCAAGGGCACACGAGATGGGGGAGAAACACCCCCAGATAGAAAATTACACTGTGGTCAAATGGGCCCACCAGGGCATACCCACAGCGCTGAACACCAAGCTCAATGCTCCTGAATGTATCCGGAAAAGGCCTCAGGTGGATGGTCTCCAGCAGGGTGGCCTACATGACACTGTGAATAAAAAAGCAAGATGGTCTCTCGGAAAAGGCTGTTCAGTTTCAACTTTATCAGAGAACCGGAGTAACATCCAGGTAAGTCTCCCTTTGGCCCAGGGAGTCTTCTGCAAGTCTGTACACAGGGAATTGACTGACGAGGATCTCTACTAGACATAGCTGCAGCACAAGTAGAAGAACAAGTGCCATCAAAGCCCACGATTGATGCTGGACTCATCGCCGCACTCACGATCACGCTGGCACCATTCATGAAGTTCTACGAGAATCTGAGTGAACAGATCAAGGACCAAACAACGGTCACAGTGATACTCCACTTGAACATCATATTCGTAGAGGGCTTCGTCACAGCAATCCAGGGCAAGCTGGACAAGAATGCTGAACAAATCACCAACATATTGCGAAGCATCATTGAACCCATCATCAACCTTTGGAATCAAAGAAGAGCAGACCAGAAGATACAGCACAAGGGTCTGGCCAGTGACCCGCACATACTGTGTCTTGACACCTCTATCCCTGGTCCCCCGACATCTAAAGGAAACACAGGTCAGCCTGCAATCCAACCGGAAACTACAAGGAAAGAGGACAGACCGATGCACCTGGACATCCCAATACCCAAAGGTAACATAGGCTCGTCTGTGCCTCTATTAGGAACCACAAGGTTGGAGGACAACTCACCACAAGGGAACTTTTCCCCTACTGTCCTCCGAATTGCATTGGAAAAGGGAACTATCAAAAATATCAGTCGACATCAAAAGGCCACCGACCCTACATCCACCCCACCCGCACAAGAGTGACTGGGCACAGCTAACCAAGAGCAGACAGTCTCCCTTACATCGAAGGTAACGACCCAGGCTGATCTGCCTAAACAATATGAGATATTCTCCAAATTGGAGGCGGGACACAAGAATGCTCAGGCATCGGAAAAGTCACCACACTCTAGAAGAAAGGGACTAAGGTCCATCCTTGTCCATAAAAACAGACAGGGACTAGTGGCTCAAAGCGATCCACAGGCATTAAAAGCCCCTAAACCACTACTACCCAAGATGAAAAGACCCTACTGAGAAACCTAACACACCCAAATCTAAGAAATAGAACCAATTACAGGGAGCCACCTACACCACATGAACAGGAATTGACATACCAGGGGCGGGAAAGGAGGACAAGATTCCATTTAACCGATGCATCAATACTAAAGGACCAAGACGCTGAAGAGGGGAGTCTGGACTTAACAAACCTCTCAACTTACACATCAGAAGAAGATGCTACAAGCCCTCTAACAAGGGCAATTGAAATAGGACAAGCTCTGCAGAGGGAGGACAGGAGTGGCAACCCGGAGGATGGAACCCAGTCAAGTGGACCCAAATTAGACGACGACCTGGAGGAAGCACTATCTGGGGACGATAAGGAGAGGGACGAATCGTCCAACACACCCAATAGAAGGGTACTTCACCAAAAGGTCAGTGGTAGAGGTGAGGCCCCCACACAGGAACAATGTGCCACATTTTATCTGCCGGGAGGGGGTGGGAAAAGATCCACAGGAAAAGTGGCTCTGTTTAAGTCATTCGAGCAGAAGAGACTCTTGTTGCCTAGTATAGCTACAACAGTAATAAGTACTAGCCCATTGAGACCAACAGGGGTAAATGGGTTCAAACGCCCTCCAGCCAAGCTTCCAGTTAATAATAGTGACACTTTCAGAATCTCCCTGGAAAGGATGCTCTATATAAAGGATGAACGTATCTTAAATAGAGCAAACGTTTTAGGTTTATTTTACTGTATACCTATACTCAGGGAAATCAAGTCCAAGGATATCCTCCTGATAGAATTTCCGGAGGAAGCACGAATGGACAAAGTGGTCATTTACCTCAATTCCTCAGCTAAAAACCAGTTGCTGCTCTCCGAGTGCGACAAGTTGTTGCCCATGGGTTTCCTCCTGAAGAAACTAAAAACTCAGGATGACACTTCTCAAGCTCTGATAGACTATCACCCCGCAGATCCTAGCCTAATTCCATCTCGCTTTGATCTGAGAGCTACAAACAACATGAAAGGAGGGCTCACCCTGAAGGCAGGTGACCAAAAGGGGCCCCTCATCACTGGCCAAGAACACAACTAAACGTCTGCATTGTGGATAAACCCAACAGAATCAACAAACCGGCACCCCGATGAATAGGTTTCAATCCCAATCTATTGGAAAATGAAGACTGGAGTTGGCTAGCTGGAGCACTGGCGTCTGGTTCCCCTTGCTCATAACATTCAAATTCAGGGGGGAGGGAGAAGAACCCTGTCTAATCCTAGGAAGCTGGAACATGCAGGGCTTCTCCCACTTCTTTGCTAAGACGGACTTGGCATTTGAACAGTACAACGTAATTTGCCTCCACGAAACCTGGCTGATGGAGACCATTGTCCTGGAGGGATTCTCAGTCCCCCTGAACATGGCAGAAAAGGGGCACACTGGTCATCCAATGGGAGGTTTAATGATTGTGCTTAGCAACAATAGTGGTCTCGAAGTTATTTCATTCAAGAAACCATCACCACTGAAACAGGCCGTCACGATCAAAGAGGTTGGAAACAGGGACCACCACCCTTGGACTTGATTGTTACTCAATCTATACTGGAACTGCGCATCCCCAAACTCTAGGGGTTTTCTTGAAGTTGTTATGACTTTAATAGATCAAGATATGGGAACGTGGGACAACCTGGACATTATTGTCTGTGCGGACTTGAATGTCCACTGTTTTGATGATAACTCCAACTTGATTACTGACCTCATTCCAAATGCGACACCACAAATCACTAGAGGCTTGCAATGGAGAGATCAACTAGGCCACAGAAACATCAAGCTACTGAATGGGCACATTAATGGAGATGCTCCACCCTCAGTGACATGGAAGAGAGGGCACGACAAAAAAATATTGGACTATATCTTTGCTTCAGATAGACTGTATAGCAACTTACAACTTGATGTACAAGTATCCCACCTCAGTGATCATAGCATTCTGAAATTGACCTGTAACAAATGGATCACATCTTCTAGAGACTCAACTGGGATTAAGCTTAATGTGACTGCGGGTAGAAACAGAATTAAAATCAATCCGGAGGAAATTAGAGCATGGATGAACGTATTACAGGGAGAATCCTGTTATAACATTACCCCACACCAATGGGACACCCTGGATTATTCTGTGAACTTGCTATCCTACACTGAAACAGCACCCTTTCGGCCAAAAAGAGACTTCCACACTCGCCATCAATTTGATGCTGAGGTAGCCACAAGGAAAAAGCTGTTATATAGCCCTGTAAGGAAGTGGCGCAAGATCAACTCACCGGAAGCTGTGGAACACATAGGAAAATTGAGACCGAACTACAAGAACTGTTGAAAACAGCACAGATCCCAACTACTTCAACAAGATGCTGAATTCATGCTATCAATCATGGCATCTAAAAACACCTCACAAATGTGGACGTGCTGAACGACATGACGGCACCCCAGAAGGGACGAGCTCCGCAGTAGTCCTGATATTTAAGAAGGGCGATAGGGCTGATCCTGCCAACTATAGTCCCATCGCTCCCCTGGGTGTTATCAGGAAGATTTTTGCTGCTTTCACAATCAAGCAAGGTTGTCGACTTACACCTGCAATCTTCAACCTATACATTTTGGATGTAGAAGCAGCGTTCGAAGACACCAGATGTTTTCTGCCTCGCCGAGCGGGGGACCCTCTAAGTAGGTTGTTATACGCTGATGATTTGATTCTACTTGACCAGATGCAGGTAGGCCTACAACGTCAACTAGACGCGTTGGCCGTTTATGTTGACTCCAACTCCCTCAAAATCAACGTCAAAAAATCAAAAATTCTTACCCTGGGACACAAACAGGGAGAAAGCCCGAAACCAGATGCATGGTTTTTGAAAGCAGAGAAAATTCAGGCGGCCTCCTGCTTGAGGTATGCATTTGCTTGAGTGACATGACTAACGACTCTCACAGAGAGACCACCTTATGTACTAAGGCTAAGAACTTGGCTGCCAGGCCAGTATGATTTTGGCACGTCATTGCAAATTTACTTCACTACCAGTCGTAGTGTTCTACAGACTGAAGGTCACTCCAATCTTGACTTATGTTGTAGAGACATCCTTCTCCTTATCGGCATAGATATGGCCAAAATTAGAAGGGCTCTTCTGGAGAAGGGCTCTAGAGCTACACAATGCTACTCCAGTCCAGGTAATTAGAGCTGAACTAGGCTTGACATCTATGTACATTCTAACAGTCTGGAAATCATTGTCATTATACCACAAGTGTCTTATGGGCCAAGATGAGGGTGGCTTTGGTGTACTTAAAAAAGCTTTGTTCACTAACAGTGAGCCGTTGTTGATGGTCTGGAAAGTTGTTTGCTCTGCGATACTAGTTAACGTACACCAGACGGAAGAAACACTCATCGCCAACCCCATGTTGGTCAAGCGGAAACTATGTGATCTTGACTGGACAGGAACATTAGAAATCAGAACCAAGTTCAAAGTTTATGGCAAATCGCTACTGGATGAGAGAGCAAGAGGATCTCTCCCAAGCTACCTAGTGAAATTCCTGAATAGCCATCTACGGGGCCAATTTTTGCGATTTCGCCTGAACTTGTTCCCCACTAGACAAATGGGGGAGCTCAGGAAGGACAAACAGCATCGAGACTTCACCTGTAGACTCTGCAAACATTCTTGTAAATCATTGCTCCATGTCACGTTAACCTGTCCTGCATTAAGTGCTCTTCGCTCACAATTCATGGGTAAGCACTTTGATGAAACAACTACTCTTTCAGCAGACGATTGGTGGACGCTCCTGAATAGACGATCTAGGGTTTCATTGACTTTGGCCCTGCTTGCGTTTCTGAAGGAGGCTTTCTCGGTTCTGGAAGCTGAGTGAACGAATAACTTGTATCGTTCCTAACCAGTTTTTGCTACAAACCGGACCTGTGTTCTTTTTTTCTGTTTAAGTACTTCGCCGCGTCTGCTTTTTCGGAGACCTCTCTGGGCCTTTCCTTCTTCTCCTCTCCTCACTGCACTCTTGGAATTTTTATAATTTCAACTTGTTTTTTTTTCATTCTTTCTTTGTGTGTTTGTGAAGCAGCAAAAAGGTTTCAATTGTAAATCATGTGCTTTGAAATAAAATATAAATAAAATAAAAAATTAGAAAACCATTGGGTCTCATCACGGGTCTGGCACCGTTGTTTCCGGACCGGCATTTATTGTTATGAGGCCCATTGTATTATTCAGCAATGCCGAATGGATACAATTCAAGTTAAAAATCAATCAAGACTAAACTGCAACACCACTGAAGTGACAAGTGCTCATCAAAACCATCCCCACTCATGACCATAGATCAAACATGACATAGATCCTATATGATGATGTATATTATAATACATTGTTTATCCATCAAACGTAATGTAAAACTTCTTGATGATAATTTATTGAATTTAATGACAGCCACAGCAAAAAAAGCCTTTCTGGATTCAACAATTCACTACTGCATCGGATGTCTCCACATTGCTAGCAGAGTATGCATTACTCACAGGTTTTGAAGCAACACGCTGTAGCTCAAAACAGCATCCAACATGCTTTGTTCCTGTATTCACAGTGTATTAATTAAAGGTATTTCTTTAGGGGATTAAACACATTATATGTTTTATGCCATCAATAACCAGGTTCAACAAATTCTCGAGCCACAAGATCATAGTTTAGTTTAGGGTTGAGACGAAATATCACATCTTCATCACACAAACTTTCCACAATGTCATTGTTGTGTCCAAATCTTGTAGCCACCTACAGTGTAATCACAAACCAGACAGCTCAAACAATGCTGTATACTAACCTAAGTCAACAAACAAACAAATTATTTTAATCAGTTGGACTTACTTAAACAAATGTTCACTGTTAACAGGGGCGCGAGGCCTGTCACAGAAGACTCAGTGACATTTGTTGCTCATCCAGGCTCTTCGCATGGACTGACGTGCAATCGTGGTGACGGCCCGTTTATTGGCGAGAAAGAGTTGTGTCAGTCCATCGCATCCGTTTTAAAGGGGCTGCAGCACGGTGAGGGTGCTAGAGAGCCAACCAAGATGGCCACTTCCTAGTAAGCTCCCACACGGCCCTCTATTAATCCTTCAGAATCCTGTCAATTTCGGAATAAAACAGCCCTAACCTAAAGTCATCCTTATCAGCCAGACTCCGCTCACCAGCCTGGTGAAGTTTGCAGCCGAAACGGTGGTCAGAAGCCCCAAAACGCGACTCCACGTGCCCATGCCTGGGAGGAGCACGCAGGCCTGCCGGGAGCCAAGATGAGTGGCAACAGCCTCGGACCGGGCGTAGTGCGGGACAAGGAGAACTGCCCGCTCCGGCGGCATCTTTGCACGAACACACAGCACAACCAAATCCAGCAAAGAAGCTCCCTTCCCCCCCCTTACCAACATCCTGGCCACAGAAGTTCCCCCGAGCCGCTGCGGATGCCTGGAGACCGTGGCTCGGGTAAAGATCCACAGAGAGGCCGGGCAATCTCCTGATCGCCCGCGCAGGGAAGCGTGCAGCGAAAACCAACTTCAGCCCGCCTCCCGGCTCCCCCCTCCCGTTGCGCGGCCGAGCTCATGGTAAGGAGGAGACGTGTCAGCCCGCAACGCGCCCGTGGAGTCCTTGAGGAGTGAAGCCGGGCCGTTCCGCTGCGGGCCGCAGCCACGTCTAAGGGTGGGATCCTTCCTCCCCCCTGCCAATAACTCACCTACAGGGAGAGGCTGGAGCAGGCACCCACTCCGCAGACAGCGGCTCGAGCGGCGGACAGAGTGTGGGCCACACAGACACCTGATCACCCATGCAGGGGAAGAGTGGAGCATGTAACACCACGTGCCGCCCCTCCGATCCCCATCCTCAACACACAACCGGTCCCGACACGCTCCAAAGGTGGAGAGCGACATCCCTCTCCAGGTCTCGAGAGCCCAGCGCAAAGCAGGAGTGAGAAGCTGCAACTAACAAGTGTACCCAGCAACCAAACACTTGTCTCAGGTACGGAGCAAGCTGGGGGAATCATCATACTATCTACTGGGGGCCTTGTCTAAAGCCCCAGTCCTGCGCATTTTAGTGACTTTCAACCCTGAGCCTCACACCCCACTAAGGTGACGCTTCCGCCCCTGGCTCTTGTTATATGGGCCTGAGAACTGTGTGCCTAAGACTCTACACTCGCCTAGACCCCCGCAAGATCTGAAGGCGTGGAGCACCTCTCTTTGCCCACCTACTACTAAGCCGCCAAGTCCTCCTGAGATCCCATAAACGTGCCACCCAGCTACAATCCCAGACGTTACACCCGCGCTCTCCTGGCTTAAGAGAACTCTCTGCTATTGTCATCACTCGCGGGGCAACGCACACCTTACCTCTCTGTAACGAGACAGTCCAGACCCTAAAGACCATACACAAGCGCCAAACCCAACTCCAAATCGCTCCCAGCCTCAATGGGTAGAACAGCCAAGTCACAGCGAAAACTAACATTTGAGTCTGGATCCGTCCCCAAAACACCCAGACTACAGGCAGAACCAGAGACCCCTTCTGCCAGCGGACACCAAATGGACGAGGGAGCCACCTCTACGGACATCAAAGGACTCCTAATGGACCTGAAGGCAGGCATTGGGAGTCTAAACAACAAAATGGATGGCCTAGCCTCCAAAGCTGATCTCCTTCAACACTGTTTGGACACCCACACAGAACGCCTCAATGAAGTAGAACAACGCGTGTCCAACCTGGACGATAGCGCAGTGCCCTTCGGAGCGAGAGTCACTCAACTGGAACCCCAAATTAAGGCAGCTACCGCAAATGCGAGGACTTAGAGGGCCGCTCCTGAAGAAATAATATTAGGATCACTGGAGTGAGGGAGCAACAGCCTGGAGCCAAAATGGAAGACTTTGTCGAAGCGCTGTGCACCACCCTTTTTGGCCGCAAAGCCCTATCCCATCTGTTTGTAGTTGAAAGAGCACAGAGGATCCCAGCCTCCAAACCCATCCCAGGAGCTCCTGCCAGGCCATTAATCGCCAAATTGCTCAACTACATGGACCGCAATACCATCCACCGTTTAGCTAGAGAAAAAGGCGAAATCCATCATGATGGGGACGGAATACACTTCTACCCAGACTTCTCCCCAACGGTCCAATCCCAGAGAAGATCATTCACTTCCATTAGGCAGAGACTTAAAGAGAACCAAATAATTTACTCGACGCTCTTCCCAGCACGACTCAGGATCCAACATGGGGGGAAAGTCCATATTTTTCAGACCCCGGAAGAAGCAACTAGGCTTAAACTCGAATCAAGCATGAATACAAAGGGAAAGAAGCAACAGAAACCCACCATAACCGCAAACTAAGCCATCAGCATTAACACCATAGCACAAACCTCAGCAACTTGTCCGAAACCAACAACGGAGTTAAACACTCCAAGGCCATGTAAATTGGGAAGTCACTAAGGCCCCTTGCACAGCAAAGTTAAAACATTTGTTCACTGTTAATGGGTGAGAAAGCAGAGGATGCCTCCGCACCGTTGCAGAGCGCCCTCAACCAAAAAGTGCAATCAAGCACAACGTTACTAATGTTAATGTTCTTGTTTATAAAGAAGGGGTTAATGCGAGCCAGTTGGGAGTTGCCCGCAAGAGGGAGAGACACTGGTTCCCGGCGGCCCCCAACCAAAAAGTGCAATCAAGCCCCTGCATCCCTATGGATGGCTACACTCCGACAACAACCACTCATTCACCAAAACTGTTTAGGGTAGCGACCTGGAACATCTGGGGGGAAACCAACCGGCAAAGACCAGAAGGGTCCTGCAATACATCAGGAGACATAGAACGACATAATCATGCTACAAGAGACCCATCTCCTTCCCGACTCAGAACGCCAATGGGCCAGATCGTGGGGTTGCCACAGGCATTTCTCGTCATACTCATCATACGCCAGGGGAGTGGCCATTCTAATTGACAGGAAAACTGGCTTCAGTCTAATAGAATCCAAGAAGGACTCGCAGGGAAGAGCGCTACTCATGAAAGGAATCCTTGCAGGAAACGTGATAACTTTAGTAAACTCCTATGCCCCCAACACAGACAGCCCAAACAACTTCAACTGGATCATGTCACACCTGGGAACGGCCAACCCAGGCACTGTTGTGTGGGGGGCAGATTTCAATACAACACTTGACCCCCAAATGGATAAGTCACACGTCACGGCCACTCGCCCCTCCAAGGCCAGTCTACAAATCAAAGAAATCTGTCAGGCAATCGATTTGTTAGACGCATGGAGACAAGCCAACCAAAACCTCAGAGACTATTCTTTCCACTCTGCTGTTCACGGCACAGACTCACGCATCGACTACCTCATGGTGTCAGCACAAAGCCCATTCCAGTGGGGTGCCAGCCACATCCTTCCCAGAACCCTGTCCGACCGCTCAATGGTCACTCTTGAATGCACCCTAGCCAACATTAAAACGCCCACACCTCAAAGGCGATTCAAACCAGGCTCACTGTCGGACCCGTTGTTCGCGACCGAATTGCAGCAGGAAGTCGCATCCTTCCTCGAAGTAAATCAGAATTCCGTTGAATCCGTAGGCACACTGTGGCAAACATTGAAATGCTACGTAAGAGGCGTTTGCATGGCAAAAGAGAACGGCATTCTGAAACTGATCAGACGAGAACTAACAACAAGCGAAAATCGACTAAAGGAGCTTGAACGCCAACGCCTCACGTCCGACGACCCGCAACACCAAGCCAATTTAAAAAAAGAACTGCTAAAATTCAACGAATCAGCCAAACGAGAGTTAAAATTCCCTGGCTGCAGACACTTAGTCCGACAATATGGTGAGGGCCAAAAACCCAGATCCCTACTAGCACGTCTGTTCGCGCTCGACAAGACATCCACCCGAATAGAACGTATCCGGGACTCACAAGGAACCCTGGAGTACACAGAGGAGAACATCATAAGGGGTTTCCACTCATTCTATCAAAACCTATACAGTTCCAAGCACAGTCTACCCCCTGAGGCTCTGCAAAACTACCTAGATGACACAGAACTATATTGGGTGATCAGTGAACTTAGAGAACCACTAAATAGACCCGTATCAGAGGAACAGGTCACGTCAGCCATAAAAACCTTCCAAACACTAAAGCCCCAGGCCCAGATGGCCTAACAGCCGAATTTTACAAAGCCTTTGCGCCCACCATAGCCCCGCTCCTAATGAGGGTTTACGCCGAGGCCCTAGAACATGGAACACTCCCGCCATGGATGCGTGAAGCCAGTGTCATCCTATTGCACAAGCCAGGTAACCACCCAGAAGACTGTGCCTCATATATACCGATTTCCCTCATTAACCTGGTCAACAAAATACTAGCTAAAATTCTAACCACACGACTACTCCCCGTCATGCCCGCATTGGTGCTAGGCGATCAGGCTGGATTCATCCCAGGCCGCAGTACAACATATGGAATTAGAAGACTGTTCGGTGTCATTGAGGCACTTAACCCTTCGCAACAAGCAATAGCAGTCCTACTCGACGCCGAAAAGGCATTCGACTCTCTCGAATGGCCATTCATTTTTGCGGTTCTTAACCGTAAGGGACTCGCGAATCTCTTTATCAAGCTGGTCTGCTCTATAACTGTCATACCTTGGGGAGGATGCCGTGTATGGAATCGCTGGCACCGCTGTTCGCCATTGAATGTTCCGTCACGCCTTTCCAAACGTAACGTGCAGGTCTAGTGTTCCTCCATTTGCGTACTCGACCGGGAGCATTTATACCTTTGCTTCCGGGTCGTGTTGCTTTTCTTCCGGCTTGTGTTCCCCTCCTGGTTCTGACCTTCCTTGCCTTCGCTTCTGCTCCGTATCCCTTTTTTTTCCCCTCGGGTCTCCTCCTGTTCCTTCCTTTACTCGCCCTCGGGCTTCGGTCACTTCTCCCTCTCTCACTCTTTCCCTTCCGTTTTGCTGCTTCTTTCTGTAGTTTTCTTTCTGCTTTTCCTTTCCCCCTTTTCTTCCTCCTTTATCCCTTTTATGCTCCCGTTTTTGGATTTCCTGTGCATCGACCCTACTTGCTTACTGGATTGCTTCTGCCTCCTGAATTGTGAACGCCTCGATTACCTGTGTAGCGGACCTGACTTGTTCGCTGCCTCACGAATGAACTTTCCCTTGCTACGCTTCAGTTTACCAAACCCTGCCCTTCGCTGGATCTCTGTATCACCTCATCTGGCATCGTCCCGAGTTTCCAAAGTTACCGGACGGATCTGAATCTACCTATGGTCTCTCATAGGGGTTTTCTGAGCCTTTGGCTTTTTCCCCTTTTTTCCCGACGGTCACGGGGGATTGTCCACCGCCCCAACTATACGGTGGTGCTGTGGCGTCCTCTCGTGGCCGTCCCTATCTTCATAAAAAAAGGAAGAGACCTGGAAACAACGAAGGAAGGAAACCCAGGAGAAAAGACAAAGGTGAGGAGGAAGGGGAGGGATTTGAGACGGAGACGTCTTTTGAAGAAGAGGATATAACCGACCCGTGTGACAATAACAACCCTTGCTCCTTCATCACCCTGGGTTACACGAAATCTGACAGCATAAAACTCGAACGCGGCACCGGACAAGGCTGCCCTCTGTCAGCTATCATCTTTGCGCTCATAATGGAACCATTAGCCTCACAGCTACGGGCCCAACAGCTTCACCGGGGCCTCAGTTTCGGCCCCCATAAATTAATCTCTTGCTCTATGCTGATGACATGGTCCTATTTGATCAAGACCCCCAAACCAACCTTAACCCAGTAATGCGCGAGGTGATTAAGTTCAGTAATGTCTCCGGCCTCAAGACCAATCATTCTAAATCAGTGATCTTCCCCTTAACAAGACAGACCACCAGTTTCATAGATGACCATGGGTTTAAATGGGAAGACTCCAAAGTCCGCTATCTGGGCATCTATATGTCCCTCAACTATAGTGATATATACAATGACAACTATGAGCCAACGCTAAGATCACTCCGAGAACGCATACAGCGATGGAAAACGCTCCCACTAACTCTCTGGGGAAGGGCCTTCCTGATTAAAATGATGATTCTCCCCAAGCTCCTCTACTTATTTACAAACATACCGCTGCTCCTTCTGCAGACCTTTTTTAAGAAAATCAAGAGCCTTATACTGGATTTGTTGTGGCTGGGGAAACCGGCTAGAGTAGCCTACACGACCTTAACACTGCCAACATCCCACGGTGGCCTCGCACTCCCTGACATGGAGAGATATTTCTGGGCAGCCCAGGCACAATTCTCGAGCCACTGATATACCACACATTTCATACGCCCGCATGTCGAGATAGAAAGAGCACTAGCTTCACCAAACTTATTAAGAGCAGTTGTCATCAGCCACATACCAATACCTCAAAACACAATGAATACCGTCCTCTCCACCTACGCAATTTGGAAAAAACTAGCACGTAAATACAACGTCGAAGTCAGATTCTCCCCTCTACTACCAATTAAGTTTATCCCAGGTGTCCCTTTGACAACTGAAAAGGTGTTCCATCAGTGGCTCTAAAAAATGAATGTGCAATCCCTTGGCAACCTCTTCCCCGAAGACACATTCATTACTCCCCAGGCAGCCAGACAAAAAGGGGGAGACTCACCACTAGACACTTTCATGTACTTCAGGTTACGCCACACCCTGCAGTCACTATTCCCATAATTCCCCCAATAACCAAAGACATGGGACCTCCTACACAACACGATTCAGGCACAAGGAGAGGGGAAGTTAACTGCCCAGATATACAAAACCCTATTGACAGACACAGTGAAAGTAGACACTCGAAAGAAAGAGCGCTGGGAAAAGGCCATCCAAATCACGATTTCAGAAGAAGACTGGACCCATATCCTCCAGCAAACACAGAAAGTGGCAATAAACACACGCTTCAAACAAATCCAGTTCAATTTTATACACCAAACCTACTTCACCCCAGCCAAGAAGCACAGACAACACCCGGAGACATCAACATGGTGTGAGAGATGTGCTGCTCCGACAGCCGACTTCTTCCACCTTGCCTGGGGCTGTCCCGCAATCTACCAGTTCTGGTCTCACGTGTTGCAAACGATAGCGGAAATAATTGCAGAAGAGCTGACACCCTCCCCTTGGTGGCCCTCCTTAGCCTGACCAAGTACCTACACCCCTCAACACAGAAACTCGCAGCTCCCCTCTTGGTCTTGGAACGCAGGAGGATTGCCATGGCATGGGGCCACGGTCCAGCCCCCTCTCTGGCGGCATGGAAGAAAGTCATCCTGTACTGCCAAGACTTAGACACAGAATTTCTGCGTACACTTCCACTACATGCACGCCCACCGGACATCTGGGGCCCGTACGTCGCATACCTGCTTTCAACGGCAGCAGACTCAGACCTAGAAGAGCAGTCTGATGGAAATAACGGAATCAACCACTAACTAACTCACGACACTAGTAGCCTAAAAAGACCATAAGAAGCGAACCAGCCAATACACAACTCATGGACCTTTCGAGGGTGCAGGTGGGCCGGGGGGGTCAGGCGGGGGACGAGGGGACTGTATTTGCACCCAAGAGGTGCCTGTATGGTTGATGTTATGTACAATCAAAAGAAAAAAAACAAAAATAAAATTTAAAAAAAAAAAAGGGGCTGCAACACGCTCCTCCTTTTTCATAACCACAACAAAAAGTAATGTGAAACACCGGAACACAATTTTTACTTCTTCTTCCCCCCTGAAAAGTTAACACAACTAACATTTTTATAACATCATAGATGAGCGTCTTGCCTAACGCTTTTCTCTATGCGTCCAGCACATAGTCATTTAGGCGGGAGAGCCTACTTCATAAACTATGTTGCGGGTAAAGCCGCCCCCAGCTTGACCTTCCATCACCTGCCACACCTTGGTTATCTGCTTCTCAGTTGATGCCGACATCTGCTCCTTCCTCTGGTTATTAATCATTCGCATTCCATGGCGTAGACCCCGCCTGGCCACCCTCACCGACTTTTTTGAAGAAGGTTGAGTTCCTCGTCACGATGGTGTTCCCATCAGACGTGGTCACCATGGACCCCTTCACTTCCACCACGTCCATGGGTTAAGTTCATAGGTCAATGAGAGTTTTCCTTGTGGATATTTGTTCCTCACCAGAACTTCATCCTCGGGTGCCAAACGATGTGGTTGTAGGCCCCTAGAAATTTTTTTAAAAAAAAAATTCTGGCTCTCTTTTCTTTGTAGACGCTCTCATCATCAATTTCCGCAGGTGCTACCCTCCCCAGGTCTGGCAACAGACCCTGAGGACACCTCTTGAACAGCACCTCTGCGGGGGCCACACCCATCGAGCAATGGGGGGTCGCTCAGTATTCCCTCAAGAACTGGTACAGGGCGCTTCTCAGACACTGGCCCCATCCATGGGCAATAAAAAATACTTAATTGAGAGTTTTCATGAAGCGTTTGGCTTCCCCATTTGCCCTTGGCCACACCAGGGACATTTTCCTGTGGTGAATTCCGCAGTCCAGCATGAACTGTCCAAAACTCTTTCCTTGGAATGGCGGTCCATTGTCTGAGCATATTTCCTTCGGGAAACCATGTGAGGCAAATACCTTTTTGAGCACTGATACAATGTGGTCAAACGCTGTGGACTCCACAAATTCAACTTCCGGATATCTTGTCCACTGACCAATGAACACCATGAAGTGTGTGTCCCGACAAGCAGATCCAAAGTCAACATGTACTGTCTCCCGTGGGTGGCAATTTCTCGGCGTAGACTCGATCCATGCCTCATGTTGCACTGGGACAGCCACTTGGCACCACACACATCCTGCCACAAATTCGGCGACATATCTTTCCAAATTCCGGAACAATACCTTAAGCCACATGTGTGCCTTGGTTGTGGCTGCATCCTGGTGCAATGATTTGCTGAAATTTGCACGAAGGAGTCACCATCTTTGTCCCCCTTAGCAGAAAACCCTCATCAGAGAAAGCTAATTCCTCCCTGACCTTCCACAGTTGCTCGAGCATTGTGCTGGCATCATCCGTCTTTTTGCTCAAACCTTCCAGGCTCCCCTTCCACTCCCTCTTTTGCAACGCTCCTCCGAGTAGGCAGAAGCACTCGTCCTCTTCAGACATGGTGGACAACTCCTGAATGGACATCGAATTTGGAGTAGATGATTCAATGATGACTTGGACAGACTCCTCCGCGTCTGCCTCTCCAGTCTCGATGCCGGTGTGCCCTCTTATCGGATCACGTGAGAGATAATCTGAAGCCTTGTTTGCCCCCCTTGTCCGTATACCAGACACAGTCCATATTCCAGTAAAGCAGGCATCCATCTTTCGATCTTGGTATGCGGTTTTGATGAGGAGCCGGCCATGATAAGTGTCAACTGCTTTGCCTCATCATTCCCCTCTCCCGTAGCTTGGAAATACATCTCCAGATGTTCAATCCACAGGTTCTATCTTGGATCCAGGCTTGACTGTGCACCAGATACATCAAATATGGTGCAAGGGACCCGTGTTGACGGGGCATCTGTATGCCAACTGTAGAACGATTACTTTTCAGTCGTATAAATTGGGCAAAGGGACAATTTTCTTTTGTGTGTTTAGGATGAATACTGGAGAATAACAATAAAGAGTTTGCATCTGTCGCTTTATGGTATGGTCTTATTTTGAGACTCTGATCAATAGGGTCTACGCAGGTTGTAATATCAAGGACATTTATTCTGATCTGCCTGAATACCAGGCTGCCCCAGTTGCCCAAGAATAACAAGACATCCCTCAAAAAGCATCATGGAGGTAACAGATTGTGAACAAAATGTCCTTCAATACATTTCTATTCTACATGTCACACTTCCATTTCCTGACAGTACCCCAACTACTAGAGTTGTCTTTTAGTCTTTCCGTTTAATGTCATCTACTGACAGCATTGTAAAATCATCAACTTCTGCGATTTCCACTTTTTTAACTGATCATATAGTGTGTATGGAATACAAAAATCATGGCAAAGATCCATTTATGACTTTTCTTGTGCACCCCATACACATTATATTACAGGATTGGTTGCATATTCCTGTTTGTATTACTTAATGTACTGGCAGACTTGTATTTCCCATGAAAATGAGAATAATCTTGGAGCTACAAGATGTCTCTGCCCCTAGGGGACATACACTGGTGGTTGTACTCATCACTGGGAAACTCACATAGGTCCACATTGTGAATGGGGTTGGTTCAGGAAAAAAGCACAGACAAATTATTTATGTGCCTTCTTCTGCTCCATCCCATTTTAGTGAGGTTGGTTAGAATTCCTTGCACAGTGTGGGAACTCTGCAAGGGAACTGGAGCTCCCCGCAGCACTCCCACAGTGGGCAAGGAATCCTCAAGCTAACTCTTGAGGATCAGTATCTGATCTGTATGTTCCAGCATGATTTCAGCAGATTGTGCCCGCTTTCCCTACACTTGGAAAAAGCAAGTGCAATCTGCCATAATCAATGGTGCAGTGATGGCTATCATACTTGTGATAGCGGCTGCCTTTTCGTATCTCCGTAGTGTGCATGCCATGTGCAGCAAAGCTCCCCTCTGACTCACGACATTTTTTCTGTGAAAGTCACGGAAACCTGGGTAGTCCAGGGTCCCCATGCCTTTCAACGTATGAATGCAGTGACTACCTGATATGTCTCATCATTTGCAGAGATGGATCAGAATCTGGGATAAAGAGCCCAACTGCGCAGATGCACCTTTTTTTGCTGTTTAACCCTGATTAGCCTTAGAAAACAAGGCCCTTTGTAGACATCCCTGAGGTGGTCTACAACCCACACTCCCCAAGAGAGGGAGTGAGAGTATGAAGAAGAGTATCCATAGGATCCTACTGTCACTCCAGATGGATGCTCCCCAGCAGATTGTGTGGTGTGCCTTTAAGAAACCCACGCGGCAGAGTGACGTAACTCTGTCGCGTGTGGAAGATACAAAATTGGGCGAGGCCTGTCGTGCCTCAGAGCACGTGCAGAGCCCAGACGGAGAGGAAGGTGCCTTGTGTCATCTGTGGAGGCTGAGGGGGCTCGCCGTTCATATGACCGGCTGGGTGTCATACAACATTGGCAACAAGGAGGTCGTCTTCTATGGCAAGGACCCGCAACGCCTAAATGGCAGTGATTACGAGCTGTGACTCGGGGGAAAGCATGTTCACTGGCTGTGGAGCCGACGCTTGCAGTACAGATGCCGCCATTTTGGTGTGTGAGTCATGGTGGTTGCGGCTCCCAAGGGAGTGCTTGTGCGTCTCCTAGGCAAAATGTAGGGATGCTCCTCGAGAGTGTGACCACTTCAAATAAGGAAAAGAAAGAAGGTTTGCAAATGCTGGGACAAGGTTTGCAAATGCTGAAACAAGAAAAATATGTTGTTTTCCATGTTCTTGATGTCACTTCTGCCTGCTATTATGGAGATGGCGCAGAAAGGCCTGAAGCTGGTTTCTGGGCACAAGGAAGGAGTTTGGTTGTTCGCCTGTCCTATAGGGGAGGACCCTTTTTCACAGTAACATTGCTACTGCACTGGTGGGGGCAGATCCGGATGTGTCGAGGAGGGGCTGTCCTGGCCAGTGTACGTGTAGTGGACAGTGGAGGGGGTGGCAGCCCAATTTTTCTTCTCTTCGTTCCTGTGTGTGTTGCAGCCCCTGGTTGTCGAGGGGTGCTCGTGCGCCCACGTGCACGGAGAATTGTGTGTAGGAGGACGGAGTGACTCAGCATATGCGGGGTTGGCTGCCGGTTTGTGCTGTCCACTTGATCGGTGCTCAGGATGGTGGAAGAGCTGCTCCTGCAGGGTTCATGCAGGTGGGAATGCCGGCCACATGACAACAGGGTGCACTGGCCCTGATGCTGGAATTTGGCATTTCAGGGGCCCCATCCAGCCTGGGTCAGAGGTGGAACTCGTGGATTGACCGGATGGACATTTACTTCAAATCCATGGGGGAGACTGACGATGAAAGCAAGCTGGTGACCCTCCTGTAGTCGGCTGGCCCGGCGGTTCATCAAATATTTAAGACTTTGCAGCCGGTAGACCTTCCTATGACGTAGCAAAAAATGCAGTGCAGGAACATTTCATGCCCCTTGCTAAAATAGATTATGACAGGTTTTTGATGTGTAACGGAAGGCATAAAGACGATGAATCTCTAGACTCTTTTCATGCATGTCTAAGACGCATGGGGGCGACCTGTGCATGGGAGAATGAGCAGGGCATGATTCGGAACCAGTTGATCCAGGGGTGTGTGCCTGGCAAGCTGCGTCGTCAGGTGCTGAGGGAACCGGGATTAATACTGTCCAGAATCCTAGAACTGGGATGTTCCTATGAGGTGGCAGACACACGTGCTTCCAAAATGGATGCTGCGATACGCTCGCTCAAGGTTGACGAGGTGTGTGCAGTAAATTGTGGTCAAGAGGCAAGAGGAGCCCAGTGGGTAGTGGAACCACTGAAACAGTGAGGCACCAGATCGCCAGAGTTGCGTTTAACGTGTGGGTACTACCTTCCACACCCAGCAGAAGGTATGTGCGAGGTGCAAGAATGTCGACCACTACGCACGAATGTGAAGGGCTCCACTCCCAGTGGTGGTCCAGAGAGGCCCCGTCAGGGCTGGATTTTTCAGGCAGCAGTGCCCACCGAATGTGGCCCTCGTTGACCAGGGGGAGGATGGAGAAGGCCAAGAGGGTGGAGAAGACGACAATGAGGAGAACATCTTTTTCATTTCCAGCGTGTACGTGATGAAAGCGAAGGCCAGGAGACAGCCAAAGTGCATGGTGCGTGTTGATGGGTCACCAGTTCCGGTTCTAGTAGACACACGTGCCTCTGACAACATCATGGTGAGAGTGCACTATGATGCAATGAAAGAGCCCCCGCACTAAAGTGTCTGAAAGCATGCATATTCACCTTTGAAGGATACCAGCCAATCCCATTATTGGGTGCATTCATGTCACAAGTGGAGCATGGCGTCAGCTCAATCAAAGCCAGGTTCTTCATCATGGATGTGAGTGAAAACACCCTTTTGAGTTGTGCCGCAGCGGAGGCCCTGGGGATCATGAGTTGTGCATACAGTGTGTACATGGAGGATGTGCACAAGGTGTTGGAAAGGTTTGCAGACATATTCGTCAGAATCGGACAGATGGTGGGGAGCCGATCAAGTTGCACATTGACAAGTCCATCAGACCTGTTGCGCTGAAACATCAGATGGTCCTTTTCATCTAAGGGAGTTGGTGGACAAGGAGCTGGAGAATCTCATCAACCGTGACATCATTGAGAAAGTCGAAGAGCCAACGCCCTGGGTATGGCCCATTGTCATTGCTAGGAAGCACAATCAACCTGACTGCGGCCGGATCTGCGTGGACATGCGGCTACCCAACAAGGCGATAAAGAGGGAGAGATATCTGAACACCACAATTGAGGACATCATAGCTGAGTTGCAGGGTGCAAGGTTTTTCTCAAAGGTTGATCTGAGGGTGAGGTACCACCAGGTCATGCTACACCCCAAAGCCAGGTACATTACAACATTGACGACGCACCGAGAATTGTAAGGTAAAAACGTCTCCGTTTCGCTGTGTCGTCTGCCGCCGAGGTGTTTCAAAATATCATCAGGGCCGCCTTGGCTGACCTTGATGGGGTCATAAATATCAGTGATGATATTTTGGTGTTGGCAAGATCAGAGGTGGGGCACATGGCATTACTAGTCAAAACTCTAGAATGCATCCAGGCCCTGAGCCTAATGCTCCATAAAGAGAAGTGAGAGTTCCTGAAGACCAAGATTGAATCATTTGGTTTTGTATTCAAAGAAGGTGGTGTGTCGCCTGATCCCCGCAAAGTCAAGGACATCATGGAAGCCACCTCTCCAGAGACAGTAACTGAGGTTCCCAGTTTCCTGGGGGTTGTAAAGTACTGTGAGTGATTTATAAGGAATATGGCCACACGATCAGAGCCATTGAGGAACCTCACAAGGAAAGATACTACCTGGCAATGGGGCCCTCTAGAGCAAGCGGCATTTGATGACCTAAAGATGGCTCTCATGGCTAAAGACACATTGGCGCTCTTTGATCCATCCTTCTCCTCAGAAATATTGGTTGATGCCAGTGAATTTGGCCAAGGGGCAGTTCTGACACAGGTGGATGCCAAGGGTGAAGTGAAATCCATTGCATTTGCCAGCTGTGTCCTCTCGAATACAGAGCAAAGATATTCAGAGATTAAAAGCGAAGCTCTTGCAGTACTTTGGGGGTGCAAGCATTTTCACCGGTATGTACTGCGCAGGCCCATGACGGTTGTGACAGACCACAAACCCCTGCTCGCCATCATGGCGGGGTCGTCATCCAAGCCAATAGCGAGGATTGAACGGTGAATGCTGGCTCTATTGGAGTACGGAGTGTCGCTAGTATAGCGACCCGGTGTGAACAATGCGGCCCATGGAAGCAAATGAGGCAAGCATTGTGGAGGAGGCTGAGGAACATGTACAAGTCATCATCAAGTCCGCACTCCCAAGGCCATGCCCGTGCAGGAGCTGGAGAAAGCATCAGGAGATGAGTGCTTTAGCATTATCAGAGGAGCTCTGCAAAAGGGGGAGTGGAAGACTGTTCTGGAAGGCCTTGGCAAGAGGACACAAGAGGCCTGCATGATGTTGGAGCAGTGGAGGAAAGTCAGTGATGAATTGGCATTTGTGGATTCGGGTCTGTTGTTACGGGAGGACAGGATGGTGATACCTGCAAGCAAGATACAGCAGGTGATTGAGCTGGCCCATCAGGGTCATCAGGGGATGGCCAAAACTAAAGCCTGCCTAAGGCTTAAAATGTGGTTTCCTGACCTTGGAAGGAAGCTCAAGGAGTTTGTGGTAGGCTGCGTGTGGTGCCAGGCAGCAGCCCTGACATAGAAGGAGCCCATGATTGAGTCCATGCCTCGAAGCACACAGCCATGGGAGGCTGTACATGCAGACTTTGGCTCCACTGGGAGGGACATGCATTTTCTGGTGGTAGTGGATCAGTGGTCAAGATACCTAGAGGTGGAGTTCCTGGAATCTGTGTCATTCAATGACGTGGCAGCAGCATTGGAAAATAATTTTGCAGCTCACAGTTTTCCCCAGGTGTTGTGCTCTGACAATGGACCGTCCTTTCAGGGAGAAAGTTTCAGTCGATTCATGCAGGAGTATGGAATACACTATCGGAAGGTCACACGGGTATGGCCATAGGTAAATAGGGAGGCAGAAAGATTCATGAGGACCCAAAACAAGGTGTTCCACATCACCTACGGCCAAGACAGTGGGCCTCATTACGAGCTTGGAGGTGGCGATGCCGTTTTTAGCGGCATGGCTACCCCCAAACTCGGGTCTGGGTCCCTGTCCGGGTCCCGCAAAAGGGGACTTACCGGGCCATTCCGACCTTGGAGGGCCCGGTAATTCCCTTTCACGGGACCTGGACCCGGTACGTCCCCATTCCCATTTGAGCCCCCATAGGGCTCAATGGGAATGAGGAGGATGCTGGCGGGTCCTGCTCTGCACATCTGGTCTGGCCAGGCGTCCAGAGTGGGACCCACTGCAGACCTCGTAATGTGGCAGCCTGGAATGAATGGTGCCGGTCCCTTACCGGCACCGTTCATTCCGCGGCCGCCAGCCTCGTAATGAGGCCCAGTGTCTCAGAAGGGCATTCTACCAGTTCCTGAGGGAGTGTGGGGGAAATGCCCCACTGTTCCACAGGGTTAGCACCAGCGGAGGCGTTGTACAAGTGATGTCCATGAGGTCTTCTGCCAGACGCAGGGGACCGGGAACTGGCAGTGATCAAAGACAACAGAATGGCAGAGGAAAGGAGGTCCAGGAATGAGAGTGAGAATGTGAGAAGAGGACTCCGACCGAATCCACTAGTGCCAGGAGACGAAGTAATCATGAGAAACAGGCACCCGCAAGGGAAACTGTCCCTTCCATATGAACCCAACCCCATGGACGTGATAACGGTGAAGGGATCCAAGGCAACCACCTCGGACGGGATGGCAACTGTCATGAGAAATGCACGTTTCTTTAAAAGAATCTGGGAGCATGACCAGTCGGGAGTGTCCCCTGGAAGAAGGCATGCAGAAGAGTCAGATGATGGTGGGGGGACTGATCGTTCTCTGAATCCCCTGGACCAAGAGGCTGCAGGTGAGGAGAAGCCAAGCTGGGAAAGGGGCCAGCGGTATCCACAACGTGCAGGTAGGCAGAGAACTGCTCACCTGGAGGATCATGTGCTGGACACATGAGCCGAACACTGTCCTCTGTTCTAAATGACCGAAGAACTAAATTTGGTTGTTTGCGTGCTTAGTTACCAAGTGTTTCTGTAGTAAAATAGTTTATTTGTTTTGTTATGAAAAGGTAGGAGTGTGGTGTGCCTTTAAGAAACAAACAATTCGGAGTGACTTAACTCTGTCGCGTGTGAAAGATAATAAATGGGGCGAGTTCCGTGGTGCCTCAGAGCAAGTGTGGAGCCCGGATAGAGAGCAAAGTGCCTTGTGTCATCTGTGGGGGACAGATGGCTCGCCATGCATATGACCCGCTGGGGGCCATACAACAGGTTGCAGGCATGAACTATATCTCCCTGGAAACTTAGATTTATCCACCACCTCCTATCAAAATCAGCTGCGGGGTAATCTGGTGCACAGCCACTGCTGTACGTGTGTCTTTATTGACCTTTGTAATGGGTCTTCGGTAACTCCAAGCGAGGCAGTATCAGATTTCGCCATCGCACTTACAGGTAGAGCCAATACGGCTCCGGTGTCAGTGTGTAGCACCGTTGATTATGCTATAATCATACCAACTTGCCATTCTTGTAGCACTTATTTCCAAAAAGGATATGTATATATGCAATTATTATTAGTAACCAATCCAAGTGTCCACTCATGTTTTCAAACTCAGATGGATAAATGGCTGAGTGGATCTTGCGTGGATTTGAACCTAAAGACCGCACCCAGCTCTCAGCTGCAAGAGCCTAACTTACAGAGTTATATACATGAAGTCAAACCATTTGGCCCTGTGTGCTTTGCTGGATGTAAACACACGCTATCAGGGACGTCATTTCACCAAAATGCAAGGGGTAGCGGAAGTGACATCACACAACCCTTGACCTCTGATGACATCACATGAAGTGATGTAATTTGACCACACCCCAAAGTGACATCACGGG
This sequence comes from Ambystoma mexicanum, assembly GCF_040938575.1. Taxonomy (NCBI): domain Eukaryota; kingdom Metazoa; phylum Chordata; class Amphibia; order Caudata; family Ambystomatidae; genus Ambystoma; species Ambystoma mexicanum. The sequence goes on along the minus strand of NC_090941.1, from coordinate 140,775,573 downwards.
AGGCGATGGAACACAACCTTTCACCCCTTGACAAAACAGGAAGTGGCATTACATAGCATTGTTCATAAGTACACTACGGAAAATGCAGTAATGATATCACTGTAATATGATAAACATTTCATACAAGAATGGATCACCATATGTGTCGTTAATATCAGTGTGTATACGCCCACATTACAAACTTACTGTGAATACAAGCAGACGTCCAAAGCTAAATCATAATGATGTGTTATTATATAGCACTTACGCAGAAGCTCTTTGTATAGAACAAATATACATACAATATCACCCAACCTGTGTTGGTACTCATTTATCAACCTCAGAAGGGTGAAAGACTGGGTGGCCTTGCCAGGAGTCAAACCTGCAACCTGCAGATCACACACATATCGCAGCAGCAAGGGCTCAATCCACTTAGCTATCTTACCGGCTAAAGCTATCTTACCGGCTATGGTACATGTCTAAAAGTTCTCAAAGTCAGAAAGCAAATTACACTCTGTAGTGGATACCATTAAAATGGTAACTGAGATTGAACCGCAGGCCAGTTCATCTGCAGGTCTGGTGCAAAGTTGGCCACATGTCAAGCTTGTGGGGATCTAGTTTTTAGGCTTTAGAGGTTGGCAAAATACATCCCATTGGAAGGGATCATAACTGTGTATTAAAGAATTTAGATTAGTGCAGGGAAAGCAGGGCACTCACACAGCATCCCGTACTCTGGGCACTCTTTACCTCATACATGCAAACAAACAGACTGAACAGCATTCCATGGAGGTAGGGAAGATAGACACATTACAACGAAGAATGAATTGTGGCACAATGAAATCAAGGGCCACTGTATGTGCTATGGCCAAACATTTCTACACCGTACATAAGCTTATTTGTCAAGTGACCTACGACACCGAGATGGAATGTCTTCTGATGATCATAACAGAGACAACGGCAGAAAACAACATGCTACAACTGCAACTTGCGAAAAGCAAAATACTTAGTCTGAAATGGATGCTTATTCTACTCTAAACACTTTTTGGAAGTTTTTGTCTACATTGTGAATTTGAGGTGTTTGAGATCAGACTAAATCAGCGACTCACATCCTGAAGTCTGCCTGAAATAAACCTTTAATGAGTCTAGCAATTAGTTTATAGAATTCCAGAAAGACAAATTATTTTTTATTCCTATTCTTTCCTATTTTGGATCACTGCGCAACCCCCTGTATTTTTACGAGGCCGGAACAAGCAAGCCAGCCACTCCAGAAACAAAGAGTCACATGGAGCTCCAATTATGTAAAATAAAAAAAATAAAAAAAATAAAAAAAAAATATATATGTATATATATATATTCAGTGAAAAAAACTTTGTTAAAGGGACGTTATGGTTACGTTGTGCTACTAAAAACCTATGAAATTCAGTGAAAAAACTTTGTTAAAGGGATGTTATGGTTAAGTTGTGCTACTAAAAACCTATGAAATTCAGTGAAAAAACTTTGTTAAAGGGACGTTATGGTTCCAAGTAAAACCGAAAAACCCTTGAAATTCGCCAGTTATGGTAAGCTAAGCAACCATAACTCGTGCCACCACCGTGCACTGCTAAGACTAACACCCAGGACATCAAAGATGACATCACAAATGTCATTGATTACATCACTGATGACATCACATGTCTGGCTCCCCTTTTTTCCTTTACTGACATATCTAGGCCATATGGTTTTCTTCAGTAACAGTCAGGAATTAAAAGTGGAAAAGGTAGTATATTTGTAGACTTATCCTTCAAGTATGTTCTTACAATAATTCCCTTAGGGTCCAGTCATATCATATGAAACATATACATAGGGGAAGACACAAGCTTGAAAGACAGCAATCCTTTCTGTGCATTAAAATAATCAGTAGAGTTGTCAGCAGTGATATATATATATACACATAGGGTAAGTAGCAGGTTTGAAACAGAGCAATCATTTCTCTGCATAAAGGTAATCAGTTAGGTTATGAACACTTTTTGCTATTAATGCTGTTTTTTTTCTTACTTCAATTTCCTTGTATATAGTCATATTTGTATGTGGTGTTGTCTCTTTGCGTTTTGTCTATAATAATGCAATTATGTAGTAAGTGGGTTTTATTAACTACTTATCACATGTTTCACAGTATGCAAAAGTCTAATAAGAAAATTATCATTTCACTATTCAACATGGCAAGTTTATGAATATTGCACCTCCATCATGTATGCTGCACACAATGCCTATGTTTCTACATGAGCACCTTAGTATACTGGATGGACGAATTAGCACTTGATATTTATTCCAATGATCCTTGACACTTTTTTATTAACATTACAATAAGAAACCCTTGTACAGACTTTTCATGAAAGATAAATGCACATGTGATGTCATCAGTGATGTCATCAACAACATGTTTGATGTAATCTTTGAAGTCCTGGGTGTTAGTCTTAGCAGTGCACGGTGGTGGCGCGAGTTATGGTTGCTTAGCTTACCATAACTGGCGAATTTCAAGGGTTTTTCGGTTTTATTTGGAACCATAACATCCCTTTAACAAAGTTTTTTCACTGAATTTCATAGGTTTTTAGTAGCAAAGCTTAACAATAGTAACTTTGACTTTATGTACATGTGATATGGAACATACTGAACCACTTCTACTGAATGTAATGTCTGTGAACATTTTTGATGTCCGCTGACATATTCGGACAACAGTACCACTACCTAAAAAGTCTGGGGGGGGGGGTATGTTTAACTGTTATATTACAACATGATAACATTTAAAAAATTCACAAAGTAGTACACATACATATTATATGTAGTAATACATAAGAACTGTAACCCATATATGTACTGCTCTAACCATTCATTTAAATACAATATGTTCTGAATATATGTCAATAGTGGGGCTCACCTGTGATTCGGTGTCTGATTCGCAGGAAGATATTTCAGCCTCAGCAGATAGCGTCGTCCGGTCCGGAGTCTTTTTTTTAGAGAAGAGATACGGTCTGTTCCGGGAACTCGCCACAGTGGTTGTGTAGGGAGACAGACAGCAACCAATGCGGAGGACTCCCTGCACAGCCTGTTGAGGGGAAAAAGCCAGTGGCAGAAAAAACCCCTGAATTGTTTGAATGCGTACAGGGCTGGATGGAAGATCTTTCAGTTCCGGGAAGGAAACAGTCACTGAGGTGCGTTAGAGCAAGCGCCCCGAGAGAACAAGGGCAAGAAGGTCCGCAGCAGAGGATCCGGAAAGTCCCAGGTATCAGATCCAGCTTCGATCTCCGACAAGTTCCTTCATCCATCCAATAAGGATCGACAGCAGGTAGGGCGTAGTGGAACACAGGAGGAAGGCCAAAACAAACTACAAGACAGAGCCGTGAAACCAGACGTGATACAGCAAAGACGCTAATGAATAGCACCGGAGAAAAGGACCATAAGTATCGAAAATAAGGAAAGGCAGAATACGGATGAATTCACCAAATGTTTGCGGAGAGAGAAAGTAAATGGAAAAGCCAGAGGCTCGAAGGAGCAGTAAACGTGGCAAGTTGAAAATAACAGAGCCGGAGGAAAGGCAGTCCGAAAATGCCGAGAAAAAAGAGGCGGAGTCACCTGAAAGTGCAAAGTCGAGCGGAGGTAGAGAAACGGAGGAAGGAAACAGAAAGAAAGAAAAGATTCCGAGAGTAGTACTGCTAAAGGCTGAAAAAGAACAAGGACGCTAAGGAAGAGAGAATCCAAACGGGAGGTTATTACACAGAGGGCACGGGAACCGAAGGCACCAGTGTAGCGAAGAACAGGAAACAGTTGCAACGCAAGGAGGGGGCGTGGCTAACCTCAATATGAAGAGCCCAGAACGTAACAGCTAGACCGCTGCACAGGGCGCCGTGAAGGGTGTCTTAATGGCGCTTCCATCGCGTCCAACACTTCCATCGCCCTGTCCCCATGACAGTATGCCCCCTTCTAGGGGTACCTACCCCGGGTTTACCGGGATGAAGGGCATGAAACTGCCTTACACATCTGGGAGCTGAAATACCTGTCACAGGTTCCCAGGAATCTTCAGCCTGAGAATATCCTTTCCACCGGATCAAGTACTGAAGTCTGCCTCTGTAATATCTGGAGTCCAGGATCTTGTCTACTTCATAGACTTCTGGGTCAGGTTCCCGGCTCTTTATCTGGAATCTTTTTTTCCGGTGGTGAAGATCAGGGATAAATGACTTCAACAAAGAAGAGTGAAACACTGGGTGGATTCGGCTGAGTTGATGAGGAAGTTTTAGTCGAAAAGCCACTGGATTAATCCGAGCAGTGATTGAATATGGACCTAGATATTTGGGGGCCAATTTTGATGGATGAGTCCATCTGGGTAGGTACTTGGTAGAGAGCCAGACCTTATCTCCGACTTGCCAGTTAGGATCTTGGGTGCGGTGTAGGTCTGCCTGATGTTTATATCGGGCTCGACTTTCTTGCAGATTACTAACAGCCATCTGTTGGGTCTTGTGTATGTTTTCTAACAGGGAATCCACCGTTGGCAGGTTTGAAGGTTGGATCTTATCCAGCGGAAAGGATCGGGGGTGTTGCCCATATGTGCAGAAGAAGGGTGACATCTTGATGGCTGAGTGTACTGTATTATTATAAGAGAATTCGGCTAAGGGTAGGAGTGACACCCAGTCGTCTTGTTGATTATTGACAAAGCAACGGAGATACTGCTCCATGGTGGCATTGAGCCGCTCTGTCTGTCCATTTGACTGGGGATGGTATCCAGAGGTGAGAGCTCTTTCAATCCCTAGCAGGCCACATAACGTCTTCCAGAATGTTGAAGTGAATTGTGAGCCTCGGTCAGATAGGATGGTAGTTGGAATACCATGGAGTCTAATCACGTCTCTGAGAAACACCTGTGCCATCTCCGGAGCCGAAGGTACTCCTTTCAGAGGGGTGAAATGACCCATCTTGCTGAAACTGTCGACCGTAACCATGATTGCAGTGCATCCTTGTGATAACGGAAGATCAGTCACAAAATCCGTGGAGACATGTGACCACGGAGTAGTTGGAAGTCTGGGTTGTAACAGTAGCCCTGCCGGTTTAGAAGGGATTGTCTTACTTCTGGCACAGATAGGACAAGAACTAACAAATTGTTTGATGTCGGAAAGCATGGACGGCCACCAAAACATCCGTCGGATAAGGTCAGATGTGGCAGCGAAGCCCTTGTGCCCTGCGATCCGAGAATGGTGACCCCAATGAAGGACTCGTTCTTGTAGTCCGGCAACAGGTACAAAGAGTCTTCCTTGATGGAACCACATTTCTTCTTTCTTGGTTAGTTTGTTCTTTACACATTTGGGAAGAGGCTTGAGAGCCTCTATCGAGGCTTCTTTTACTTTCTGAAGAAACTTGGAAAGTGAATGAACAAATCGGACTTCTGGGAACATATCTTCTCCCTTAAAAGGTGGACTGGCAAAAGAAGAAGGACTCCTGGATAAGCAGTCTGCCAATATGTTCTTGCTACCTGGAAGGTAGGTAATGTAAAAATCATATTGAGCAAAGAAATAAGCCCATCGGGCTTGTCTGGAGTTCCTGCACTCCATTTGTTGTAACACCTTAAGATTGCTATGGTCTGTACGAATTTCAAATGGGTGTCTTGACCCTTGAAGTAGATGTCTCCATTCCGAGCATGCCTTTTTAATGGCCAACAGCTCCTTTTCAATTACTGAGTAATTGTACTCACTGGGGTTTAGTGTGCGCGAGAGGTAGGCAATAGGGTGTTCAACCCTGTTGAACTCTTGTTTGAGTACTGCCCCCAGGGCTCCCGCTGAAGCGTCCGTTTCAACAATGAAGGGTATTCTTTGATCAGGTTGTTTTAGTATGGGGGCGGAACAAAAGGCTTTCTTCAATCCTTGAAACGCTTGTTCCGCAGTGTGATTCCAACTGAAGGGAACGTTCTTTTTTAGAAGAGTAGTGATGGGGAGTACTTGTTCAGAGAAGTTGAGAATGAACCTTCTATAGAAGTTGGAGAGACCCAAGAAGGCTTGTACCTCTTTTACAGTGGAAGGAGAGGGCCATTCGAGAATAGCCGTGACCTTCTTCTGATCCATTTCGATGCCTTGTTCAGATAGGACAAATCCTAAGTAGGGTACGGAAGGCACAGCAATAAGACATTTTTCGGGTTTAGCAAAGAGTTGATGGCGCCTCAGTCTCCTCAGAACCTCGGCAAGATGTTCCTGATGTTGATGAGGATGGCGAGAGAAAACTAAAATGTCGTCCAAGTAGACAATAACTGAAACAAACAATAAGTCACCAAATAGATGGTCCATAAACCTCTGGAAGGCTGCCGGGGCATTGACTAGACCAAACGGCATAACTCTGTATTCAAACAGTCCAAAAGGTGTACGGAAAGCCGTCTTCCATTCGTCCCCTTTCTTTACCCTTAAGAGGTGATAGGCACCTCTTAGGTCAAGTTTACTAAACAGGCGTGCCCCTTCGACTGCTTCCAGTATGTCCTTGATCAAAGGCATTGGGTAGCGATCTCTCACAGTGATCTTGTTTAGTCCTCTATAATCGATGCAGGGGCGCAGCTCACTAGTATCCTTCTTGGCAATGAAAAACAAAGAAGCTCCAGCTGGAGATTTAGAAGGCCGGATCAATCCGTTTTGTAGGTTTTGATCTAAATAGATCCTTAAAGCTTGCTTTTCGGGTAAGGTCAAGGAGAACATGCGCCCAAAAGGGACCGAAGTCTCCGGAATCAGGTCAATAACACAGTCTTCCGGACGATGTGGGGGTAGATCCTTAGGTAGTCGATCTTCAAATACATCAGCATACTCCTGAAATACTGAATGGATATGATGGACCTGAAGAGTGTCAGAAATCACCGAGGGGCACGAGACAGCAACTCTTTCTGTTTGATTATGGAGACAACAATGATGGACACAAAACTCCGAATCAAATCTTATGGTGTTGAGGGACCAGTTTATCGTTGGATTGTGTCGACGTAGCCAAGGGATCCCAAGAATTACAGGAAAATGTGCTGCTCTTATGACATCGAATTCGAGGATTTCCTTGTGATGAGAAATACATACTTGGATGTTGGTCGCTGCTTGCACAATAGGTCCCGAACTCAAGGGGCGTCCGTCTACTCCTTCCACCTTTTGTTTCTCCTCTTTATTCACTAGGCAGATGCCTTCTTGTGTGGCCCAGTTTACGTCGAGGAAATTGCCAGCTGCTCCGCTGTCAATGAGGGCTAGGGCTGTTTTCTCAGGCTGATCTTTCCACTGCAGAGTGAGTTGTAAAACCATAAGATGTGGATCTTCTCCTGAAGTTTGAGCACAAGGTGAGCCTTCCACTACACCCCGGTAAGCGGCTCCTTCTAAACCCGGGGTCCGTCGTTTCCCCGACGCCGTGGGGGTACTTCTGGGCAGTCCCTAAGGAAGTGAGCGTCAGATGCACAATACATGCAAAGGCCTCTTTCTTTTCTTCTGTTTCTTTCCACGGAGGAAAGGGGACCCCTGGCTGTGCTGATTTGCATTGGTTCTTCCCCTCCCCGTTGGGATGGTTGAGGTGTCGAGGATGGGTTTCCAGGAACTGGGGTTATCTGAGGTCGACCCTTTCTTCTTTCTGTCTTCCGTTCCATAATACGATAGTCGATTTGAAGAACCAGAGAGAATAATTCAGTTAGCGTAGCCGGTCTAGGAACCCTTGCCAACTCGTCTTTTAGATCTTCATGTAGACCTCTTCTGAATGCAGTATATTGCACGGTCTCGGGCCAACCCACTTCAGCTGCCAGTCTCTTAAATGCTGAGATATAGGACATTAGGTCCGTAGATCCTTGCTTGATATCAAACATTGCTTCACCCGCCAAGAAGCCGATCTCCTGGCGTTCAAAAGACTGTCGTAACAAGTTAGTGAAGGCGTTATAATCTTGTAGGACCGGATTGTTGGACGTGACCAACGGAGTAGCCCAAGCTAGGGCATTCCCAATCATGTTTGATATGAGAAATCCCACTCGAGTGCGGTCTGAGGCATATGTAGTGGGCCGGAAAGTAAAGTAAACCAGGCAGGCATCCAAAAACTCTTTAACCTTCTTGGGTGCTCCATCAAATTTCCCAACTGCAAGAGAAAAAGGCGGTAGGTCGGACAGATGGGCGTCTCTAGTGGTCACCATTTGTCGGAGTATTGCATTTTCCGTCTTCACTCCCTGCATCTCCAGGGAGAGGCTCTGTACTGCATTTATCAGCTCCTGGACCTGCTCTGCTGAGGCCATTACTGGGCGTTGCAATCTGTCAATAGTGGGGCTCACCTGTGATTCGGTGTCTGATTCGCAGGAAGATATTTCAGCCTCAGCAGATAGCGTCGTCCGGTCCGGAGTCTTTTTTTTAGAGAAGAGATACGGTCTGTTCCGGGAACTCGCCACAGTGGTTGTGTAGGGAGACAGACAGCAACCAATGCGGAGGACTCCCTGCACAGCCTGTTGAGGGGAAAAAGCCAGTGGCAGAAAAAACCCCTGAATTGTTTGAATGCGTACAGGGCTGGATGGAAGATCTTTCAGTTCCGGGAAGGAAACAGTCACTGAGGTGCGTTAGAGCAAGCGCCCCGAGAGAACAAGGGCAAGAAGGTCCGCAGCAGAGGATCCGGAAAGTCCCAGGTATCAGATCCAGCTTCGATCTCCGACAAGTTCCTTCATCCATCCAATAAGGATCGACAGCAGGTAGGGCGTAGTGGAACACAGGAGGAAGGCCAAAACAAACTACAAGACAGAGCCGTGAAACCAGACGTGATACAGCAAAGACGCTAATGAATAGCACCGGAGAAAAGGACCATAAGTATCGAAAATAAGGAAAGGCAGAATACGGATGAATTCACCAAATGTTTGCGGAGAGAGAAAGTAAATGGAAAAGCCAGAGGCTCGAAGGAGCAGTAAACGTGGCAAGTTGAAAATAACAGAGCCGGAGGAAAGGCAGTCCGAAAATGCCGAGAAAAAAGAGGCGGAGTCACCTGAAAGTGCAAAGTCGAGCGGAGGTAGAGAAACGGAGGAAGGAAACAGAAAGAAAGAAAAGATTCCGAGAGTAGTACTGCTAAAGGCTGAAAAAGAACAAGGACGCTAAGGAAGAGAGAATCCAAACGGGAGGTTATTACACAGAGGGCACGGGAACCGAAGGCACCAGTGTAGCGAAGAACAGGAAACAGTTGCAACGCAAGGAGGGGGCGTGGCTAACCTCAATATGAAGAGCCCAGAACGTAACAGCTAGACCGCTGCACAGGGCGCCGTGAAGGGTGTCTTAATGGCGCTTCCATCGCGTCCAACACTTCCATCGCCCTGTCCCCATGACAATATACCAAGAGAAGATAAATTGGCTTCCAACATAATTACCTCACAGACACTCCACAACTAAGACCAAGACCAGACCTACAGAGTACTCAGAACATATCTTACCTGAAATAGTAAGTGTACATCATTTTACTCATATCTTTATAAACTTTCTGTATTAGATTTTTAAAAAAATTATATATTTTTTTTCTCACAAAAATGTCTAGTACTCTGGAATGGCTAGAGGAGCACTTCCCACATGACGAAATGTCAGAAAATAGTGAAGCTAATGGTACACACTTTACAATATAAACCATTTAATTGTTATTATTTTATATATATTTAACATATATATTTCTTTTTGTACAGAGAATACCAAAATAGAAAATATGTCTGAAGAAACTGTTATGGAAAACACGCTTGACAGCTTAAAAGAAAAAATGGATTTATTATTGAGCAATTTTAATAATTTGAAAACTTTTGTTGAGGATCATTTTAAAACAAAAACCTCATACCATTGTCCCACATGTACTTGTCCCCCCTCACCATATCCCAGTCAATTATCCCCAAACCCTCTCCATAATCCAAAACGTTTTGATGAGACTTCCATCCCTTCTTCACCTGATACCAATCATGTTGAAACCCCTAATTCTCCTGTTTTTGTTTCTGTTTCTGCCTCACCTTCTCTGTCATAAATTATTAATATATATGAAATAAAGTTAAATTTTTATATTGTGTTGTAATTACTTCCCATTTTTTATTTTTTAAAAAACAATGTAGATGTCCGCGGACAGTGCGGGTGTTCTGAAATGTTCGTAATTAAATGAAAATGGAGGTGTCCTGAAGAACACGATACCTGTCCGTACTGTTCGCTAGTAAGTTGAAACTGTTCTAAGAACACAAGCGGTGTCCTGAAATGTTCGTACTTAAACGAAAATGGAGGTGTCCCAAAGAACACTATACCTGTCTGTACTGTTCGCTAGCAAGTTCAAACTGTTATAAGAACCCAATTGGTGTCCTGAAATGTTCGTAATTAAACGAAAAAGAAGGTGTCCTAAAGAACACTATACCTGTCCATAATGTTCGCTAGCAAGTTAAACTGTTCTAAGAACACAATTGATGTCCTGAAAAGTTCGTAATTAAACGAAAATGGAGGTGTCCCAAAGAACACTATACCTGTCCGTACTGTTCGCTAGCAAGTTCAAACTGTTCTAAGAACCCAATTGGTCTCCTGAAATGTTCGTAATTAAACGAAAATGGAGGTGTCCTAAAGAACACTAAACCTGTCCGTAATGTTCGCTAGCAAGTTAAACTGTTCTAAGAACACAATTGATGTCCTGAAAAGTTTGTAATCAAACGGAAATGGAAGTGTCCTTAAAAACACTATATCTGTCCGTAGTGTTCGCTAGCAGGTTTAAACTGTTCTAGAACACACGCGATGTCCAGAATGTTCGTTTGATGTGTGACGCACTTTTAATTAATTCAGGACCCGAACACTGTCCGTAGAACATCAACGCGCATGCGCAAACAAATGTCCGTGCATTTGGTGTCCTGCGGACAGGAGCTTCCTTCGCGGACATGTTCGCAAAGGGATCATGTGACCGCGCCCATGCTGATCGCGTGTTCCGAATGCGGACACTGTTCATGTCCCCGAACAATTTAAAAGTACATTTTCCAGTAATCCACAATATTTTTCCATAAAAACTCATCATGGCACAAGTCCCACATAGTAATCCTGAGTTTCTACATATCTTTTGAAACTTTTTTAACCCTTTTTTGTGTTCGATCTGTCCGCGGACAGCGTGCATGTCCGCGAACTGCGTACAAGCACCCCTATAAAAGACCACGCCCTAGAGCTTATTCTCATTGTGTTTCTGGCTATTCTTCAGAGCACAGCTATTTCTCCAGCAACTTGCTGATTACACCATTGAGATGGCATCCCTGGCTGCAGAACTGCCACCTGGTGCTGCACCTGCTTCAGCACCACCCCCACCCCTTCCACCACCACCACCTTCCCAAGGGCCTGAAGAGGGGAACAGGAGTGAGGATGCAGAGGAGGAAGAAGAGGGTGACAAGAATGAGGTAGAGGAAATCCCTACTACCCGCACTAGACGTGAGTCTTGGGTGTGGCGGTTATTTTCCATTTATGGGAATAGTCCTAAGGCTCGTGCGAACCGTGTTATCTGCAATGAGTTCAAAATGATACTCAGTCTCGGGAAGCACGGTTCGTACAGCTTTGGGACCACGACCATGAAGCAACACCTGAGGTCATTTCACTCTGGGGCTATTCGCAAGGTTGTACCTTGCGAAGAACGTAGTAGGTTGATTTACTCTACTTCATCCTCCGTTTCTGATCCTGTCACCACAAGGACCACCTCTGTGGGACAGCGTCTTCCTCAAGCTGCCTCACAGGCCATACAGAATCCTGATGACCCTTACCTTTCGAGGGTCACAGTTGTATGTATGTACTGTGACACAGTACTCTGCAGGGGGGAGCGACTTCGGAGTGCTTTTGAGACTATCGTCTCAGAGCACGAGAAGACCTGCTCACTACCCAAATAAAACCCACTCTACATCTTCCCCTCTCAGCTCGCCCTTTCTTATCCCTGTGGTTGTTGTCCCCCCTTTACCCTCCTTTCCCCTCCTCTCCTACTGTGTCATGTCTAAAAAACCACAAAAAAATACAAAATTACAAAAATTAAAAAAAATAAGGATCTTTTCAGAGCCGCCTTTCACAGTTAAAAAATAGAAGTGAAGATAAATAAAGCAGGGCCCTTTGTATTTCTTAAAAGTCCATGGACAGTTCGCGAACGTTAAAGAAATTGGGGTGCTACCCTATTGTAACCATTGCATTTTTCTCTGGGAGGAAGTGGTGGCTCTGAAAAGAGCCTTTGGGAGGTGTTTGTATGTCAAAAATTATAAATACTTAACACCTACTTCAAAATGGATGCTGTATTTCTAAAAAAGGTCGCAATGCATTTTGTACATTTCTCAGAAAAATCTGATTTCTCAGCATAAGTAAGATGGACTCCATCTCAGTGCAAAATGTATGTCCTACGAAACATAATATTTTCATTGTGAAAAGAGGACATGCCAAAATCTCTTAGAAATGCACAAACAGCCTTATTAACATTGCGCCTTGCTTTTTCCATTTGTGGACCAAATGAAGAAGAACGAAGCCACATTTGTCTCTGCGCAATCCGTCAAAATATTACTTGAGAATTAGGAAACATATCCTTGACTTTCCAATGTGCTTCTTTCATAGCAAATTGCAAAGAAATTCCAGACACATGTCCTAAACTGTTCCCTCCACAATTAATTACAATTATGTCTGGATGTTGCTCTGTTTCCAAAGTAGCACAGACAGGTAGCAAGTCCAACCACTTCATTCCACGTACTCCATGCCAGTGTACTTCCACATGTGGAAATCCAAGATCTACAGCTACTCCACAGCTTTCTGCATGCACCTTCAACCAATGTATCCACAAATCTCCCAAAATCCAAACAATCTGTTTTCTGAAACACAAAGCCATAGCTATCTGTTGTTCTCTCAGCAAAAAGAGTATCTGAGAAACTCTCTCCTGGCACAACACACCCACTAAACTTTCCTGACCAATCCCTTTCAGTGCTCATTCTCATTTGCATGACTTCTGAACCCAAAAATCCCTGGATGTAACTCCCGATGTCCGCGAACTACTGCCATGTCCGCGGACATATCATAACATGAACAGCCCTTCTACCATTTCCACTTCACTCTCTGTGCCATTCCCTCATTGGATGTAGCTAAGAAATCACATGACCATGCACCAATCACATTCAAGACCTCTACATCTAACTGCATCATCATAGATCAGCACTGCAAATGTACTGTGAATCTCTCTGAGTACAAGTGTCATATCATTGGCAAGCACCATCTACAAGAAATACTGTACAAGTCTCCAAGATTTCTACTTGCAGCTCCATGCATATCCATATGCATGAACACAAACTACAGGTATGCATATTTTCTGTACAGTACATGAACACATTTTCAAACTGACTTTTAGCTTGTGTAATCTGTAAAATGAATCTACTATCTTTTTTCCAATTTCCTAAAATCAACTATCACTTATAAACCTTTATACTATTTACTTTCTTTATACACACACTATCAAATCATGTTAAACTAACATTTTTTAAATGAAATGTATAGACTACATATATTCAAACAAAATTGCATGCATGCACACTCTATGTTCAAATCTCAAAAAATAATACTTGTACAATTACATTTCTTTATTTATTTATTTATTTGATTACTTTAATTTAAGCATGACATTAAGGCACTATTACCTAGAACAGCTTAGTTACAGAAATAGTGGTATTCAGTGGTACATTATGAATTTCACAAGACATACTAAAGATATTTTGTTTGTTACAGTTACTCATTGCAATACAATTTGTTCATTAAGAACATATCATATGTATTGAACTGGTGCGATGTATCTTATGTGAATAAGATAGTTTTAATGGTTTTAAGGAAGGCGCTGAGGATTTCAATTAAAAAAATCAATATCTAAATTAAAAACAATGCTATATACAAACAAAATTACTAATTTGTTTCTTTTACAATTGCAGTGAAGACCATTCTCCTGAAAAGAAGCAGCCGAATTTGAAGAACAAAGAGGAACTAAGAATTAAACTGTTCATTTTAGAAAAAAAGTAAGTAGAATATCACCATAATATTTGTATTATTACTCAAACATACTGTAAAGTTAATTCATGCTATTTCTGTGCCTAAAAATAGAGATTGTGCACCATTCTGTCCAAAAATCCCCATGTCTTAAACAGCGATTTACAGCCAGAATGGCGCACAAATTCCTACTTTTGGACACACAAATTACCCAACTCAACCGCTAGAGTTTTCATATTATAGAACAAACAACTGTTTTAATTGTATACATTAGATTTACTATTTGTACTTCTCCACACCACTAGCTTATTTTTTTCCTGTCATCCGAACCTGAGTATAGTAACATATTGATTGAAGAATACACATCACTACTAGTTGTAGTTCCCAATGCACAATCAGACACCATTACATACATCATCTTACTCAAACACTCATGCACACAGCACACATACATTGCAGAACACCCCAACCCATACCTTCTTTATTTTTTTCAACAGACTCCAAAGAATGCCTACCAAATGTCAAGTCCTTAGAAAGCAACGCAGACGTAGAGCAAATGAAAATAAAAGTGTCCAACATAAGCATCCATCTCTAGCAGAATTTGTAAAAAAGTTGAAACAAAACAGCTAATACAGTCATTTAGTGAAACACAAGAAGTTTCGAATACAAAAACTTTGCCTCCTCTATCAAAATGTAAAACAAACCAAAAAACAATTAACAGAAAATCAGCTATCACTACAGATAAAACTGCTTCTTTAAACTTTAATATAGTGCAAAGTAAGCATACCAAGACAAGTATTTTAGCCAAAATGTTCCGTCACAAAGTCCTTCAAAATCTTATAAAAACAGGAGAGAAATCAGGTTCAATGCTTAAAACCTATCGTAGGAAATTAATTTTAGAAGCGTTGATAGATAGTGCAATTCTTCTCAAAAGAAAGTTATTTATTTTACTGTTAAACAAAATGAAACCACTAACAAAACTAATAACTAAATTACAAAAAAGACTTCTCAATAAACGAAATGTCAACAGAAAGAACTTCTTAAGTATCTGCGGAGGTGAATGGAGTCACACTGCGACCACAGAAGCATACTTTAATGAAGAAGCGTACAAACAAAAGCAAAAAAATACAATTGCCATACATAGCAGTGGTCGAGGTTATGAAAAAGTTTATAATACCATAATGGAACAAGAAGTACTTCTTACAAAAATATGCCCTGAAACCTTAGAATTACTCCTCCATTCAACTGAATCAGAACGTCTAGTGTACAAATGGCCATGCACGTCAATATGTAACATTCCCAAACAATTTTTCAAGTCTTTACGCCAATTCCTCAATCAATATGTAAAAAGCAAAGACAAAATCAAAATTAAACTACTGCAAAATATGGATACCTGTCCAGTGCGCAAATACACAGGACTACAAGGACATTCATTGGCCTGCATTACAGGACCTACTTGTAAAACCACCTTACATGATATCAAAAGAATATCAACACATCATTCAACTATAAGAAATCTAGTCTATAAACTGTACTATGCTAAAAGTCCTGCTTTAGCACTAGCACATTTAAATAACATTCTTCTACATGGTACAGCGAAAGACCTACTTCAAGAAATTGACTATATCCCAAAAAATATTTACAGAATAAAATAGCTTTAAACCAAATAAGCAACAATTCTACACATGGCAACCTTTTGCTAAACACATACAAAAAAGAAATACTAAAATTTAAAAATACATCAGCTGAAGTACCAAACCATGTATGTGTATGTTGCCGCAGAACTTTTTATAAAAGTAGCACAAAATCTGTAGACCTATCATATAAAATAGAAGACAATGAAGATTCTAAATGGTTTGAATTAGCTCTCTACCTTGTAGCAGAAAACAAATACGAAATAAGTGACCCCTTAATACTTTGCAGTTACTGCACTACAAAACTTGACAACAACCAAACTCCTTCACGTGCTATCACAAATAATTTGGAATTATACCCACTACCAAAACCCATACAACAACTTAATTTATATGAAAGCATCATAATTCAAACAGTACACCCATTTCAAGCAATAATATGCCTTCAACCAAAAACAGCAAAATTACCTCCCTCTGAATTGGTAAAAGGCATTCGTGGAAAAGTAGTTTATTTACCATTAGATCTAAAAGAAAATGTGCATACTCCAGGAGTGCAACGTCCAATGCAGCAATCTTTAATTATCTTAGTAAATGGAGTACCTACAAAAGACAAAAAAATATGGCAACAGCTGGTAGATTTACATAAAGTTAGACAAGCCTTGCAATATCTTAAAGAGAATAATGAATATTACAAAGAAATTAATATTGAAGAAAACTTGAAGGATACAACTGAAATAATTCAAGAGACACAAGAAGCTGGTCAATTTGAGCTACTAGATCCTGCTACAATATCAAACACTTTAGACCATTATACAATTCATCCATTGCACTATAATGACACCATAGAAGATGCACTGGAAACGTACCAAATGCGTCAAACAAAAGGATCACCAATCAGCACATGGGAAAAAAGTATAGCAGCACGTGCTTTTCCTCTACTCTTTCCTACTGGCAAAGGAGGAAGGTAGGATGATAGACCTATTCAAATATCAGCTTCAGAATACCGCTCATTACGGATGTATTCTGAAGATCCCAGATTTAGACAAAATGTGGAATACATATTTCACCTACTCTTTGAAAGTGAACTAGCAACTTTATGTTACGGAGTTACACACATATTAAAATCAGGATCACACTTTCAAAATATGACAGCTACACAATTAATCTGATTTAACCCTTCTGGGTAGAATAGGTTCCATACCAGGAGCTCGAATTTTTTGAGCTACACAATTATTACAAAAAGTGCAACAAAAGGATGAGGTTTTACAATCAAATATTACAAATCTATTAGCAAATATGCGTGGTACTAAAGAGTACTGGTTTCGACGGCATGGAGATGTACGTTGTATGATCAGAAACCTTGGCCCACCCACTTGGTTTGTTACATTAAGTTGTGCAGAATATGCATGGCAAGAGTTACATGATTTCCTACGTATATCAAATAAAAACAAAACAAACATAGATATGCAAACACCAGGAGAACATTGTTCTTTGGATCCCGTTAATGTTTCAAGATATTTTCACCATCGCTTCATTGCTATGCTGCATTTTATTTGTAATAAAACTGGTCCTCCCCTTGGAGAAGTGCAACACTTCTTTTGGAGAAAAGAATACCAAGCCAGAGGAGCACCACATATCCACATGCTTTTATGGATTAAAGATGCTACTAAATTTGGTCAAGACAGTGATGCCACTGTTTTACAGTTTATTGAAAAATATGTCACTTGTGAAATTCCATCAGAATCCACAAATAGTGATCTTCATGCACACATTTTACAATTTCAAAGACATAAATGTGGCAAATATTGTCGTTGCAAATACAAAAACAAAGGGAAATACTACACCAGATGCCGATTTGGTTTCCCTAGACCAGTTACAAATACAGGTCAAGTGAACAACCTCATGTCTTCAGTTAGACATAGTGCTAAAGGTAAGTCACCTAAAAATACATATTACATAAAAAGAAAAGAAGAAGAAAAATATATAAATGATTATGATGCAATCATTGGCCACTTATGGAATGCAAACATAGATGTGCAGTACATTGCAGACAATTCTACTGCAGTTGCACAATATGTCACAGCATACCTAACCAAAGCAGAAAAGACAGAGCTCCAAGACCTCTGGAATGACCTGTCATCAGATAAAACAGTGTCTCAGAAATTATACAGCTTGGGCATAAAAATGCTCTCCCATAGAGAATGTGGATCATAAGAAGCAGCTGATCGTGTAACTGGTACTGCATTGTATGGTAAATCTGAAAATATAGTATGGCTAAGTCTTGGTCCAGCTAAATCTAGAAAAAGAGTTCTAAAACATACGAAGATGTAGAAACAATAGCCAAACATGATCCCAACAGCCAAGACATTTAAAAAAACAATTTATTGGACACATACTACCCAAACAGAAGTAATACTTTGGAAACCATGTATCTATACCACATAGCCCAAAACTACACATACAAAAATAATATAAAACCTGCTGAAAAAAAAGGTAAATACAGAGTGACAAACTGTGAAGGCAGCTTAGTTAAACTCACTAAACCAAATTTAATTAATCATATCAAATTGTCATGGAAGACTCCACAACATAAAGAAATATATTACATGTCCCTGCTACAACTCTTTAAACCATGGAGAAAAGAAGAAGAAATACTAGAAAACTATGACTCATATGAAGATGCTTTCAAAGCAAATGAAAGCACTATAACTGATGTAAACTTTACACAATACAAAACAATGTTGCACAATGAACAGCAACACGAAGAAGAACTCCAGGCCCAACTAGATAAAGACACTCCTGACAGTAGTCAACCTTCTGTAACAGGAAGCCAAGAACCACTTGGAGAACGACTAATAATAAATGAGGCAGAATTAGCTATGATAGAAGTAGAAAACACTATGTGTCAGTATGAAGATAAAGAAGACTTAACTATACTACAATCAAAACTAAACAACAAACAACGTAGCATTTTTGAAGAAGTAACAAAACAAATTACACATGGCGTACAACATGAAAATAAGGAATGTTCCTGCCATAATTATAAAACTATACTACTGTACGTCAGTGGTGAAGCTGGTTCTGGCAAAACATTCCTAATCAAAATCATCAGTAAATTCCTTCAACAATTGACAAACAACAAACTGTCAGCTGTTGTCACTGCCCCCACAGGTTTAGCTGCCTACAACATAGGTGGTGTCACTTTACACCGATTACTACTATTGCCAGTAGAACACCAGAACAAATTAGACTATTACAAACTTTCTGCAGAAGCTGCAATGGAACTACGCAGAGTATTGAAACAAATGAAAATGCTACTAATAGATGAAGTGAGCATGGTCTCCAACCTAATGTTGGCTTTGATTCACCTCAGATTACAAGAAGTACTGAAAACAAACTATGAAGACCTCTTTGCAGGAAAACACATTATTGTTTTCGGAGATCTTCTTCAATTGACACCAGTAAAAGGTGAGCCTATTT
Organism: Ambystoma mexicanum; assembly: GCF_040938575.1. Lineage (NCBI taxonomy): Eukaryota > Metazoa > Chordata > Amphibia > Caudata > Ambystomatidae > Ambystoma > Ambystoma mexicanum. The sequence goes on along the minus strand of NC_090941.1, from coordinate 140,756,522 downwards.
TTAAAACATTAGGACACAAACTCTGCCGTAAAACTGTTGGCAGCATTGGAAATGTCAACCTTTGGCAACATTTCCAATACAGAGAATTAACAGAAAACATGCGGCAATCTGCAGATCTCACTTATGCCAACATCTTAAAAAGTATCAGAGTTGGTATACTCTCTAAAGAAGCAGAAACAATATTGAAAACCCGGCAAATTAATGCACTTTATGGCGATAATGCATGTGCTACAGATGTTATGAAACAATTAGCCCACAAAAATGTCAATTGTATGGCCTTAATGCCAACTCTTGCAAGCTGTTTCAAATTCAATGAAATAATGTTAAGTAAAGAAATGCAACCAATAATGGAAATTAGCGCCACAGACAAACTAGATGTACATGGTATGACACTACCTATGTGTGACCAAGCCACAACAAGACTAAATAGTTTAGAAAAATCAATCTCAAACACAGCAGGCTTAGAAAAGATATTAAAATTATCCTTAAATTGCAGACGTAACCTTGACGTGGACCAAGGACTAGTTAATGGAGCACTGGGTACAGTTGTTGGCTTTCAAACATACCCACGTGACAACAAAATTCAGTTTGTCAATATACTCTTTGACAAACTTTCAGAAGTTAAAAGGATAGGACGCTCAACAGCTCGATTCCTTCTCTTCAAAGACGTGTATGTACGCAATGAACAATTTTCTCTAACTCTTGCATACGCAGTCATTAATCATAAATCACAAGGTCTTACCCTAGACAAAGCAATGATAGATATTGGTAACACAGTCTTTAAAGAAGGCATGAGCTACGTAGCACTATCACGCTTACGTACACTTGACAGTCTATTTCTAATCAACTTTGATGCAAGTAAAATAAACGCTGATATTCCTTGCATTTTAGAATACAATAGACTTCGCTCACTATACACTCCCCATCTAAACACATATTCTGTTCCACAAAAAGTAAAACGTTATAAAAGAAAAATAAATCAAACAGAAAGGCAACAGGATGTCACTGCAAATCCTCCAAAGAGAGTAAAAGAAAGTAATACTTCATCAAGTACCACAAGCAAAAAAGAATCAATTAGGGAAAGTAAACCAGGTACTTCTTCAAAGAAGGAAGACAAACTCCAAAAAAAGCAGTCAGATACAGAACTACCTGGTCCATTTAAACTCTCAAATATAGTTGGTGTAAGTTGCTACGCAAATGTAGCAATGAATATTCTATTTCAATTACCACCAATTGTTGACAACATTTACTTACACAGTACAGACCCATTGTATATGCAAATGTTAGTACTTCACAGAAATGCAGCAAACAATCCTGACAACATGTATAGTGTTTATGGAATAAGACAACAATTGGACTACTGTGCTGGAATGGTGAAATTCACTATAAACTCACAGGAAGATCCACAAGAATTTCTAATGTACTTTCTACAAGTACTGGAAAACAAAAACATACCTATAAATGAAATCTTACAGATTTCATACATGTGGAAACATACATGCACTCTCTGCAACAATGTGACACAAGAAGAAATCCCCAATGAACGCTTTGTATATATATCAATACCTAATTGTGAATCCATTCCATTTCAGCAACTTGTACAAAATGCAAACCATGGTAGATTATGTTCTACCTGCAATTCAGATAATCGCTCCACGTTAGTAATACAAACAAATAGTAAATACGTAATACTAATGCTTCTACGTTACAATGCAGATGGTACCAAAAACAACTGCAAGCTGACTGGATTCACACATGGTCAAATATCACTTGGTAAGAAAACCTTCACAACAATGGGTATAATCTACCACGCAGGAGCCACAGTCAATTCAGGGCACTACACTGCATATATAAAAAAGAAATGTGGATGGTTTGAATGTAATGATAGTACCAATACTCTAAAGCAGAGATTACCAGCAAATCTTACAAACGCTTATTTAATGTTCTTAAAACCAAAATTTGATAACTAAACTGTACTTAAACCTCAAGTAAACTTGTAGTAAAAAATATAAACTGTTAGAATATTCCAAAAGCTATCTAACTGCCCAAAGATTCTACAACAATTAATCACATAAATGAATACCACTAAATTAGAGCAAAAAATAGACAGTAAGAATACGCCAATTGGAATCTAACTGTCCCACAATTTAACAATATCCAAACAGATAAATCAATACCACTAAAATATATCAAAAAATAGACAGTTAGAATACGCCAATTGGTATCTAACTGTCCCAAAATGTAACAATATCCAAACAGATAAATCAATACCACTAAAATCTATCAAAAAATAGACAGTTCGAATACGCCTACTGGTATCTAACTGCTCCAAAATTTCATAATATCCAAACAAATAAATAATATGTTACTGCTCCAAAAAAAATGCAACAACCCAATGTATAAAGCATTAGCCAGAAACAACAAATGAACACTGAAAACAAACAAACAAATAAACTGTAGCAGAACGAAAAAGGTTTTTTTTAATCCAACATGGAATTTTTTTTCTCCCACAGACCCAATGATTTTAGCAACGAACACAGAAACTGAGCAAATTGCACAGTACTCTGATTTGTAATCTACTAAATATGAGGGTCCCAAAAAAAAAAATGTTGATTATACAATGTAAAAAGTAATTACAAAATACTAATACTAACATGCTATTTTCTTTTATCACAGAAATTAACAAGAAATACATGTACTCCAGTTACTAAACCAAACAATAAGTATATTATACACTCTATGCCCTGGCCACAACCATCGCAGCATATCACACCCATAGTATCTTATAACTTTGTTCCTTATAAATTTGTTTTTGACCCAAAGTTATAAGCAACTATAAATGTGATACGCTGCGGTGGTTGTGGCCAGGGCATAGAGTGTTGGGTGCATGGCCAAATGGCCATGCACCCAACACTCTATGCCCTGGCCACAACCACCGCAGCATATCACACCCATAGAGTAAAGCCTTTCAACTATGGCCTACGGAAACTTTTAATGTCCGCGGACATTACCAGCGTTCTTAGAACACTTTCAATTTGCCAGCGAACAATACGGACAGCGTCTTCAGAACACCCCCTACAAACATTTCAGGACAACGCGAGAGTTCTTAGAACACTTTCAACTTGCCATCGAACAATACGAACAGCATCTTCAGGACACCCCCTACGAACATTTCAGGACACCGCGAGAGTTCTTAGAACACTTTCAACTCGACAACGAACAATACGGACAGCGTCCTCAGGACACCCCCTACGAACATTTCAGGACAACGCGTGTGTTCTAAGAACACTTTCAACTTGACAACGAACAATACGGACAGCGTCCTCAGAACACCCCCATTTTGTTTATTTGCGAACATTTCTGGACAACGTGAGAGTTCTTAGAACACTTTCAACTTGACAACGAACAATACGGACAGCGTCCTCAGAACACCCCCATTTTGTTTATTTGCGAACATTTCTGGACACCCCGAGTGTTCTTAGAACACTTTCAACTCGGCAACGAACAATACGGACAGTGTCCTCAGGACACCCTGTACGAACATTTCAGGACAACGCATGTGCTCTTAGAACACACCCCCATTTTGTTTATTTGCGAACATTTCAGGACACCGAGACAGTTCTTAGAACACTTTCAACTTGCCATCGAACAATAAGGACAGCGTCTTCAGGACACCCCCTACGAACATTTCAGGACAACGCGTGAGTTCTTAGAACACACACCCATTTTGTTTATTTATGAACATTTCAGGACACTGAGACAGTTCTTAGAACACTTTCAACTTGCCATCGAACAATACAGACACCGTCTTCAGGACACCCCCTACGAACATTTCAGGACACTGCGAGAGTTCTTAGAACACACCCCCATTTTGTTTATGTGCGAACATTTCAGGACAACGCAAGAGTTCTTAGAACACTTTCAACTTGACAATGAACAATACGGACAGCGTCTTCAGAACACCCCCTACGAACATTTCAGGACAACACGAGAGTTCTTAGAACACTTTCAACTCGACAACCAACAATACGGACAGCGTCCTCAAGACACCCACTACGAACCTTTCAGGACAACGCGTGTGTTCTTAGAACACACCCCCATTTTGTTTATGTGCGAACATTTCAGGACAACGCAACAGTTCTTAGAACACTTTCAACTTGACAACGAACAATACGGACAGCGTCTTCAGGACACCCCCTGCGAACATTTCAGGACACCACGAGAGTTCTTAGAACACTTTCAACTCGACAATGAACAATACGGACAGCGTCCTCAGGACACCCCCTACGAACATTTCAGGACAACGTGTGTGTTCTTAGAACACACCCCCATTTTGTTTATTTGCGAACATTTCAGGACACCGAGACAGTTCTTAGAACACTTTCAACTTGCCAACGAACAATACGGACAGCGTCCTCAAGACACCCACTACGAACATTTCAGGACAACGCGTGTGTTCTTAGAACACACCCCCATTTTGTTTATGTGCGAACATTTCAGGACAACGCGAGAGTTCTTAGAACACTTTCAACTTGACAACGAACAATACGGACAGCGTCTTCAGGACATCCGCTGCGAACATTTCAGGACACCACGAGAGTTCTTAGAACACTTTCAACTCGACAATGAACAATACGGACAGCGTCCTCAGGACACCCCCTATGAACATTTCAGGACAACGCGTGTGTTCTTAGAACACACCCCCATTTTGTTTATTTGCGAACATTTCAGGACACCAAGACAGTTCGTAGAACACTTTCAACTTGCCATCGAACAATACGGACAGCATCTTCAGGACAACCCCTACAAACATTTCAGGACAACGCGTGAGTTCTTAGAACACACCCCGATTTTGTTTATTTACAAACATTTCAGGACACCAAGACAGTTCTTAGAACACTTTCAACTTGCCATCGAACAATACGGACAGTGGGCCTCATTACGACCCTGGCGGTAAGGGGTTAACGCCAGCGTTAGCTGCGCCGACCCCTTACCGCCAATTACGAGGTCCCTTAGCGCCATGGCGCTTTTAACACCTGCTTTTAGCAGGTGTTAAAATCCATGGCGCTAAGGGACCATGGAGTTAATTACGCCACCGTAATTTACGGTGGCGTAATTAACGCCTTCCCCACTCCCATTATGCCCTATGGGGCAAAAATGGGAATGGGGAAGGGTAAATGGGGATTGGGGACTTACCGCCCCGCCGACCTCGGAATGGGGCGGTAAGTCCGCCAACCACCATGGCGTAAACGTAGTTTACGCCATGGTGGTAAAGTCACGGCCCAGGCGGTAACTTACCGCCTGGGTCGTAATGAGGCCCAGTGTCTTCAGGACACCCCCTACGAACATTTCAGGACACTGCGAGAGTTCTTAGAACACTTCAGAACAAAGCGTGTGTTCTTAGAACACACCCCCATTTTGTTTATGTGCAAACATTTCAGGACAACGTGAGAGTTCTTAGAACACTTTCAATTTGCCATCGAACAATACAGACAGCGTCTTCAGGGCACCCCCTGCGAACATTTCAGGACACCAAGACAGTTCTTAGAACACTTACAACTTGCCATTGAACAATACGGACAGCGTCTTCAGGACACCCCCTATGAACATTTCAGGACAACGCGAGAGTTCTTAGAACACTTTCAACTTGACAACGGACAATACGGACAGCGTCATCAGAACACCCACATTTTGTTTATTTGCGAGCATTCCAGGACACCCCGAGTGTACTTAGAACACATTCCACTTGCCAGAGAACAATACGGACAGCGTCCCCAGAACACCCGCATTTTGTTTATTTGCAAACATTTCAGGACACCGCAAGTGTTCTTAGAACAGTTTCAGCTTGCTTGCAAACAAAACAGATACATATTGAGTCCTCAGAACACCCCCCATTCAGTTTATTTAGAACATTTCAGAACACCTGTGATGTCCGCAGACAAATCGAACACAAAAAAGAACGTCTACCACATAAAAAAGCACAACATTTAACCTATCTCATACCCTCCCATCCTCCTCAAACACTTTTACAGACCAACACGCTCTACTAAATACACATTTTGAACAAACTTTCACCGCACTGTCCGCGGACGTCCGCAAATCCAAGATGGCGGGCGCTACCGAGAATCTGACTCGCTTCATGCTTAACACCGTCCAATCAGCGAACACGCCATATGTCAGCGGACATGACGTAAGCCACTCGGCCAATCAGGACACTGTCTGTGGAGCAAACAGGGAAATGTGTCCGCGGACCGAACAAAGATATCAGTAAATTTTTTTTACCTACTTTTTGGTCATTTTAAAAAAAACTACTGGACGGATTTTCACCAAATTTGCAAAAGCACGCTTTCGGGAGCAAGCCGCTGCTCCTGGTCCAAATTGCGGTGTCCTGAAATGTTCGTAGGGGGTGTCCTGAAGACGCTCTGTATTGTTCTCTGGCAAGTTGAATGTGTTCTAAGAACACTCGCGGTATCCTGAAATGTTCGCAAATAAACAAAATGGGGGTGTCCTGAGGACGCTGTCCGTATTGTTCTCTGGCAAGTTGAATGTGTTCTAAGAACACCCGTGGTGTCCTGAAATGTTCGTAAATAAGCAAAATGTGGGTGTTCTGAGGACGCTGTCCGTATTGTTCGTTGTCAAGTTGAAAGTGTTCTAAGAACTATCGCGATGTCCTGAAATGTTCGTAGGGGGTGTCCTGAAGACGCTGTCCGTATTGTTCTCTGGCAAGTTGAATGTGTTCTAAGAACACTCGTGGTGTCCTGAAATGTTTGTAAATAAACAAAATGGAGGTGTCCTGAGGGCGCTGTCCGTATTGTTCGATGGCAAGTTGAATGTGTTCTAAGAACACTTGCGGTGTCCTGAAATGTTCGCAAATAAACAAAATGGGGGTGTTCTGAGGACGCTGTCCGTATTGTTCGTTGTCAAATTGAAAGTGTTCTATGGGTGTGATTTGCTGCGATGGTTGTACTTATTATAATATACTTACTGTTTGGTTTAGTAACTGGAGTACATGTATTTCTTGTTCATTTCTGTGATAAAAGGAAATAGCATGTTAGTATTAGTATTTTGTAATGGCTTATTACATTGTATAATCAAAAATAAATTTATGGACCCTCACATTTAGTAGATTACAAACCAGAGTACTGTGCATTTCAGTTTCTGTGTTTGTTGATAAAATCATTGGGTCTGTGTGTCATATATCGCCCTTGGAAAGTATGGAGCAGATGGGAGATATGGAAGAAGGACTAGACTCCGAGTCACTGCAAGGTGCGGTCTAGTCTTTCTGTTGTACTACCTACAAGTACCTGAGAATGCAGAACACCTGTGCGTTGCAACTTTCTTGCTGCCTACGTGAGTTCACTTCGCTTGTGCTCTGCCTCCAGTTGTTTCTCTTTGTTTCCCTTGCCTTCCTTCCCTGTTTGCCTGCCCGTTTCTTTCCGTTACCGCTGTTCGCGGTTTCCCCCTCCCGTTTATTCCACTTACCTGTTTGTTTCTGCTTCCGCTGTTGTGCCGCGCTCTGCGCTGCCTTCTAGTACTCACTCCTGCTTTAGGATCTCACCTGCCTTCAGACGCTCTTTGCTGGGAACACTTCGTTGTCCCAGTTCTTTGGAGTACGATACTGTTTGTGCTGTTCCGCACTGGATCGTTATTTCCTTATCTACTACGAACACTTACCAGTGCATGCTGGTTATTGAAGTGCGGATGCACGCCGACAACTTCCTCTCCGGATGACTACAACTTACCCCTGCCAACTACAGCTACACAATCTTCCAGGGTTTTTCGGCAAGGCTTTTCCCTGGTTTGGGGTGGGCTCCCCGGAGTCCCCGCTGCCGGACTAATTGCTTATAGGCAAGGTGGCCTCCGGGGGAGCTCGCTCCTATTTCGTCAAACAGAAGAATACCACCGTCAGGACAAAGACAAATACAGCCTGGAGGGAAAAGCCGGAAAGCTCATCCGACGAATCCGTAAAGACCCACACAGAATCATCAGGTGAGGAGTGGGCTAGTGGTAAGGAAAGTGTGAGTGATAAACCTACAGAATCTGGGACTGTGGGAGAAAAAGAAATCCATGTTGGATTAAAAAAAAACCCTTTTTCTGTTATGCTACAGTTTATTTGTTTGTTTGTTTTCAGTGTTCACTTGTTGTTTCTGGCTAATGCTTTATACATTGGCTTGTTGTAGTTTTTTGGAGCAGTAACATATTATTTATGTGTTTGGATATTGTAAAATTTTGAAGCAGTTAGTTACCAGTAGGTGTATTCTAACTGTCTATTGTTTTTATATATTTTAGTGGTATTGATTTATCTGTTTGGATATTGTTAAATTTTGGGACAGTTAGATACCAATTGGCGTATTCTAACTGTCTATTTTTTGCGCTAATTTATGGTATTCATTTATCTGATTAGTTGTTGTAGAATCTTTGGGCAGTTAGATAGCTTTTGGAATATTTTACAGTTTATATTTGTTTACTACAAGTTTACTTAAGGTTTAAGTACAGTTTAGTTATCAAATTTTGGTTTTAAGAACATTAAATAAGCGTTTGTAAGATTTGCTGGTTATCTCTGCTTTAGAGTAATGGTACTATCGTTACATTCAAACCATCCACATTTCTTTTTTATATATGCAGTGCAGTGCCCTGAATTGGTTGTGGCTCCTGCGTGGTAGATTATACCTAATGTTGTGAAGGTTTTCTTACCAAGTGATATTTGACCATGTGTGAATCCAGTCAGCTTGCAGTTGTTTTTGGTACCATCTGCATTGTAACATAGAAGCATTAGTATTACGTATTTACTATGTGTTTGTATTACTAACGTGGAGCGATTATCCGAATTGCAGGTAGTACATAATCTACCATGGTTTGCATTTTGTACAAGTTGCTGAAATGGAATGGATTCACAATTAGGTATTGATATATATATGAAGCGTTCATTGGGGATTTCTTCTTGTGTCACATTGTTGCAGAGAGTGCCTGCATGTATGTTTCCACATGTATGAAATCTAGAAGATTTCATTTATAGGTATGTTTTTATTTTCCAGTACTTGTAGTAAGTACATTAGAAATTCTTGTGGATCTTTCTGTGAGTTTATAGTGAATTTAACCATTCCAGCACAGTAGTCCAATTGTTGTCTTATTCCATAAACACTATATGTGTTATTAGGATTGTTTGTTGCATTTCTGTGAAGTACTAACATTTGCAAACACAATTGGTCTGTACTGTGTAAATAAATGTTGTCAACAATTGGTGGCAATTGAAATAGAATATTCATTGCTACGTTTGCGTAGCAACTTACTCCAACTATATTTGAAAGTTTAAATGGACCAGGTAGTTCTGTATCTGATTGATTTTTTTTTAGTTTGTCTTCCTTCTTTGATGAAGTACCTGGTTTACTTTCCCTAATGGGTTCTTTTTTGCTTGTGGTACTTGATGAAGTATTACTTTCTTTTACTCTCTTTGGAGGATTTGCAGTGACATCCTGTTGTATTTCTGTTTGATTTCGTTTTCTTTTAGAACGTTTTACTTTTTGTGGTACAGAATATGTGTTTAGATGGGGGGTGTATAGTGAGCGAAGTCTATTGTATTCTAAAATGCAAGGAATATCAGCGTTTACTTTACTTGCATCAAAGTTGATTAGAAATAGACCGTCAAGTGTACGTAAGTGTGATAGTGCTATGTAGCTCATGCCTTCTTTAAAGACTGTGTTACCAATGTCTATCATTGCTTTGTCTAGGGTAAGACCTTGTGATTTATGAATGGTGACTGCGTATGCACGAGTTAGAGAAAATTGTTCTCTGTGTACATACATGTCTTTGAAGAGAAGGAATCGAGCTGTTGAGCGTCCTATCCTTTTTACAAAGAGAATATTGACAAACTGAATTTTGTTGTCACGTGGGTATGTTTGAAAGCCAACAACTGTACCCAGTGCTCCATTAACTAGTCCTTGGTCCACATCAAGGTTACGTTTACGCATTACTCTGCAATTTAAGGATAATTTTAATATCTTTTCCAAGCCTGCTGTGTTTGAGATTGATTTTTCTAAACTATTTAGTCTTGTTGTGGCTTGGTCACACATGGGTAGTGTCATACCATGTACATCTAGTTTTCTGTGGCGCTAATTTCCATTATTGGTTGCATTTCTTTACTTAACATTATTTAATTGAATTTTAAACAGCTTGCAAGAGTTTACATTTTTGTGGGCTAATTGTTCCATATCATCTGTAGCACATGCATTATCACCATAAAGTGCATGAATGTGTCAGCTTTTCAATATTGCTTCTGCTTCTTTAGAGAGTATACCAACTCTGATACTTTTTAAGATGTTGGCATAAGTGAGATCTGCAGATTGCCACGTGTTTTCTGTTAATTCTCTGTATTGGAAATGTTGCCAAAGGTTGACATTTCCAATGCTGCCAACAGTTTTATGGCAGAGTTTGTGTCCTAATGTTTTAAAAATAGGCTCACCTTTTACTGGTGTCAATTGAGGAAGATCTCCGAAAACAATAATGTGTTTTCCTGCAAAGAGCTCTTCATAGTTTGTTTTGAGTACTTCCTGTAATCTGAGGTGAATCAAAGCCAACATTAGGTTGGACACCATGCTCACTTCATCTATCAGCAGCATTTTCATTTGTTTCAATACTCTGTGTAGTTCCATTGCAGTTTCTGTAGAAAGTTTGTAATAGTCTAATTTGTTCTGGTGTTCTACTGGCAATAGTAGTAATCGGTGTAAAGTGACACCACCTATGTTGTAGGCAGCTAATCCTGTGGGGGCAGTGACAACAGCTGACAGTTTGTTGTTTGTCAATTGTTGAAGGAACTTACTGATGATTTTGATTAGGAATGTTTTGCCAGAATCAGCTTCACCACTGACGTACAATCGTATAGGTTTGTAATTTTGGCAGGTGCATTCTTTGTTTTCATGTTGGACACAATGTGCAATTTCTTTTGTTACTTCTTGAAAAATGCTACGTTGCTCATTGTTTAGTTTTGAATGTAGTATACTTAAGTCTTCTTTATCTTCATGCTGACACATGGTGTTTTCTACTTATATCATAGCTAATTCTGCCTCATTTGTTATTAGTGGCTCTCCCTGTGGTTTTTGGCTTACTGTTACAGAAGGTTGACTACTGTCAGGAGTGTTCTTATCTAGTTGGGCCTGGAGTTCTTCTTCGTGTTGCTGTTCATTGTGCAACATTGTTTTGTACTGTGTAAAGTTTACATCAGTTATAGTGCTTTCATTTGCTTTGAAAGCGTCTTCATATGAGTCATAGTTATCTAGTGTTTCTTCTTCTTTTCTCCATGGTTTAAAGAGTTGTAGCAGGGACATGTAATATACTTCTTTATGTTGAGGAGTCTTTAATGACAATTTGATATGATTCATTAAATTTGGTTTGATGAGTTTTACTAAGCTGCCTTCACAGTTTGTCACTCTGTATTTACCATTTTTGTTCATCAGGTTTTATATTATTTTTGTATGTGTAGTTTTGGGCTATGTGGTATAGACATATGGTTTCCAAAGTGGTACTCCTGTTTGGGTAGTATGTGTCCAATAAATTGTTTTTTAAAATGTCTTGGCTGTTGGGATCATGTTTGGCTATTGTTTCTATATCTTCGTATGATTTTAGAACTCTTTTTCTAGATTTAGCTGGACCAAGACTTAGCCATACTAGATTTTTAGATTTACCATACAGTGCAGTACCAGTTAAACGATCAGCTGCTTCATAGGATCCACATTCTCTATGGGACAGCATTTTTATGCCCAAGCTGTATAATTTTTGAGATACTGTTTTATCTGATGACAGGTCATTCCAGAGGTTTTGCAGCTCTCTCTTTTCTGCTTTGGTTAAGTATGCTGTGACATATCATGCAACTGCAGTAGAATTGTCTGCAATGTACTGCACATCTATGTTTGCATTCCATAAGTGGGAAATGATTGCATTGTAATCATTGATATATTTTTCTTCTTCTTTACTTTTTATGTAATATGTATTTTTAGGTGACTTACCTTTAACACTTTGTCTAACTGATGACATGAGGTTTTTGACTTGACCTGTATTTGTAACTGGTCTAGGGAGACCAAATCGGCATTTGGTGTAGGGTTTCCCTTTGTTTTTGTATTTGCGATGACAATATTTGCCACATTTGTGTCTTTCAAATTGTAAAATTTGTGCATGAAGATCACTATTTTAGGATTGGCTTGGTATTCTTTTCTCCAAAAGAAGTGTTGCACTTCTCCAAGGGGAGGAACAGTTTTATTACAAATAAAATGTAGCATAGCAATGAAGCGATGGTGAAAATATCTTGAAACATTAACAGGATCCAGAGAACAAAGTTCACCAGGTGTTAGTATATCTATGTTTGTTTGTTTTTGTTTGATATGCATAGGTAATCATGTAAATCTTCCCATGCATATTCTGCACAACTTAATGTAACAAACCAAGTGGGTGGGCCAAGGTTTCTGATCACACAACGTACATCTCCATGACGTAATTGTGTAGCTGTCATGTTTTGAAAGTGTGATCCTGATTTTAATATGTGTGCAACTCCGTAACATAAAGTTGCTAGTTCACTTTCAAAGAGTAGGTGGAATATGTATTCCACATTTTGTCTAAATCTGGGATCTTCAGAATACATCCGTAATGAGCGATATTCTGATGCTGATATTTGAATAGGTCTATCATCGTACCTAACTCCTTTGCCAGTAGGAAAGAGTAGAGGAAAAGCATGTGCTTCTATGCTTTTTTCCCATATGCTGATTGGTGATCCTTTTGTTTGACGCATTTGGTATGTTTCCAGTACATCTTCTATGGTGTCATTAGAGTGCAATGGATGAATTGTATAATGGTCTAAAGTGTTTGATATTGTAGCAGGATTTAGTAGCTCAAATTGACCAGCTTCTTGTGTCTCTTGAATTATTTCAGTTGTATACTTCAAGTTTTCTTCAATATTAATTTCTTTGTAATATTCATTATTCTCTTTAAGATATTGCAAGGCTTCTCTAACTTTATGTAAATCTACCAGCTGTTGCCAATTTTTTTTGTCTTTTGTAGGTACTCCATTTACCAAGATAATTAAAGATTGTTGCATTGGACGTTGCACTCCTAGAGTGTGCACATTTTCTTTTAGATCTAATGGTAAATACACTACTTTTCCACGAATACCTTTCACCAATTCAGAGGGAGGTAATTTTGCAGTTTTTGGTTGAAGGCGTATTATTGCTTGAAATGGGTGCACTGTTTGAATTATGATGCTCTCATATAAATTAAGTTGTTGAAGGGGTTTTGGTAGTGGCTATAATTCCAAATTATTTGTGATAGCACGTGAAGGAGTTTGGTTGTTGTCAAGTTTTGTAGTGCAGTAACTACAAAGTATTACGGGGTCAGTTATTTCGTATTTGTTTTCTGCTATAAGGTAGAGAGCTAATTCAAACCATTTAGAATCTTCATTGTCTTCTATTTTGTATGATAGGTCTACAGTTTTTGTGTTACTTTTATAAAAAGTTCTGCGGCAACATACACACACATGGTTTGGTACTTGTTTGTTGTTTGTTTGTTGTTTTATTATTTATAATGCGCGAGTGAACCTGGGGTTATCAGGGCGCAGCATTTAAGAAATTTCAAAGCGCGGCTATCTTTCTCAGCCTGCCCATCAGCTGATGTACTTTTAAATTTTAGTATTTCTTTTTTGTATGTGTGTAGTAAAAGGTTGCCATGTGTAGAACTGTTACTAATTTGGTTTACAGCTATTTCATTCTGTAAGTGGGTTTCACTTCCAAAATATTTTTTCTGGATATAGTCGATTTCTTCTAGTAGGTGTTTTGCTGTACAATGTAGAAGAATGTTATTTAAATTGGCTAGTGCTAAAGCAGGACTTTTAGCATAGTACAGTTTATAAACTAGATTTCTTATACTTGAATGATGTGTTGATATCCTTTCGATATCATGGAAGGTGGTTTTGCAAGTAGGTCCTGTAATGCAGGCCAATGAATGTCCTTGTAGTCCTGTGTACTTGCGTACTGGACAGGTATCCATATTTTGCAGTAGTTTAATTTTGATTTTGTCTTTGCTTTTCACATATTGATTAAGGAATTGGCGTAAAGACTTGAAAAATTGTTTGGGATGTTACACATTGACGTGCATGGCCATTTGTACACTAGATGTTCTGATTCAGTTGAATGGAGGGGTAATTCTAAGTTTTCAGGACATATTTTTGTAAGGAGTACTTCTTGTTCCATTATGGTATTATTAACTTTTTCATAACCTCGACCACTGCTATGTATGGCAATTGTATTTGTTTGCTTTTGTTTGTACGCTTCTTCATTAAAGTATGGTTCTGTGCTCGTAGTGTGACTCTATTCACCTCCGCAGATACTTAAGAAGTTCTTTCTGTTGACATTTCGTTTATTGAGAAGTCTTTTTTGTAATTTAGTTATTAGTTGTGTTAGTGGTTTCATTTAGTTTAACACTAAATAAATAGCTTTCTTTTGAGAAGAATTGCACTGTCTATCAACACTTCTAAGATTAATTTCCTACAATAGGTTTTAAGCATTGAACCTGGTTTCTTTCCTGTTTTTATAAGATTTTGAAGGACTTTGTGACGGAACATTTTGGCTAAAATACTTTTCTTGGTATGCTTACTTTGAACTGTCATGCATCAGCCCTGGAGGTTCGTTCACCATTGGAGGTACCACTAACATGGCCGACTGTTACTTATTAACAGTCTAGTCTTTTTTCCAACATGGCCGACGGGATCTATAACTTGCAAGCCAGACCCGCGCTCTGCGCGTTGTATCGTCTATCGTTACATGCGCTGCCAGTCTCTCTTAGCGACTAGCCTTTCAGCGTATATCCATTACCCCACTTTTCCCTTGCCTTTAAATTTTACTGCAGCCTTCCCGCTACTTTTCACTTGCGGTGCTTCCAGGTTCTCAGGTAAGGTATTGGGATCTCTTTCGCTATCCTTTCTAGCACGGCGCGGTTAGTACTTTGACTACGCGTCTTCCGTTTGTATGTCTATCGTGGCTTTCTTTCTCAGCCTGCTCATAGAGTTCTGATTTCCTTCTACTCAGTCGGTTTGTTCCTTTGATCTAATCTTACCTAGACTTCTCTTTCCATTCCTCTTCTTCTTGTCTGTTGTCTAGAAAGAACGTCTCTTCCCCCCCCCTCCGTTCTATTAGTTTGCTTGATACCCGCTTACTTGATAAGTATTCCTGCCCGGAGGATTGTGACACTGCTCTGAGCTTGTTAGCCCGGAACTTTTTTTTCTTTCTTATTGGAGAAGGAAAAGCAGCAGACTGAGCTTCTACGCTTCCTCCGTGTGCGGCTGCAGTGGGCATCATCCGCCCAAGCCATCTTAAAGCTACAGTACCTAAGCTTTCACGGATACTTCTCCAAGGCGGACTAAATTTCGATTGGGGTTTTTTCTGCCATTTCAGCTTTTTCCCCACTTAAAGGGCGTGCTCCCCGGGTATCCTCCAGGTTTGCAATCTATCCAGATCACGGAGGCCACCGAGGGAGCGCGACCCTATCTACGTCAAAAAAAAAAAGAGAAGAAGTCACAAGAAGGAGTAAAGATAAAGAAGAACAAAGGAGTGGCAAGGTTGGAGGAGGTACGAGAAGAAACAGGTGAGGAGGAGTCAGGGGAAGAGGAGGCTCAGCTTGCCAGAACTATATCAAGATTTAAAGAAGCAGTTTTATCTGTAGTGATAGCTGATTTTCTGTTAATTGTTTTTTGGTTTGCTTTACATTTTGATAGAGGAGGCAAAGTTTTTGTACTTAAAACTTCTTTTGTTTCACGAAATGACTATATTAGCTGTTTTGTTTCAACTTTTTTTTACAAATTGTGCTAGAGATGGATGCTTATGTTGGACACTTTTATTTTCATTTGCTCTACTTCTGCGTTGCTTTCTACGGACTTGATTTTTGGTAGGCATTCTTTAGGGTCTGTTGAAAAAAATAAAGAAGGTATGGGTTGGGGTGTTCTGCAATGTATGTGTGGTGTGTGCATGAGTGTTTGAGTAAAATGATAAAGATGTATGTAATGGTGTGTGATTGTGCATTGGGAACTACAACTAGTAGGAATGGGTATTATTGAATTAATGTGTTACTAAACTGGGGTTCAGAAGACAGAAAAAAGTAAGCTAGTGGTGTGGAGAAGTATAAATAGTATATCTAATGCTATACAATTAAAACAGTTGTTTGTTCTATAACATCTAAATTCTAGCGGTTGAGTTGTGTAATTTGTGTGTTGAAAAATAGGAATTTGTGGGCCATTCGGACTGTAAATCGCTGTTTAAGACATGGGGATTTTTGGACAGAATGGTGCAGAATCTCTATTTTTAGGCACAGAAATAGCATGAATTAACCTTAAAGTGTGTTTGAGTAATAATACAAATATTATGGCGATATTCTACTTACTTTTTTTCTAAAATGAGCAGGTTACTTCTTAGTTGTTCTTTGTACTTCAAATTCGGCTGCTTCTTTTCAGGAGACTGGTCTTCACTGCAATTGTAAAAGAAACAAATTAGTAATTTTGTTTGTATATAGCACTGTTTTTAATTTTTATTTGCCATCCTCAGCGCCTTCCTCAAAACCATTAAAACTATCTTATTTACATAAGATACGTCGCACCAGTTGAATACATATGATATGTTCTTAATGAACAAATTGTATTGCAATTACTAACTGTAGCAAACAACATATCTTTACTATGTCTTGTGAAATTCATAATGTAGCACTGAATACCATTATTCCTGTAACTAAGCTCTTCCAAGTAATAGTGCCTCAATGTCATGGGCTGCTTGTCCTATGTAAATGTAAGTAATTAAATAAATAAAGAAATAAAACAATATATATGTAATTGTACAAGTATTATTATTTGAGATTTGAATATAGAGTGTGCATGCAATTTTGTTTGACTATATGTAGTCTATATAATTAATTTAAAAAAGGTTAGTTTAACAGGATTTGAGTGTGTTCGTGTATAAAGAAATTAAATAGTATAAAGGTTTGTAAGTGACAGTGGATTTTAGGAGATTGAAAAAAAGATAGTAGATTCATTTTACAGATTATACAAGCTAAAAGTCAGTTAGAAAATGTGTCCATGTACTGTACAGAAAATATGCATTCCTGTAGTTTGTGTTCATGCATATGGATATGCATGGAGCTGCAAGCAGAAATCTTGGAGACTTGTACAGTATTTCTTGTAGATGGTGCTTGCCAATGATATGACACTTGTACTCAGAGAGATTCACAGTACATTTGCAGTGCTGATCTATGATGATGCAGTTAGATGTAGAGGTCTTGAATGTGATTGGTGGATGGTCATGTGACTTCTTAGCCACATCCAATGAGGGAATGGCACAGAGAGTGAAGTGGAAATGGTTGTCATCCGCCGTTACGGCCAAAGCCGAGACTGGCGGTTACTTCCGCATTGGAGCTGGTGAAGCAGAGGATTGGGGATTTAGTCCTTTCTTTGTGTCCTTGCTCGCGGCTCCATTGGTGCAACGCGGTGCTGCGGGCAGTATTTAGTTCTCCGCCCCCCGGCATCGCGTTGCGTTGCAACCCCTCTTCACGGACGCTTCCTGTTCCGGGTTTCCTCGCTCGAACTCTTGACTTCACCTCTGGGATCTGTCAGTTTTCCTTTTTCTCACATACACCCTGTACGAGTTCTGCTCTTGTTTCCCGTTTCCCGCTCACTTTCCTCCTGGCTGCTCCATTACATCCACCCTCTTCACTGCATCCAGTCTACACTACGTGGGAACGTGTCAACATTCCATCAAGGGTGTTTTCCCTATTGGGGTTTTCCCTGGTTTCTGCTTGGTTCCGGAAGAGGAGCCGCAGGGCTGCTGTTTTCCAGCGGCCGCTGTGGCTTCACTCCGTGACAAGCAAGTGCATCATAAAAAAGAAAGAGACTATCTCACCCGGCGACGTCTGCACGAAGCCGACCACTTCTCCAGCAGCTCCAGCAGCTCAGGTGAGGAGAGTGTGAAAGCAAGGGCAGAGGGCTCTAGGGAGGAAACTCCATCACAGATTGCAATGCCCACAAGTTCCAAGATGTCTACTGAAGGACAGGTTCAAGAGCTGTGGAAGGCTTTCCAAGCCATGTCCCAGGAGTTGCAGGGAGTAAAGACAGAGATGCACTACTCAAGCGGATGGTAACCGCCAGGGAACCCATTCCCCCAGAATTACCGCCTATGGCACTTTCTTCTGGAAAATTTAACGGCTCTCCTAAGAAAGTGAAAGCGTTTTTGGAAGCCTGTACGGTTTACTTCACATTCAGTCCTCGTACCTTTGTTACAGACCACGCCAAAGTGGGATTCTTAATCTCAAATATGACTGGAAACGCACTATTCTGGGCTACTCCATTGGTTACCAGTGGTAACCCCATTCTTCAGGATTTTGCCGGATTCCAGAATCAACTTAAGCAGACTTTTGAACGGTCAGAATTATCCTTTACCACCTGTGAGGATTTATTAGACGTCAAACAAGGCTCCCCTGATGTTCTATCGTATATCTCAACCTTCAAGACATTGGCAGCTGGAGCCGGTTGGCCAGAAACAGTACAATACGCCATCTTTAGGAGAGGTTTGAAGGAGGAGATCAAAAATGAATGAGCTAGATCTCCTCGTTCACCCACTTTCACTGATCTGCTTGCTGCCGCTCTTCACAATGAGTATCGACTCCAAGAGAGAAGATCGAAGCGCTGTTAACAAAGAGGCTATCCCTCGGAACCTTTTACACACTCCTCTCCTAGTCGCTCTGCCACAATTCCTCCGGATGAACCGATGCAGATCGGCACCACTAGAGCAACCCTGTCTGCCGCCGAAAGACGCCGAAGGCGCGAGAAGGGACTTTGTGCATAATGCGGTTCAGATCAACATCTTCTCAAGGACTGCACTGAATTACCAGGCAAGAGCTCGGGAAACGGACACCCTCGGCGCCATTAGGGGCAAGCGACCGAGGGTCTCCAAACTTTCCTCCTTGTCCCTATGTCTCTCTCTCTGTCTCTTCCCCCGAATCTACGGAAGACTCCAGACTTATGGTGATCCCAGTGCGTCTAAACCTCGAGGACAGACAGGTCAAGACCATGGTTCTACTTGATTGTGGAGCAGCAGGAAATTTCGTGGACACTCTGTGGCCAGACAAGGTGGGTCTTCGTAGAGTTGCCAGAAAAGAAGGCCAGAAAGTAGAAGGACTGGATGGTTCGCCCTTCTCATCTGGTCCCATCACCCATACTACAGAGGAACTCTCTTTGACGATCCATCATCACACGAAGGTCTTGAAGTTCGACATCATCAGGGCTACCCACTTTCCCATCATACTAGGCATCACATGGCTTCGGAGACACAATCCATGGATAAATTGGACTGAAAATCAGCTGAGCTTCATTTCCCCGTATTGTATCACCCACTGTTTTCCGTTGGAGGACCGGGGAGATTTGCAACCTGTGGAGATCCTCTCTGAGAATCATATTGGAGATCATGCCTTACCCAGCTATTGTTCTGGGTTCTCGGAGATGTTTCACGAAAGTCCTCACGCTAAGCTGCCGCCTAATCGGCCCGAGGACTGTTCCATCGACCTGGAACCAGATGCGCTGGTTCCTTTCGGGAGGATGTTCTCTCTCACTCAGACGGAGAAACAAGTCCTGCGAAGAGACTTAGATGTAAATCTGGAGAATGGACTCATTCAACCATCTAAATCACCTGCCGGAGCTCCCCTATTTTTCATCAAGAAGAGAGACACCACGGAGCTCCGAACCTGTATAGATTACCGGGGCCTCAACAAGGTTACCATCTGAGATCGGTATCCCATGCCTCTCATCTGCGACATTATCGAGGCTGTACAGGGGGCCAGAGTGTTCACCAAACTCGACCTCCGGAATGCATACCACCTGCTTCGAATTGCCAGAGGAGATGAGTGGAAAACAGCTTTTCGCACCCCTTTTGGCTTATATGAGTACCGAGTAATGCCGTTTGGCCTGGTAAATGCACCAGCGGTGTTCCAAAGATTCATGGACAGAATGTTTTCGGATATGCTTTCAATATCAGTCATCATTTATCTTGATGACATTTTGATTTTTTCACCCAACATGAAGGTACACATCGAGCAGGCCCGCCAGGTCTTAGATCGCCTTCAGAATAACAATCTATTGGTTAAGGCGGAGAAGTGCAGATTCGCTGTTCCCAAGGTACACTACCTGGGGTATGTCCTGTCGGAAGCAGGGATCGCCATGGACAAAGACAAAGTCCACGCCATTCTTAATTGGCCAGCCCCTACCTCTGTTTGGGAGGTCCAGCGGTTTCTAGGTCTCTCCAATTACTACTGGAGGTTTATTCCAAATTTCTCGGAGTTAGTGTATCCTATAACTCAGTTACTCAAGAAGGAAGCTCTCCCGTTCTTCTGGACTGCGGAGGCGGAATAGAGTTTTTGTCATCTTAAGCGTCTTTTCTGCTCAGAGCCAATTTTACAGCATCCGGATCAGACCCTGCCATTTATTCTAGAAACAGACGCTTCAGCCATCGCCATTGGGGCCGTACTGCTGCAGAGTATCCAGGGAGTGGAACACCCAGTGGCCTACCTGTCTAAAATACTTTCTCCTAGTCAGCTGAACTATTCTGTCCTGGAAAAAGAATTGCTTGCCATGAAGCTGGCATGCGAGGAATGGCGACACCTCCTCATGGGGGCCCGGCACAAATTCTTAATCCGCACGGATCACAAGAACCTCAAGGTCTTACAAGACATGGAATGTTCCAACTCCAGACAAGCAAGATGGGCCTACCTCTTCTCGCAGTACGATTTCCAGATCACATACATTCCTGGATCGCTAAATCGGCTAGCTGATGCATTGTCTCGCAAGGACTCCCATAAAGAAAGAGCCCTGGTCAAGGCTGAGCCCATGTTCCACCAGAACCAAATCCTGGCGGTAGTGGGTTCCTTTCTTCAAGACGTGAAGACCGCTACAGCGAAATATCTACTACGGATCTCTTCACATCCCAATTCTCACTTCCGAGTGAAAGACGGCTGGGTCTTCTATCAGAAGAAGTTGTTCATCCCAGAAGGACCACTCCGTAAAAAGATCCTAAGTTGGGGACATGACTCGTGCATGGCGGGTCATAGAGGCGGAGACAAGACCCTAGAACTCCTCTCAAGGTCCTTCCTTTGGCCAGGAATGAGAAAAGAGGTGTACCAGTATGTGAAGATTTGTCCGATCTCCGCCAGAGCCAAATATGCGTCAGGGAAGCCCCTAGGTCTGCTGACTCAAGTGGAAATACCGACTCATCCGTGGGGACTCATCTCCACGGATTTCATTGTGGATCTTCCAGTTTCTGAATCATGCACCTGTATCATGGTGACAGTGGATGCTTTTTCGAAGCTAGCACATTTCTCCCCACTTGCAGGGCTTCCCACAGCAACCAAGATGGCTGAAATCTTTGCACAAGATATCTTCAAACTACATGGTCTACCTGACAAGATAATCTCAGATCGGGGTAGTCAGTATATCTCCAAATTCTGGACAGCATTGTGCTCCAGATTGGGAATAGAGAGAGCTCTTTCTTCAGGATTCCACCCACAAACCAATGGGCAGACAGAAAGACTTAATGACACTCTAGAACAATATTTAAAATGTTTCATCACTCAACATCAAGACAATTGGGTCTCTCTACTTCCCACGGCAGAGTTCTCCTATAATTACTCAAAGCATTCAGCCACTGGTCTATCACCATTATTTTGTACCTACGGAGTTCACCCACGGTTCATTGTACCCGAGATACCCAGATTCTCCAACTCCCCAGCAGCAGAAGAGGTCATAAGAAAAGTTCAGGAGGCCCAGACCACCGCTTTGCAATGCTTGAAGGCCAGCAGGCAACAGAATAAGAGAGAAGCGGAGAGACATCGCAAAGAATGTCCTGCCTGGGAGCCAGGTGATAGAGTGTGGTTGTCTACAAAATTTCTACCCCGATGGATACGACCTTCTAAACTATCTCCTCGATTTCTGGGACCTTTTCCCATCCTTTCGAGAATTAATCCAGTAACCTATCGCCTTCGACTTCCCTCTTCTCTCAAACGCATTCACCCTGTCTTCCACTCTTCCCTTCTTAAACCTTACTTCCTGGATCCCCATCACAGGACTCTGTCTCGGCATGCTCTGGTCTCCGCACCAGACCTGGAGAAGTATGAGGTTTCAGCCATCAGAGACTCCAGGCATTATCAAGGCCGTTTGGAATACCTTCTATCATGGAAGGGTTACCCGGAGTCAGAAGACTCCTGGGAATCGGCTTCTCAGGTACATGCCCTCGATTGCTTGCCAAATTCCATCGCATGCACCCGGGGAAGCCGGGGTGGTTGCGATCTAAGGGGGGGCATACTGTCATCCGCCGTTACGGCCAAAGCCCAGACTGGCGGTTGCTTCCGCGTTGGAGCTGGAGAAGCAGAGGAAGGGGGATTTAGTCCTTTCTTTGTGTCCTCGCTCGCGGCTCCATTGGTGCAACGCGGTGCTGCGGGCAGTACTTAGTTCTCCGCCCCCCGGCATCGCGTTGCGTTGCAACCCCTCTACACGGACGCTTCCTGTTCTGGGTTTCCTTGCTCGAACTCCTGACTTCACCTCTGGGATCTGTCAGTAGTTTTCCTTTTTCTCACGTACACCCTGTACGAGTTCTGCTCTTGTTTCCCGTTTCCCGCTCACTTTCCTCCTGGCTGCTCCATTACGTCCACCCTCTTCAATGCATCCAGTCTACGCTACGTGGGAACGTGTCAACATTCCATCAAGGGTTTTTTCCCTAATGGGTTTTTCCCTGATTTCGGCTTGGTTCCGGAAGGGGAGCCGCAGGGCTGCTGTTTTTCAGCGGCCGCTGTGGCTTCTCTCCGTGACAAGCAAGTACATCATAAAAAAGAAAGAGACTATCCCACCCGGCGACGTCTGCAAGAAGCCGACCACTTCTCCAGCAGCTCAGGTGAGGAGAGTGTGCAAGCAAGGGCGGAGGGCTCTAGGGAGGAAACTCCATCACAATGGTAGAAGGGCTGTTCATATTACGATATGTCCGCGGACATGGCGGATGGCGGTAGTTCGCGGACATCGGGTGTTTTCATCCCGGGATTTTTGGGTTCAGAAGTTATGCAAATGAGAATGAGCACTGAAAGGGATTGGTCGGGAAAGTTTAGTGGGTGTGTTGTGCCAGGAGAGAGTTTCTCAGATACTCTTTTTGCTGAGAGAAGAACAGATAGCTATGACTGTGTGTGTTTCAGAAAACAGATTGTTTGGATTTTGGGAGAGTCGTGGATACATTGGTTGAAGGTGCATGCAGAAACCTGTGGAGTAGCTGTAGATCTTGGATTCCCACATGTGGAAGTACACTGGCATGGAGTACGTGGAATGAAGTGGTTGGACTTGTTACCTCTCTGTGCTACTTTGGAGACAGAGCAACATCCAGATATAATTATAATTCATTGTGGAGGGAACAGTTTAGGGCATGTGTCTGGAATTTCTTTGCAATTTGCGATGAAAGAAGAACTTGGGAAGGTCATGGACATGTTTCCAAATTCTCAAGTAATTTTTTCACAGATTGCACAGAGACAAATGTGGCTTCGTTCTTCTTCATTTGGTCCACAAATGGAGAAAGCAAGGCGCAATGTCAATAAGGCGGTTTGTGCCTTTCTAAGAGATTTTGGCATGTCCTCTTTTCACAATGAAAATATTATGTTTCGTAGTACATACATTTTTCGCAGAGATGGAGTACATCTAACTTATGCTGGCAATCAGATTTTTCTAAGAAACATACAAAATGCATTGCAACCTTTTTTAGAATTACAGCATCCATTTTGAAGTAGGTGTTGAGTATTTATAATTTTTGAAACACAAACACCTCCCAAAGGCTCTTTTCAGAGCCACCACTTCCTCCCAGAGAAAACTGCAATGGTTATGATAGGGTAGCACCCCTAAGTTTTAGATGTCGGCGGACTGTCCGCGGACTTCTAAAAAATACAAAAGGCCCTGCTTCATTTATTTTCACTTCTATTTTTTAACTGTGAAAGGCGGCTCTGAAAAGAGCCTTATTTTTTTTATTTTTTTTTGTTATTTTATTTTATTTTTGTTTTTTTTATACATGACACACTAGGAGAGGAGGGGAAAGGAGAGTAAAGGGAGGGACACTAACCACAGGGATAAGAAAGGGCGAGCTGAGAGAGGAAGATGTAGAGTGGGTTTTATTTGGGTAGTGAGCAGGTCTTCTCGTGCTCTGAGACGATAATCTCAAAAGCACTACGAAGTCGCTCCCCCCTGCAGAGTACTGTGTCGCAGTACATACACACAACTGTGACCTTCAAAAGGTAAGGGTCATCAGCATTATGCATGGCCTGTGAGGCAGCTTGAGGAAGACGCTGTCCCACAGAGGTGTTCCTTGTGGTGACAGGATCAGAAACGGAGGATGAAATAGAGGAAATGAACCTACTACGCTCCTCGCAAGGTACAAACTTGCGAACGGCCCCAGAGTGAAATTACTTGAGGTGTCGCTTCATGGTAGTGGTCCCAAAGCTGTACGAACCATGCCTCCCACGACTGAATACCATTTTGCACTCATTGCAGGTGACTCGGTTCGCACGAGCCTTAGGACCATTCCCATGAATGGTAAATAACCGCCACACCCAAGACTCACGCCTAGTGCGGGTAGTAGGGATTTCCACTACCTCATTCTCGTCATCCTCTCTTCCTCCTCGGCATCCTCACTCCTGTTCCCCTCTTCAGGCCCTTGGGGAGGTGGTGGTGGTGGAGGGGGTGGGGGCGGTGCTGAAGCAGGTGCAGCACCAGGTGGCAGTAGTTCAGCCATGGATGCCATCTCGATGATGGTGTAATCTGCAGGTGGCAGCAAAAATTGCTGTGTTCTGAAGAATAGCCAGAAACACAATGAGAATAAGCTCTAGGGCGTGGTCTTTTATAGAGGTGCTTGTACGTGGTTCGCGGATATGCGCGCTGTCCGCGGACATATCGAACACAAAAAAAGGTTCAAAAGGTTTCAAAAAGTATGTAGAAACTCAGGATTAGTATGTGGGACTTGTGTTATGGTGAGTTTTTATTGAGAAGTATTGCGGATTACTTGAAAAGGTACTTTTAAATTGTTCGGGGACACTAACAGTGTCCGCATTCAGAACACGCGATCAGAGTGGGCGCGGTCACATGATCGCTTCGCGAGCATGTTCGCAAAGGAAGCGGCTGTCCGCAGGACACCAAATGCATGGACATTGTTTTGCGCATGAGCGTTGATGTTCTACGGACACTGTTCGGGTCCTGAAGTAATTAAAAGTGCGTCACATGTCAAACAAACAGTTACGGACAACCGTTTGTTCTTAGAACAGTTTAACTTCCTTGCGAACAATACGGACAGACATAGCGTCCTCAGGACACCTCCATTTTCATTTATTTACGAATATTTCAGAACACCGCGTGTGTTCTTAGAACAGTTTCAACTTGCTAGCGAACAGTACGGACAGGTATACTGTTCTTCAGGACACCTCCATTTTTGTTTATTTACGAACATTTCAGGACACCGCTTGTGTTCTTAGAACACTTTCAACTTGGTAGCGAACATTATGGACAGGTATAGTGTTCTTCAGGACACCTCCATTTTCGTTTATTTACGAACATTTCAGGACACCACATGTGTTTTTAGAACAGTTTCAACTTGCTTGCGAACAATACGGACAGGTATAGTATTCTTAGGGACACCCCCATTTTGTTTATTTACGAACATTTCAGGACATCGCGTGTGTTCTAGAACAGTTTCAACTTGCTAGCGAACAGTACAAACAGGTATAGTGTTCTTCAGGACATCTCCATTTTCGTTTATTTACGAACATTTCAGGACATCGCGTGTGTTCTTAGAACAGTTTCAACTTGCTAGCGAACATTACGGACAGGTATAGTGTTCTTCAGGACACCTCCATTTTCGTTTATTTACGAACATTTCAGGACACTACTTGTGTTCTTAGAACAGTTTCAACTTGCTAGTGAACACTACGGACAGGTATAGTGTTCTTCAGGACACCTCCATTTTCGTTTATTTACGAACATTTCAGGACACTGCGTGTGTTCTAGAACAGTTTCAACTTGGTAGCGAACAGTACGGACAGGTATAGTGTTCTTCAGGACACCTCCATTTTCATTTATTTACGAACATTTCAGAACAACCGCGCTGTCCGCAGACACCTAAATTGTTTTTTTTTAAAAACTGAAACTAATTACAACACAATATAAAAATGTAACTTTATTTAACATATATTAACAATTTATGACAGAGAAGGTGAGGCAGAAACGGAAACAAAAACAGGAGAATTAGGGGTTTCAACATGATTGGTATCAGGTGAAGAAGGGATGGAAGTCTCATCAAAACGTTTGGGGTTATGGAGAGGGTTTGGGGATAATTGACTGGGATATGGTGAGGGGGGACAAGTACATGTGGGACAATGGTATGAGGTTTTTGTTTTAAAATGATCCTCAACAAAAGTTTTCAAATTATTAAAATTGGTCAACAATAAATCCATGTTTTCTTTTATGCTTTCAAGAGTGTCATCCGTAATAGTTTCTTCAGAGGTATTTTCTATTTTGGTATGCTCTGTACAAAAAAATATATATATGTTAAATACATATAAAATAATAATAATTAAATGGTTAATATTGTAAAGTGTGTACCATTAGCTTCACTATCTTCTGACATTTCCTCATGTGGGAAATGCTCCTCTAGCCATTCCAGAGTACTAGACATTTATGTGAGAAAAAAAAAAGATAATATATTTTTTTTAATCTAATACAGAAAGTTTATAAATATAAGAGTAAAATGAAGTACACTTACTATTTCAGGTAAGATATGTTCTGAGTACTCTGTAGGTCTGGTCTTGCTCTTAGTTGTGGAGTGTCTGTGAGGTAATTATGTTGGAAGCCAATTTATCTTCTTTTGGTATATTCCATTTTAGAACATATTGGGCCTCATTACGACCCTGGCGGTACGGGGTAAACGGCACCGTAGAAAAAGGTGCCAGTGCCGTATACCCCGTAATGCCTCATTACGAAGCCGCCTCGCGGGACCCAGGCAGCAACGCCTGGTCAAACCAGACGTGCTTACCGGGTCCCGCGAGGGGAAGAGGGACCAAACAATGGGCCAACTTGTAATGGCCCATTGTTTGCTCCCTCTCCCATTCCCATTCAGCCCTATGGAGGCTGAAATGGGAATGCAGAAGGACCGGGTCCGGATCCTTGGAGGGAGGAATTACCGGGCCTTCCGAACTCGGAATGGCCCGGTAATTCCTCATTCTGAGGGCCCGGACGCGATTTCGGCGGCAGCCATGCCGCCAATAGCGGCATGGCTACCGCCGAGGTCGTAATGAGGCCCATTGTATTTAAATGAATGGTTAGTGTGTTACATATATGGGTTACATTTCTTATGTATTACTACATATAACATGTATGTCTGCTACTTTGTGAATTTTTTAAATGTTACTATGTTATGATATAACAATTAAACATACCCCCCAGAGTTTTTAGGTAGTGGTACTGTTGTCCGAACATGTCCGCGGACATCAAAAAAGCTTGCGGACATCAAATTCAGTAGAAGGGGTTCAGTATGTTTCATATTACATGTACATAAAGTCAAAGTTATTATTGTTAAGTTGTGCTACTAAAAACCTATGAAATTCAGTGAAAAAAGAGACGTTATGGTTAAGTTGCGCTACTAAAAACCCATGAAATTCAGTGAAAAAAACTTTATGTTTAATAAAGTGGTTAATTTGCGCTACTAAAAACCTATGAAATTCAGTGAAAAAACGTTGTTAGAGGGATGTTATGGTTCCAAGTAAAACCGAAAAACCCCTGAAATTCGCCAGTTATGGTAAGCTAAGCAACCATAACTCACGCCAACACCGTGCACTGCTAAAACTAACACCCAGGACATCAAAGATGACATCACAAATGTCATTGAAGACATCACTGATGACATCACATGTGCATTTACCTTTCATGAAAAGTCTGTAAAAGGGATTCTTATTGTAATGTTAATAAAAAAAAGTGTCAAGGATCATTGGAATAAATATCAAGTGCTAATTAGTGCATTAAGCAATGCATTGATATAAATAGCATTCTATTATGAAGTTCCATTCAGTATACTAAGGTACTAATGTAGAAACATAGGCATTGGGCCTCATTACGACCCTGGCGCTAAGTGAAAAACGATGGCGGTAAATGGTTACCGCCATCGTTTTCCGCCAGGTCCGATCATGACCCGTGACCGTTAACTACGATGCCATTAGCGGCATCGTAGTTAACGCTGCCGCTAACTGCGCTAAGGGTGCACGCACGCGACCGGCCACACCGTACTTAGCGCCATGGCGGAAAGGTACGCAAATGCCGACCCAAGCGGACATGCACCTAACGCCATCACCCAGCCCGTTAAGTACCTTACCGCCATGGTGCTAATAACACCATCGCGAACCAACCGTAAAGGGCCATGTTAAGTGAATGCAGCTGCCACAGGTGCACAGAAACAGCACAGGTGAAGGCAATACAGACTCAGGAAGTACAAAAAGAGCACACCCCACCCCTTCCCACACCCAGTCACACTCCACAATGATACCAATACGACTAGCAATGTTGGGACTGGAGGACCTGATAGCAATGCATGTGCTACAACAGCAACAACAACAACAGGCAGCACAGAGGAGACGCAGGAGGAGAAGGAGGGCAAGGCAGGCCCAGCAAGCCCCACCAGCACAGCCAGTGCCACCACGCAGGCAGCCCCCAATCCCACGCATCAGAGCCAATCCATTCAACCTCACTGCTGAGCAGATCCACACCCTGCACCGTTTGGACCGGGACACCATCACCGCCCTCGTAGACATGACACACAACGACATCGTCAGCAGGATAGAAACTCCAACCGCCATCCCCCCCCTACTGAAGGTAGTGTCTGTACTCCACTTCCTGGCCACAGGCACCTACCAGCACACAGTGGGGCACCTGCATGGCATTTCACAACCATTATTCTCACGAACACTCATCCAAGTGCTCGATGCCCTCCTCAAGCACACAGATGACCACATCTCATTACCACGGACTGGCCAGGAGATTGCAAACACCAAAGTGGGTTTCCATGCACTAGCCGGCATACCCGGTTGCATTGGTGCCATCGACTGCACCCATGTGGAATTGGTGGTTCCACGTGCCATGGAGGTACCGTACCGCAACCGGAAACAGTTCCACTCAATCAACGTGCAAATGGTCTGTGACTCCAACAAGATCATCACACATTGTTGTGCCCGATTCCCCGGATCAACCCATGATTCTATGGTCCTGAGGAACTATACAATACCACGCTACATGGAGCGACATGTAGGGCCAAGATCCTGGCTACTCGGTGAGTCCAATGTAATGGAAGTGGGCAGGTGAATGACGTACCGATGCATACTCCACCTGGCTGAAAGGGGGGGGGGGTGCATACTCCACCTGGCTGAAAGGGGGGGGGGATGATGCATACTCCACCTGGCTGAAAGGGGGGGGATGATGCATACTCCACCTGGCTGAAAGGGGGGGGGGGGTGATGCATACTCCACCTGGCTGAAAGGGGGGGGGATGATGCATACTCCACCTGGCTGAAAGGGGGGGGGATGATGCATACTCCACCTGGCTGAAAGGGGGGGATGCATACGCCACCTGGCTGTGAGTAACACAGAGAACGGAGACAGAGGATGGGCACTCACAATGCACACAACCCCTCTGCATACATTGGGTGATGGCATGCAAAACAGGCCATGGGAGCCATGAGCATATACTGGTTGCATTGTGTGAATCAATTAGTGCATGTAGAAGTGTGCCAAAGTAACAGTTGGATGCAAGCCATGGTGGAACATCATGTTCTTGATCAGACAACATGACTGACACATACATTCTCGCCTACATACAGGTGATGCAGGCTATCCCCTGAAGAGGTGGCTCCTTACACCAGTCCGGAACCCGCAGAACCAGCACGAGGAGGACTTCAACCGTGCACGTACACATACTCGTGTGGTCATAGAGCAGACATTCGGCCTATTGAAGGCACGGTTCCGAAGCCTCAGCAGGTCTGGTGGGGCACTCCTGTATGGCCATGAGAAGGTGGCAAAGATCGTCATGGCATGTGTCATGCTACACAATATGTGCGTCAGACGGAATGTGCCCCTGCCCCCTGACGCAGAACTGCAACCACCTGACGATGAGGATGAGGAGGGTGCAGATGGGGCGGCACCCCATGGAGGAGGCGATGCACAGGAGGGGCGTGCAATGCGCCAAAGTATCATCGACCACTGCTTCTAGCACACACGGCTGGTGTGTATCACATGGTGACTGCACTTGGGGCACTGTGTGGCTCTGGGACATGCAATCTGTGGACTGTACACCAATAAAGCACACATACGCAATGAAAATGTCCACACATTTCTTTTTGGGAAAGAAAAAAGTGTATTCAAACTATGAAACGTCGTGACACACCCCCTCCCACCTCCCCCCTGCACACCCCAACACACCCCCCCCTCCCCCTGCACACCCCAACACACCCCCCACCTCCCCCCTGCACACCCCACCACACCCCCCCACCTCCCCCCTGCACACCCCAACACACCCCCCCACCTCCCCCCTGCACACCCCAACACACCCCCCACCTCCCCCCTGCACACCCCACCACACCTCCCCCTCCCCCTGCACACCCCAACACACCCCCCCTCCTCCCCCCTGCACACCCCAACACACCCCATGTAGGTGTCAACAGATGCCTGTGACAGTGGACACAGGCTGTTACAAGCCCCCTCTCCCGGCCCCCGGGGCACCCCTGGCTGTGGAGCGCAGGTCACGTCCGGAACGTCGCACGGGGCTGCTCTGTGCAGAACTGGCAGTGGAGGATGTCCCTGCCTGCCCCCGTGCATGCACGTCCTGTAGGGTGTGGGTGAGCTCAGTGAGCGCACGACGCAAGCCGGCAAGTTCAGCACAGATGTCCCTGGACATGGCCTGCATGGCATCCCTCAGGGTGGCAGTGCTCTGCGCTACTTTGGCCCTTAGGGTCTCCGTGGCCTGTTCAATGGTTGCCCTAGCCCCCACACATTCCGCGGCATGCTCAGTCAGCATCGTGGACAGTTGTTGCTGCCGTTCTGTGATGTCCTCGAGGGACTGCTGCCCCTGCTGGCCCATGGCCAGTGCTGGTGGTGTGATGGAGGGGCTGCTCCCCTCCTGTGGAGTGAGGACTGGGCATGGGGTGGAAGGCCACTCCTCTACCTCTGTGTGCCCCTGTGTGTGATCCTCATGGGGGCTGGCGTCTGAGAAACAGGGGGAATGTAGTAGGTCAGTGGGGCTTCTGACCTCGTGCTCCATGTCTGAGTCTGAACATGCAGCTATTGCAGCTGTCTCACCGATGTTGCTGCTGGCCGCTGACCCGGTGCCTTCTGTGGCAGGCAATGTCGGTAGAGGTGGAGCAGCTGCTGCTGGCCTGCTGCCTACAGGGGTGCTTGCTGGTGGGACGTCCGGTATGCTCGCAGTGGGTCCTGCTTGTTGTGGGGTCTGCCTCACTGCAGCTGAGGTTGAGGGTGCGGGGACGGTATTGTTGGCCTTCTTGGCTCTCTTCGTCGCAGGGGTGTCCTGGTCCTCGGGGTGTGAATCTGTGCCTGTGGTGGAGCAAAGGAGGGAGGGCGTTATTGATGGGTCTGCGGACTTTGGAATGACAATGATTGACATTATTCTGGTCAGTAGATGAGGCAGATTTCAGGCAGGGCCATGCAGGTTGTCTCCTTTTAGTGTGGAATGTGGATGCAGGTATGCGGGTGCCAGCAGTGTATACAGGGTGGTGCTCGCATGTGGCTATGGGCAGTGTTGAAATGTGTTGCATTTACACTGTAGGGCAACCTTGTGCTACACATGAATGGACTGCAGTGACTATGGCATGTCTTGTTTGAGGCACCTACCTTCATCGCCTGATGTCGGAGCTCCCCTTTCCATCCCTCCGACGCCTTCAATGGATTCCATGCCAATCGTGGTTGCACAGATCTCCTCCCACGGTTGGAGTTTTAGTGGGGATTCCGACCCTCCACCGGTACCCAGGGCAAGGTTGCGGTTTGCAGAGATGACGGCTCTGACCCGTATGCGTAGGTCATCCCAGCGCTTCCTGCACTGCTGTGGGGTGCGGGGTACGGTCCCCACCGCGCTGACGCGCTCCGCCACCAGGGCCCAGATGGCCTTCTTCTTCGCTATCGCTGTCCTGGTCATTTCCGGGGAGAAAACCACACCTGCGTTGTCTTGCAAGGTCTCCGCAAGCATGCAGAGTTCCTCCCGGCTGAATCTCTCCTGGCGCTGGCGGTCACATGCCTTCTTTACAACTTTAGGCATTTTCGGGTACTTGGATGGGTGGGTGATTGGTTGGGACAGGTGTCAGGGTTGGATCTGGTGTTGTTCGGTAGGATGGCAATGGATTGTGTTTTTAAAGATGGCCGACGTGCTGTTTCCCGTTCCGGCGCGATGACGCTATTTCCGGTTCTGCTTTTTACGGCCGCCGCAAATTACGGTGGCCGATACTTACGGTGGGCGCTAATTACGGTGGCCGCTACTTACGGTGGCGGAAGTGCACCTTGCTCGCTTTACGATGCCGGTAGGGGCCTTTTCCGCCATGGCGTTAATTGCATTACCGCCATGGCGTAATGCTCGTGCGCGATGGGTCGTAATGTGGCGCTCTTTACGCCATCGGCCCACGGCGTAAACGCTCATTACGCCATGGCGGTAATGACGGAAGATTACCGCCTGGGTCGTAATGAGGCCCATTGTGTGCAGCAAAATGATGGAGGTGCAATATTCATAAGCTTGCCATGTTGAATAGTGAAATGATAACTGTTTTCTTATTAGAGTTTTGCGTACTGTGAAACATGTGATAAGTAGGTAATAAAACCCACGTACTACATAATTGCATTATTATAGACAAAACACAAAGAGACAACACCACATACAAATATGAATATATACAAGGAAATTGAAGTAAGAAAAGAAAACAGCAGCAGTAGCAGAAAGTGTTCATAACCTAACTGATTACCTTTATGCAGAGAAATGATTGCTCTGTTTCAAAGCTGCTACTTACCCTATGTATATGTATCACATGATTTGACTGGACCCTAAGGGAATTACTGTAAGAACATACTTGAAGGATAATTCTACAAATATACTACCTTTTCCACTTTTAATTCCTGACTGTTACTGAAGAAAACCATGTGGCCTAGATATGTCAATAAAGGAAAAAAGGGGGAGCCAGACATGTGATGTCATCAGTGATGTCATCAATGACATTTGTGATGTCATCTTTGATGTCCTGGGTGTTAGTCTTAGCAGTGCACGGTGGTGATGTGTGTTATGGTTGCTTAGCTTACCATAACTGGCGAATTTCAGGGGTTTTTCGGTTTTACTTGGAACCATAATGTCCCTCTAACAACGTTTTTTCACTGAATTTCATAGGTTTTTAGTAGCGCAACTTAACCATAACGTCCCTTTAACAACGTTTTTTCACTGAATTTCATAGGTTTTTAGTAGAGCACTTTAACCATGACGTCTCTTTAACAAAGTTTTTTCACTGAATATATATATTGAGTATATGTGAAAATGAAATGTGATTAAGGGGAATAGTCAGTTGAATTGTCTGCTTTACATGAATTACGTCTACTAGCATCCTTTATTCCTCTACTCCTCTTTTTTGCCTTTAAATATGAATTCCAATTAATCGGTTACTTTTCCAAAGGTTACTGTGTCTTAGACTGGGATTTTCTTCACCCCTTTTTCTTTCTCTTTTTTGCTTTTAAAACGTTTTTACCAATCTAATAAGTATTTTATGAAAATTATGATAATGATTGAAGGTATAGGTTGTAAATGTGTGGTTTAAGTCTCCTCTCCTTTCAATAGCCCAATAGAAACTGATGGATAACAAAGGTGAGCACTAGGCACTTTATTGTTCAAATGAATACGGCTTGGCTTTGGAGATTTGTAATATCTAGATAAAGGGTGTTTTTCATTGAAAAAGATATCTTTTATTGAAAAAGAAGACAAAATATTTTTTATTTAATATTGTGATGCCTCTGTCTTCACCACGCGATTATTAATGTGCAATATATAGTTATTATATTGAATATATACAGGTAAATGTGAAATAATTGAATGGCAGCCTCATAAGATATGCACTATGCACTTTAGATATTCTAAAATCTGTTGACATCATTGCTGTACCCGACTAAAAAGAGTAGTATGATAGCAAAATAATGAAAATGAGCATTTGCACTTTTTTCTGATCTCCCTATTGGGAGTGGTTAGAGGTATATGTTATGGCAGCTAAGGAATATATGCACGAAGCACTTTACAAAATTCATATGGTACTGAAATAATGCTTCCTTTAAAAAAATTGGCTGTATTTAGAGCATTTGCAATTTTTTTCTGATCTCGCTATTGGGCGTGGTTAGAGGCACATGTTATGGGAGGTAAGAAATATATGCACAAAGCACTTTACAAAATTAATAAGGTAATGAAATTATGTTTCTTTGAACAAAATTGGTTGTAATGTACATTTGCACATTGATTACGAGAAAATTGCATATTCGAAAAGAATTGGACTTTTCAAAGCGTGGAGAACATTTTTAGGTATGCATTGAGCATAATATACAGGTGGTATGGCACCGGCAAGAGACATATGCATAAACACAAGTGACCCTTACAAAATGGGCGCCGCAATAAACTATCAGTTGGCTTGAGACAGATTCCGAAATATGGAAAGTGAAAATGGACAATGGAGACTAACCATAGAGTTGTGTATTTAAAGTGTCACTGGGTGTGTTGTATTTTGTGTGGGAACAAGCGGCAAGGACGCTGCGAAACATGTTGCTTCGTGTGATGTTTCTCCTTTTAAACTTTCGCCAAATAAACTGGATATGATGAAAAGCTGACGGCTGTCGGGTTGATTTCCTAAAAACTTTGGCGGAGTTATACGCTGGCGTTCATTTTAAATATATATATATATATATATATATATATATATATATATATATATATATATATATATATATATATATATATATTACATGGCCATGGTAGTGGCCATGTAGTTATGGTTAAGTTGCTGATTCCAGGAAGAGCACTTTGTGGGCGGCTTATAACTTTGCTCTCCCTGGACGAATCCTCACCAAACCTTTCAAAAAAAAGTATTTGGGTCACTGAATATTTTTGCAAAGTTTGGTGAGGATTCGTCCAGGGGGGGCAAAGTTATAGGGGGGGTCCCAAAGACTGAATGGGAAAAAAACTTTGCTCGCGCCTACAGCCCAAACCGCTGGACGGATTTACACCAGGAGCGGCGGCTTGGTCCCAAAAGCATGCTTTGCTTTATTTGGTGTAAATCCGTCCAGTAGTTTTTTTAAAAAATGACAAAAATGTAAGTGAAAAAAATTAGTGATATCTGTGTTCGCTTCTGGGACACACTTCCCTGTTCGCTCCGCGGACAGGACGGTGATTGGGCAAGCAGCTTGCGTGATGTCCGCGGACATCTGACGTGCTCTCTCATTGGATGTGTGAAAGCGTGCAGTGCGTCTGGCTTCAGAGACACCTGCCATGTTTGTTCCTCGCATGAGAGGCTTTGTATCCCGCCTGCACAGTAAGTCCCCCACCCCCGCTCATGCCCGTGTCTGTCTCCTGTTCCTTCCACCCCTCGCTCATGTCCGTGTGTCTTTCTCCCTCCCGCCCACCCCCTGCTCATGTCCGTGTGTCTTTCACCCTCCCACCCACCCCCTGCTCATGCCCCGCTCATGCCCCGCTCGTCTCTCCCACCCGCCCACTCCCCGCTCATGCCCCGTGTGTCTCTCCCACCCCCCGTGTGTCTCTCCCACCCCCCGCTCATGTCTGTGTGTCTCTCCCCACCCGCCGCCCACCCCCCGCTCATGTCCGTGTGTCTCTCCCCACCCGCCGCTCATGTCCGTGTGTCTCTACCCACCCGCCGCCCACCCACCGCTCATGTCCGTGTGTCTCTCCCCGCCTGCCGCCCACCCCCTGCTCATGTCCGTGTGTCTCTCCCCGCCTGCTGCCCACCCCCCGCTCATGTCCGTGTGTCTCTCCCCACCCGCCGCCACCCCCCTCATGTCCGTGTGTCTCTCCCCTCCCGCTGCCCACCCCCTGCTCATGTCCGTATGTCTCTCCCCACCCGCCGCCCACCCCCCGCTCATGTCCCGTGTGTCTCTCTCCCTCCCCCCACCCCCGCTCATGCCCTGTGTGTCTCTCCCCCTCCCGCCCACCCCCCGCTCAAGCCCTGTGTGTCTCTCTCCCCTTCCCCCCACCCCCCGCTCATGCCCCGTGTGTCTCTCTCCCTCCCCTCCACCCCCGCTCATGCCCCGTGTGTCTCTCCCCCTCCCGCCCACCCCCCGCTCATGCCCCGTGTGTCTCTCCCCCTCCCGCCCATGCCCCGTGTGTCTCTCTCTCTCTCCCCTCCACCCCCACTCATGCCCTGTGTCTCTCTCCCCTTCCCTCCACCCCCCGCTCATGCTTCGTGTGTCTCTCTCCCTACCCCCACCCCCGCTCTTGCCCCATGTGTCTGTCTCCCTCCCCCCACCCCTGCTCTTGCCCCATGTCTCTTTCCCCCTCCCGCCCACCCCCGCTCTTGCCCCGTGTCTCTTTCCCCCTCCCACCCACCCCTGCTCTTGCCCCCTCCCGCCCTCCCCCGCTCTTGCCCCGTGTCTCTTTCCCCCTCCCGCCCACCCCCGCTCTTGCCCCGTGTCTCTTGCCCTCTCCCGCCCACCCCCGCTCTTGCCCCGTGTCTTTCCGCCTCCCGCCCACCCCCGCTCTTGCCCCGTGTCTTTCCCCCTCCCGCCCACCCCCGCTCATGCCCCGTGTGTCTCTCCCCCTCCCGCCGACCCCCCGCTCATGTCCCGTGTGTCTCGCCCCCTCCCGCTCATGCCCTGTGTGTCTCTCTCCCTCCCCCCAGCCCCCGTTCATGCCCCGTGTGTCTCTCTCCCTCCCCCCCACCCCCGCTCATGCCCCGTGTGTCTCTCTCCTCTTCCCCCCAGCCCCCGCTCATGCCCCGTGTGTGTCTCTCCCCTTCCCCCACCCCCCGCTCATGCCCCGTGTGTCTCTCTCCCTCCCGCCCACCCCCCGCTCATGCCCCATCTGTCTCTCTCCCTCCTGCCCACCCCCCGCTCATGCCCCATATGTCTCTCTCCTTCCCGCCCACCCCCCGCTCATGCCCCGTGTGTCTCTCTCCCTCCCGCCCACCCCCCGCTCATGCCCCGTGTGTGTCTCTCCCTCCCGCCCACCCCCCGCTCATGCCCCGTGTGTGTCTCTCCCTCCCCCCCACACCCCCTGCTCATACCCCGTGTCTGTCTCCTGTTCTCCCCACCCCCTGCTCATGCCCCGTGTCTGTGTCCTGTTCCCCCCACCCCCGCTCATGCCCCGTGTCTATCTCCTGTTGCCCCCCACCCCCCTGCTCATGCCCTGTGTCTGTCTCCTGTTCCCCCCACCCGCTCATGCCCCGTGTCTGTCTCCTGTTGCCCCCTGCTCATGCCCCGTGTCTGTCTCCTGTTCCCCCACCCGCTCATGTCCCGTGTCTCTCTCCTGTTGCCCCCCGCTCATGCCCCGTGTCTGTCTCCTGTACCCCCCAGCCCCCTGCTCATGCCCCGTGTCTCTCTCCTGTTGCCCCCCACCCCCTGCTCATGCCCCGTGTCTGTCTCCTGTACCCTCCCACCCCCCGCTCATGCCCCGTGTCTGTCTCCTGTTCCCCCCACCCCCTGCTAATGTCCCGTGTCTGTCTCCTGTTGCCCCCACCCATGCCCTGTGTTTGTCTCCTGTACCCCCCCACTCCGCGCTCATGCCCCGTGTCTCTCTCCTGTTGCCCCCCACCGCCCCGCTCATGCCCCGTGTCTGTCTCCTGTTGCCCCCCACCCCCCCGCTCATGCCCGTGTCTGTCCCCTGTTCTCCCCACCCCCGCTCATGCCCCGTATCTGTCTCCTGTTGCCCCCCACCCCCCCGCTCATGCCCCGTGTCTCTCTTCTGTTGGCCCCACC
Source organism: Ambystoma mexicanum (assembly GCF_040938575.1). Lineage (NCBI taxonomy): Eukaryota > Metazoa > Chordata > Amphibia > Caudata > Ambystomatidae > Ambystoma > Ambystoma mexicanum. The sequence goes on along the minus strand of NC_090941.1, from coordinate 140,718,467 downwards.
CCCCGCTCATGCCCCGTGTCTGTCTCCTGTTGCCCCCCACCCCCGCTCATGCCCTGTGTCTCCCTCGTGTTCCCCCCACCCCCCGCTCATGCCCCTTGTCTCTCTCCTTTCCCCCCCACCCCCGCTCATGTCCCATGTGTGCCCTGTACCCCCCCGCTCATGCCCCGTGTCTCCCTCGTGTTCCTCCCCACCCCCTGCTCATACCCTGTGTCTCCCTCATGTTCCTCCCCACCCGCTGTTCATGCCCCATATCTCTCTCGTGTTCCCCCCACCACCACTCATGGCCCGTGTCTGTCTCCTGTTCCTCCCACCCCCGCTCATGCCCCGTGTCTGTCTCCTGTTGCCCCCCACCCCCCCCGCTCATGCCCCGTGTCCGTTCTCCCCACCCCCCCGCTCATGCCGCGTGTCTGTCTCCTGTACCCCCACCCCCACGCTCGTGCCCCGTGTCTCTCTCCTGTTGCCCCCCACCCCCTGCTCATGCCCCGTGTCTATCTCCTGTACCCCCCACCCCCCGCTCATGCCCCGTGTCTCTCTCCTGTTGCTCCCCACTCCCCCGCTCTCTCTCCTGTTGCCCCCCACTCCCCCGCTCTTGCCTCGTGTCTGTCTTCTGTTCCCCCACCCCCCGCTCATGCCCCTTGTCTGTCTCCTGTTCTCCCCACCCCCGCTAATGCCCCCTATCTGTCTCCTGTCCCCCCCATCCCCCGCTCATGCCCCGTGTCTGTCTCCTGTTCTCCCCACCCCCCCGCTCATGCCCCGTGTCTGTCTCCTGTTCTCCCCACCTCCTGCTCATGCCCTGTGTCTCTCTCCTGTTGGCCCCACCCCCGCTCATGCCCCGTGTCTGTCTCCTGTCGCCCCGCACCCCCCACTCATGCCCTGTGTCTCCCTCGTGTTCCCCCCACCCCCCGCTCATGCCCCGTGTTTCCCTCGTGTTAAACCCCACCCCCCGCTCATGCCCCTTGTCTCTCTCCTTTCCCCCCCACCCCCGCTCATGTCCCGTGTGTGCCCTGTACCCCCCGCTCATGCCCCGTGTCTCCCTCGTGTTCCTCCCCACCCCCCACTCATACCCAGTGTCTCCCTAATGTTCCTCCCCACCCGCGGCTCATGCCCCGTGTCTCTCTCGTGTTCCCCCCCACCACCGCTCATGCCCTGTGTTTCCTTCCTTCCCCCCCACCCCATGCTCATGCCCCGTTTGTACCCTGTTCCCTCTCACCCCTGCTCATGCCCATGTGTCTCCCCTGCTCCCCCCCCACCCCCCGCCCATGCCCTGTTGTGTTCTTTATACACCCCGCCTTCCCTTTCCATGGTGGCCATCTTGGTAAAAGATTTTCCGTGTAGGAAGGAAAATCTTTTTGTTTTTTTTACCACCCGGCATTCCCACTTTGAGGACATAAGATGTTAGTGGTCTTCATCTATTGAAAAAATGTTACAGGGACGTTATGGTTAAGTTGCACTAATGAAAACCTATGAAATTCAATGAAAAAACTTTGTTAAAGGGACGTTATGGTTAAGTTGCGCTACTAAAAACCTATGAAATTCAGTGAAAAAACGTTGTTAAAGGGATGTTATGGTTAAGTTGCGCTACTAAAAACCTATGAAATTCAGTGAAAAAACTTTGTCAAAGGGACGTTACGTTCCAAGTAAAACCGAAAAACCCTTGAAATTCGCCAGTTATGGTAAGCAAAAGAAAAAAGAGTGAGCCAGACATGTGATGTCATCAGTGATGTCATCAATGACATTTGTGATGTCATCTTTGATGTCCTGGGTGTTAGTCTTAGCAGTGCACGGTGGTGGCGCAAGTTATGGTTGCTTAGCTTACCATAACTGGCGAATTTCAAGGGTTTTTCGGTTTTACTTGGAACCATAACGTCCCTTTGACAAAGTCTTTTCACTGAATTTCATAGGTTTTTAGTAGCGCAACTTAACCATAACGTCCCTTTAACAAAGTTTTTTCACTGAATATATATATATATATATATATATAGTTTGTTAGGGGTAGCAAAGGAGATGAAGGAGTAACAAGGGGGACCTTAGGGGTCGCAGGTGCGACGCCTTGCGACCCCCCAAATGACACAAGTTCGGCGGAGCGTTAAAATGTGGCAGTAACGCTATTGCTGCTGCATTTACTGCTCTGCCCAATCACTAGTTGAGCGGGAAATGGGTATTTTACCTCCAGCTTTCTTCTGGAGGTAAAAATCACAATTTTCCGCCTGTTTTCGGCACTATTAGTGCTGCGCTATTAGCGTGATGCTAAGTGCGTCGGCTCTAATACCGCCAAGAAACCTCAATTTTGTCCAATTGACCCAATGGGAATGGGGACTTATCACCACCCCAGCCCCACAACTCAGGATCATGGCGCACAACTCATGATGAGGCAGCGGTGTTATTAGTTCATTTTACACTTTACTCAGCGTGAGACAGTGTGTGATGGCTCATTTATCTGTTTCCCTTCCACAACCAGGGGTGAACTGGCCTATAGGGAACCCTGGAGATATCCTGGTAAGCCTCTGCACCATGGGTCTCTTTTCTGTGGTATTTCCAAATGTTCCCATAGGAGAAGGGTTGTACTTGCTGAAAATGTGTAATATGGGGCAACTTTGAAAATGAGTTCCAGGGCCTCTTTTGGCTCACAGTCCACCCCTATCCACAACTAGTCTTGACATCCAATAGCAATACTTCTATAAGAATGTCTGTGCATTGCAGACTGTGTATGTGCACAGCCAGCTATAATCTACCAACACACATCCCTGTTTCCCCTGCTTTTCTAAAATTCATCAAGGTTCTCTGGAAACGAGATAGAGGACACCCCTTGGCCCCCAATAGAATGACAGATATTGCAGGCATGTTATCCTCCCATCAAAAGGTTAGACTTTCTAAATAGCTCTATATGGTTCATAGTAAATGCTCAGATGTGGGGGTGAATGTTGTGAAAAACTATATGAGCACCAAGCCCAGAATGCAGGGTGTACTTAGTGATTCAAGCAGATAACCTCTTTTATCACAGACATATTTATCAAATATAAAGAGCTGTGCTCATTCGTTTATACCAAAAATGTTGTCACATTTCTTGTAAAGCATCCAGGAATAAACATTGGTGCTGTTTGTCCCATTTCCCTTGCTATTTGTTCCATTTCCTTTGCTTATATATTTTGTAAAAGTGCAATGAAAAATAATGTATATGGAATAGTATCTGTTGATGGTGTGCGTTGCTCATTTAGATAAGTGCAACATTCATATTATAACTACAATATGTTTATTTATTTAATTGTTTTTTTGTAACACGCCTAATACCGTACCTGATTTTGGTTTCTAAGCGCGGATCCGGACCTTTGTTGCTCTGCATGGTCTTGCTTCCAAGACCAGCGGGTTGCCCCTTTGCTATACCAGATCATTAGAAATGTACTTTTTAAATGTTTAAAAAGAGTCCGTTTGCAATGTTAGTTACAATGAAATAAATTAATTTGTTTAATAGCTCCTTTTACCAAGAATGCATACCATTTTGTTTCTAAAAAGGTCCTTCCTTCTTGAAAAGCAAAAGAGAGAATAGAGCCCACAACACCACAATAGCAGGGCAAGAGTTAGAGGGCGAAAAAGAGCCGGAGCCAGAAGTTTGACACAAAGAGGGAGTACAAACTGCACCTGCAGAGAGAGACATACCAAATCACACTTACAGAGAGAGAGAGAGAGAGAGCAGAGGGAGCACCTGACAACGTCAGTCTCTGCCCTAGAGTGATAGAGAGTGAGAAAGAAATACAGGGAAAGAGGGAGAGGGAGAGGGGGAGAGAGAGAGAGAGAGAGAGAGAGAGAGAGAGAGAGAGAGAGAGAGAAATGTAGTATGTTTACTCAGTTGCTGTTCCCATTTCACAACCTGTCAATATCTTTCCTGTTGTTCACGTTTGTTGCCAACTGCTTCGTCCCTGCCCCCAGTCTTTGTATTTGGTTTCTATCCTCTGGTGAACCTTTTCCTATCTTATTTGTCTTGGTGTACTTTGGGCGTGGGTGTCTTCAAACATAAGCTACGCAGCCATAAACATTACGGAAATCACTATTTGTGTATAGATAATTAAGATAACCTACCAACGCATAGCAGGTCATATGCACAGGTGCAGGGGAGTTGCTAGGTCTGGAAAAGACCCGGGGCTAAGCTGGTGTCGGAACTGTTGGGACTGGGGACTAGCTAGTTTTTTGGCGGTAGCTTCTGAGATTCTATCAGGGGCTACAACCAAAAGATCAGGGGCTATAGCCCCCTTAGCCTCCCCTAGCAACGCCCCTGCACAGGTGCCTTAATCCTGTACATTTTTTTGTGAAGAAAACGGGAACAATTAAGGCTAGATAAACACCCACTAATGGGGACGACCCGAACAGTCACGTGTACCCTAATCCCAGAGTATTTGTTTAAAGCCACGCATGCTGTTTCAAGCCCTAGTGGTGTGCTGCCCATGTTACATAAACTGCACCGAGTGCTGGAGATAAGAGTTTTTTGCTACGGTGCTATTGTGGTCAAGTGTCCTTAATTGCACGGGGTAATATTGCATGCAGTGGTACATCGCAGCGGATCATGTGTGCCGCGTAGGATTTGTGGGGCCAAGTGCAGCACATTAAGGGGGTAATTCATAGAATTCAGCACACAAGTGGCGCACACGGCTGGCGCAGAGTGTGCGCAAGTGAATTTCTGCGCCAGCCGCGTGCGCTAAAATCCACTAAAATCCATTTCCGTGCACAGCGTATTCATGGATTTTAGCTTCCAAAACCAGCCGTGGCACAGAGTGGCACAGCG